>NW_022196909.1:20726643-20778547 GCF_008632895.1 Mastomys coucha
CCCAGCGAGCTAAGTCTCTGGTTTCGGTTTTGAGTTCTTCCATGAACACAGCAGGGCCACCACAGTTCAAGCTTCATTTTACTTATTATTTAAAAATACCACAAGGGACTCAGAGTCTCAAAATATTCACTTATACTTCATAACTTAGATCTTTTCCACAAATATCTATAAAATACGCATTTGCGAACAATTTAACTTCTATTATGACTCTAATTTGTATCTAAACAATTATGTACATTTTATTTTTGTATTGAAATTATGGTGACAGTCCAAGGCATTCACTCTATCAGTCAAACAGACTACATGATACCTTATTTCAAATAAAAACTATATATTTCCTATAAGACTACATAATTTCTTTCTCATATCAAAGTTTTTAATATACTCAAAATGTTCACGTTCTTTGCTTTATATTAAAGAGTTTATATCTAATTCCACTTAGCTCTGTCAAGTTTCACGTTTTTTGAAATGTTTTATACATATTCTTTCAATGTTTTATTCTTCACTACTGTACATCAGAAATAAAAAATGCAACACATATTTGATGGTGATGAGCAGAAAATTCAAGGGTAATTTAGTTCGCTCTATAGCCTTACCACAAGCCACTCAGACTGAATACTGGAGGGAGACAGTGGAAAGAGTAACATGTACAATTTTATGTTAGAGACTAAAAGACAAAAATCTCATTCCGTTTTGTTCTTTTACTGACACTTTTTTCATGCGCAACCATACCTGCATAAGTTTCCTCCTCTAGGTCTTCATAAACTAAGCATCTCAAAACCTATCACTAAGGATTCCTTATCTAGCTGCGACATTTAAGAAGAAATACATAGGACAGTATCATCCATACAACTGCTACCTTTCTATTTATTTTGTTTTCACAATAAAAATCTTATAAACATTTAAAATGTGAGAACAAACTGTTTTATATACAATACATAATAATGCATAATGCAGGAAGGTAAAGCTTAATAGTAATATTAACTTATAGAAAGCAACTCATTGAGTAGACAATACTCTGAATAACACACACATAAAAAAATATTACTTACCAGCTTTCAGTGTGCTGACTGCAGTGTATTAGTAGTTCATTCTATTTCATACTACATGATAATTAACAGCATTTCTGCATTTCTCTGTGAACTTAACAAACTATCTGAACTTGAGCAAAAGCTATGTACTTTGTCTACAGTGAAGATAGTATAAGAAGGTTCTTAAATTTCTCACGAATTATACGTGAGCCATTTTCACTGCATAAGGTATTTTCAATCTATTCTATCAGGTATTTATGGATATTTTCTTAAAATGACTTTTAGAATTTTTCAGTTTTTCAATAAGTACAAAAGTGCAACTCATACTGTCCCATGTCCTCATGTTCACATAAATCAATGCACTAAAAGGAGAGCCTTGCCTATCTGAACGGGAAATCCCTGAAATTCTCAAGAGGGCAATCACAGAAAAACAACTTCATTTATTATCAGTTTCTAGAGATGAATCTGACTTTTCTGAACAGAATAAAGGAAAATTTATAGAAGTTATTCATTTAACATAAAATACTACTGAAGTATTTTATGATTTTAAAAATACATTTTATTGAATCATATGTCTTTGTTATTCTTTTTAAAAATAAGTTTCATCTAGATGAACACATCTTAAATCAAGCAAAAATCATTGGGGAATTTTTATACACTGAAAGGTAAACATATTAATAGCTATTTCTTCATTCCTTCCTGTTTGCCTGCCATTGTGCTTCCACTTTTCAATGCTTATCACAGACTATTCTCTATACAATGCGGTAGTATGCACATCACAGTACATAACATAGTGTGCTAAGTTAGAGCAAATTAAAAAGATTACTGATTTGAAATCAAAACAGTAATCTTTCTCAACATTGAGGCGATACAATAAAATACATCAAAGTTACTTGGATTACCGTCTCAATTTCTCTAGAGTACTTAAGCAAATATAAGGCCCATTATTTATTACACAAAAATGGATACGATATGACTGAAAGGCTTAATTTTTGGTAAGATGGGATGCTACAGAATTATGACTAACTACAACAATGAAAACAACAGGAGGTTTCAGTTTCAATGTTCACTTGTTTAATAAATATTTGTTGTGATGCATTGGTACTTTTCCAATAAACAGCCTTTGAAATGTTAGACCAGCTAATAGTTAACTAAAAATATTCCATATTGTACATAAAAGAGAAATGAATCTATATTCTTCGAAGAAGCGTTCTGTTTCACAGATAGGAGTGAGGCACATATGTAAGCTGTTGAACCATCTACTTTAACTTAATAGAATTTTTATATTTTAAATTTATTATACTCAAAAAGCTTTTGTAGAGAGATAGGATTCCACTGAAGTAGATACATTACTCTGGGCCTAAAGAACACTCCAGTCAGAATATAATTCAGCGAGCTGATGACAATGCTGGCTCCGAGAGAAAGGAGAGCAGATTGGACAAGAATGAGCTAACAGGCTGTGCAGCCAGCTCTGTCCCTTTGACTATGATATATATTGTTTCAAGATGCTAAAGTCCCATGGCTTCTCAAAGCATGTCTGTTGTGCTGGTTTTCCCATTTTCACAGAATCCCCATTATCAGAACTCTGCGCTCTTTTTCAAAGCATGTCAGACTCAGACCATATGCCACTGAATAATGCTTATCAGTGGTCTGGGCTGCTCAATAGAAGATGCACCAAGCAGAAGAACAAAAGCTACAAAGACTTCTAAAAACAGAAGTAAACAAGTCACAATGATACATAAGTTAAAGAAGTTTAAATATTTTTGTACCAACCATTCATTTCTTAACCTATATCTCTATGATGAATCCCACAAATGGAAGATGGGAAATTAACAGTGAATGAAGCAACTAAACATTCTACTGATATGCTAAAAGAAAAGAATTCAAGAAATAGTTATTCAGAATATAATTTTCAAGAATCCCCAATACTGAAAATTATGTTCTTTTGCTGAAGCCCAAATACAACCATACAATAAATGATTTACCACATAGTAACATGTCAAATTTAAGTATATACATATGTGATTAATGAAATAATTCTGCCTGGGGGCAAAGTTTAGCAACAGAGCACCTGCTTCTCCCATATAAAGCCATGGGTTCAGCCTTTGGTAATGATGACAGAAAAAAAAATTACATGTAGAGTAAATGCACAAAGAAGGTATAGATTAAAAATAAGTAAAATAAAACCTAAAAATAAATAAAACCTAAACAACACATTTGTCATGTCTCCCAAACATACAGAATAGCATTTAAAAATTATTTTTAGCTTGGCCTAATTTTTTACTAATAATATAAAAACTGAGTTATAGGCCAAGATATTAACAATCTTTCCTCACTCTCATTTCCATAGTAATTCCCTACATCACCAGCAGACAATCATTCTATACACATTTCATATTTACTTTTGAACACAACTTTTGTGCTTATTTCCATTTTTAGAGAGTTCTGGTTCTATTACATGTTTGGAGAGTTATTTCCGTATATTAAAAAGGCTTTTTCGATGCAGAAGAAACTGACTTTCAAGAACTGACGTTCAAGGGAATTTTACTGAGTTACTTTTACTTCATTTTTTATTTTTTTGAGACAGGGTCTAAGTGTAGCCCTGGCTGTCCTGGAACTCAACTCTGTAGACCAGGCTGGCTTTGAACTCACCTGCCTCTGTCTCCCCAGTGTTGGGATTCAAAGTATGTGCCGCCATACCTGACTATTGTTAACTTTCAAAAGTTGCACAATTCTATTTCATTACTGTAAATTAAATCATGAATGATGATAATCAGAAGTGCATAATATGCCGTCAAAGTTCACCTTACTGCTTTCAGCAGGGGCAGCCTTTTATATGGTATTCTCAAAGTTGCAGAACCGTGGTACTAACAAAGGTTCAGTGTCCCTCATCTGATTCTGGCAGCTGTCAACTGGCATCCTAATATATAATGTTCCTAAAGTGATAGACAGTTTCTAAGCACAGGCACAATCCATAACACTTAACATACTAAACAAAAATATTTTTAAGTATCCTAAGTGTTTTTAGCAAATTTACTTCTCACAGCAGGCCTGTGCGGATAGAGTTGTTACCATCCCTCTTATATATGAAAATTGAGCCTAGCAGCTAAGTAGCATACTTGAGTCATATAACTGACAGTAGACAGTCAGCACAGATCCCAGAACTGCTGCATGTAGTTCACGCCTGCAAACACAGAGTTGCCGCCCCATGTTACTACATGAATGAGAGACTACTGTTACAGTGTTTACTGGACCCCATGGTTCTAGACTGTATGCAGAAAGTAAGTAAAGATACAATGAGGAATTACCATTACACACACTGATGATTTGCAAATATACTTGTTCTTTAGTACTGAACATCTCAATTATCCTGTTCTCTAAACTAAAATCAAACACCACATCTTTCAACTTCTTCATGACTGTGAAATGGCAGTCTTGTTAGTTACTTGTTTTTGTAGCTATTAACTTTTCTTGTACAATTTTCCTTATTAAATTTTATCTATTCTACCCCAGCTTTTTCTTCTTATCTGAAGTTAGCATGTTATTAATGAGTCTACTTAGCATACTGAAAGATAAAAACCAAACAAACCAGGTTGAGTTTACTACCCTGCATTTGGGTCCAACTTGTTACCTGCTTTGTGCATCACCTAAAGTAATCAATCTTTCTGTTCTACTTTCTGCATCTGGAAAACTGAGATAAGAACTATGTTCTAGAAGTTCATGACCAGATTAGATAATATTTATCCTTTAAAGAACTCCATGAATGATAACAACTAAGAAAATGAGAAATAGCTTCTTGTCTTTTGTGGCTTAAGGGGATGATTACTTTGGGAACAACTTAAAACATTTTGCTCCACATTTTCTAGGGCAAAAGGCTTTGGAAAACTCTCATTAATTTCCCCTTATAAGGACAAAAAAGACAGGGGAACCTGGGAAGCTGTAGCAAGAGACAGAGTAGAGGGGAGAATGTAGACATAACCATGACAAAAGCTCAGCTGAAAGAGGAAATGAGGGCCATATTCTAAGGTTTCAACCAGTGCATTCAGAAGAAAGGGTTTTCTTCCACTTTTATGTGTTTTAGTGCTGGCTGGTAACTAAGGACCCAGAGCTTAAACCAATCCTGCTTCCATTTCTTCCCTCTCCTCTGATATTTTTCTTAAACAGTTCCAAACTGGTTTCTGCTCATAATAGACTGCTACTTGCTAAGTTCACTCAGGGCCTCCAAGTGTAAAATCACATTGGGGGCTTCTCTCTCATACAAAAAGTTCACTTCAATACTTCATGTAGCTGAGCAATTCTTCACGCACCAAACCCTGTCTACTGGCATCACTTTACCCCAGCTTTTTTGACAGCTCCCCACTTTTTGTCTCAACTCAAAAAGAGGACCACATCCCTTGTGGTCTTCTGCTTCTCCACATTGCACAAAGCTGTTGTGGACTCACTTGGCTAAAAGTCTGCCTGTACATATAGTTACGTCCAACTCTAAACGCTCACAATTCACATCTGCTTTAAGTTTGACAGACCTCTTCCATTTAATCACTTTGTAATTTCTACTTGAAAGTTTTAAGCATACCAGAAAATATGTAAAAATTAACTTTAGAGTTAAAAATTTCTTTCTTTCTCCATTCTCAGATTTTGCCACTTCATTAAGTGGCATCATTATGCTCTCTGAGTTAGCAGCCAGGGTGCCATTCTTAATTACTTTTCCTATCCTTCATGTATCATAGTCTTATTGTTAATTCTAAATGTATCTTCAAATCCTACTGTTATCAAGGTAGGAGACCCTAGGTTATTATCTATCCAAAGTTCCACTTTATTCTTCCTAAAGTAATAAAAATTGTTCTCAAAGAGTGAGTAAAGTATCTGGGGAGATGGCTTAGAGGTTAAAGGACTTGTCATTCAAGTCCAAGGATTAGTTTGGCTTCCCAGAAACCCATGTATAAAGGCTGGCTGGCCATGACAGATCACTTGTAACTCCAGACTCAGAAAGTAGAGACAGGGAGTCCCCAAAGCAAGCTGGCTAGCTAGCCATGTTGATGAGCTCTAGATTTGATTTAGAGACCTTCTCAACAAAGAAAACAAAAAAGTCATCTAGAATGTTTCTTGACATCAAATCTGGGCCTCTTCATACACATGCATTCAAAAATGTAAATATACACACATGAAAATATAAAAGAATTGTAAGTGAACGTATGTAATTTTGCCCCCACCACCACTACGTGGTTGTCTTGAACTTAGCTATCTGCTTGGGTTGCCTGCTGTATTTTTCAGCTTTGCTCAGACATTTCCTTGTTAGAGGCTCATCTCAATCACCCTAACATCTTATACCCTGCTTATTATTTTTCCCATTTGCTTCTCCTAATCTCACTGAAATATTAATTATGTAAAGCCAGGGACTTCATCAGACACACAAAAAGTACAAAAGTGCTGGCCTTATAAACAAATTTCTCTTCATATTACCTAAAATTCAACTACCTTTATGGTGAGTCAATACTTCACATGAACTTCCTATCTGACCTATGCTACCACTGTAGTAGCCTTCCAGCTACAGTAAGGCTGATCTCAGTTCCTTTATAATGCTGCTCCTTGATCCAAAAGCTTCTGTGTCCTTGCTGTACATCTAGTTCAATCTCATGCTTTGGTTCTTAGCTTTAATGCCATCAAGTAACATGTTATCCTCTTATTCTACTTCACTTATTATTGATTTTATTGGTGATTGTTTCCCACAAACTTCTATTGCCTTATTTGAATACCTGTATAAGATACACTCGTGTGCATGTGTATTATGTCTGTTCTTAACTTCTTTGAGAATTGGCCATCAGCTGGCTAAGAGATCTGTCAAGCTTAAAGCAGATGTGATTTTGAGCATATAGAGTTGGACATACCTATGCACAGACAGACTTTCAGCCAAGTGAGTCCATAATAGCTTTTTGCAATATGGGAGGTAGAGTAGGCAAGTCAGGACTTGTGGTACAACCTTCCAAAGACCTGACTCTAGGCATCTTTCCAATCCACTCAGGCCCCAACTCCTAATTGCTCCCCAGCTTTAAGATACCACCATAAAATGTTTATCAAGCGTTCAAAGCAGGAGCCTGTGGGAGGAACATTCTAATCAACTCAGACAGGAGGTACAGATATTCTGTCAACACTAGCTCTTACTTTGTGAGCATAGGCTATCCTTCCACTTTTGTATTATCTTCAGATTTTTTAAATTGATGTTTCATAATTTGTAATGTAAAAGTGTTTTGCCTTGATACCTGAATATACTCTTAGAGGATAGAATTCTTGATTTCTATTTCAGATAATTCACAATATGTGCACTTATATCTGTAAATACTGCTGAATTCATTCATCATTTCTAACAGATTTTTGGTGAAACTTTTGGAGTTTTTTTTCTTTATGTTGTTTGTAAATAGTATCAACTGGACTGCTATGGAAGGCCTTCTAGCACTGTTTGATGAAAGTGCTTATGCAAGTCTTACTCCAGATATTATAGAAAAGCCTTCCAGCTTTTCTCTAATACAATGTTCATAGTTTATGGATCATAAGTGGGCTTTATAGTTTGAGGTGTTGTGTAGCTGTTCTCCCGGAACTGAAACATTCTGTCTGGCTCAGGAAGCAACCAAAATGTATGTCTTAAGAGTCTTGTGACTTGCAAACTCCTGCACAAGGTTATACACAAGTGAGAAGGAGAAGAGATTCATGGGCAGAGCTGTCCATAGTTGTATAGGTTATGAGCCATCAACCTTGATAGGGTAGGATTTTGAGGGATACAACTGTCTTGTGTAACACCCAAGACATACCCATGTAATTAACCCCATAAATTCAATGCTTCACTAAATGTATATTTGGATGGGAGTGTTTACTCTGTATGTATATCTGAGATGAAATGCTAACTCACAACTCAAGAAAAGTCAAACGATATGAAGTGCCTTCTATACTCATTTTCCATTTTATCATATATTTTTTTCTGCACTGAGATGACCATGGCTTTGCTCTTCATTTTGATGAAGTCATGTATCTTGTGTATTGATCTGTATATAGTCAACTGCCTTTATTTTTCTGGATAAATTCCACTGAACTCAGTTCTTTAGTGGATGCAGTTTACTGGCATTTAGTTGATGATTTTTGCATCCATTTTCATAATGGATGTTGGTCTGTAGCTTTCTTACCTCTTTATTTTTTAAATAAGGATAAGATTAACTGTGTAATCTTGGCTGACAGAATTTCTTCCTTTCAATGTGTCTGGTAACTTTTTCTAGTTGGCATGTAGTTATTCATAATAATATCTAGTGCTTGTTAAGTCACTTCTAACAATTTCCTATTTCATTATGGATATTATCTAATTGATGGGACTATAACTTTAATGGGCATTTTGGGGTGGAGAAAAAGATAATGGCATGTTTTTATAATACCACAGGGTCTTGCAACTGAGGTTGCTGATAATAAGTGGATATCTACTGTTACTTTATAGCACATTAAGATAACAATCAAGTTGATGGTGCGTACATTTTGCCATATAGTTATTGGATTTACCAGATAGTAGGGAGATAAAAAGAATACTATTGTGTATCAGGTGAGAAGAACGGTGTAAGTTTTAAGTGGTTGATGAACTTTCTAGAAAGTGATCTTTACCTGAAGCCAGAGAATTTTTTGGTGGTCAGATTTAATTGGACCCGTCCTATTACTAAGAGGATATCACTCATCTCTGTAGGACAAAATTTACATATAACTCTCATTTACTGCCTGCTTAGCAAATTACAGCTTTGGGCCATAGCCTAAAGATATAATTATTGAATTGTCTGGCAGATCATAATGATACCTTACACAATGGTGCTGACTTATGAAGATAAAAATGTGAGACCATGGATTCCTAGAACCGTATCAGTGTGGCAGCTGAAGGGCAGCACCTTAGAGAGGCTATGTGAGACTCTGCATGAAGTATGTATGCCATGCACTGCTGAAAAGTCACAGTTCTACTAGAATCATAATCCAAGAGCCAAGCGGCCAAGGCTGTGGATCTCTGAAATCCTAGCTATTAAGCATCATATTTTTCTTCCATTCCCCATGACTCTTAGCTTTGCTAGTTTAGAGAGGTAATATACAAGAAAACTGTAATTTATTTAGAAATAATTACTGAAACATTTAGATAGGATATTTGAGGTTCTTTTTCTACTTGGTGAAAAAAACAAAATTTGGCATAAATTTCATTTAGGCAACTGATTTGGATGACACTGGGTTGTCTGTCATATAATAAAAGGAGAAATAAATTTTAGGTAAATCCAAATTTTCATTCTCCTTATGCATTAAGCATGTATTTAAGGTCCAGCCACTAGCCTCTTATGAGCATGTGTTTTGGGAACTCTATATTAGCTTAGCAGCTTGTTGAAAAACAAATAATAAATGTGTTTGTTGGCCTGGAAGAGTAGCAATTTGTCCCCTAACCTTGCATATCTGCTGCCTCAAATATGCATCAAAAATTTTTAAATAATTTGTTTCCTTTCCCTTCTTACAATTCTCTACAATTGAATGTAACATGCTAATCGTAACTTTTATACTTTGTTCTATCTATTGGCTAATGACTAATTTTCACTACCAAGTTGACTGAATTTAGACCTGTCACAGAAACACATCTCTGTACGTGCCTGTGAGGGACTTTCCAGAAGAGCTTTCCTGAGCAGGTAGACTCAACCTGAATGTAGGTGGCACTATCCGACAGATTGGGGTCCTGGACTGGATGAAAGGAACAAGCAAGAATGTCTTGGTTCTTTGTTTCCTCACTGCAGACTAACATGTAGGCCATTAAGCATGTTGACTGGTGCCCAAGATGCAAGTGTTAGTTGTTCCCCCACGGGACCCCGGGATAGGGGTGTTTTGATTATTTAAGGAGGAACTACATTGTTTAGAAGCCAAATAAGAAGTTTGGGCAGTGAGGGGACTACAAAGCAAATCTATGCTACTCATGGACAGCCAGTGTTACATTACCTCCCATGACAGAAGCAAGCAAGCAAACAAACAAAAATCATTCTCTTTTCCTGATGTATGACATAAATTAGGACTCAGGCGATCACAATTTTCTGTTTGTCATGAAGCCTGAGTGAATAGTACAAAGACCCAGTGAAAGTTTGAGGGTAGCAGTAAAAGTGGATGCTCTCAGTGAGAATCAGTGAGGAAGTGGCTGATGAGCTTACCCCCGGAACACTTGAAACCACTGTGAAAGACTTCCTCATGGCAAATCCAAACGATAGCACCTAAGGGTTTCTAGATGCAGTATGACTTTATAAGAAAGATATACCTGGAGTTGTCTGCCTGCCTCCTTAACACTTCCCTTTGAGTTAGTATTGTATCAAGAAAATAAACTAGTCCTTTGGCCTCTGTTGAGAAATATGACTCATACGTCTTTGTCAGTCATGCTCTTTCTCCATGCTCAGATTCTTTTCCTTGGCTTTCACTATTCCCACTTCCCCAGATGCCTGAGAAATAGTTCTTCAGCTGCAGAGTGCTTTGAATGTTGCCCGTACCAGCAGCCCCAGCTGCCAGGATAACTACAGCTAGGTTTATCCAGCTTTCTTTGAATGCTGTTTATCCATGTCCTGTCACAAGACACTTAATACTGCACAAACAGCACTAATGATATAAAGCACTAACACTTCATCCCAGAGTGCCATCCCAGAATGCAATCCATAAAAAGATTTAAAATCTAAGATGTGTATTGTGCTGACTGGTTTAATGTCAACTTCACACACCTACAGTATGTCTGAGAAGATAAACCTCAATTGAGAAAATGTGTCCATTAGATTACCTGAAGGCAAGTCTGTAGTGCATTTTCATGATTAATGATTGATGTGACTGGGCCCAGCCCATGAAAGGCTGTGCAACTCTTTTGTGAGGTTGGTCCTCAGCTGTATAAGAAAGCAGGCTGAGAGAGCAATGAGGAGCATTCCTCCTAGCTTCTGGTTCAGTTCCTGTCTCCAGGTTCTTGTCCCAAGTTCCTGCCCTGACCTCCCTCAGTGAGCGAGTGTGACCTGTTGAGTTGTGAGATGAAATAAACCCTTAACTTCCCAACTTCCTTTTGGTAATGGTGTTTTATCACAGCAATATAAACTATAATCAAAGAATTTATGTAGATTTACGTATAATCACATCGAAAAAGTTGCATATGTAAACTTGGTATAATCAAATTGAACTTCTACAGGAAACCAAATGCAAACTCAATTAAAGCTTCACTTAAATTTTTAATTTTTATTTTCAAGGGGGAAGTAATGAAGCAAAGTCATCCTGGATTGACAGACTGGACGAGACAAAACATCTGGAAATGATAAAATTTCCAGCTGTGCTAATCTTCTGGGGTGGGGGGTATGCAAGTACATGCTATGGTTTACTTGTCAATGGTGATAAGTATTTTTCTAATTAAAACAACACAGCAAAGTTCTCCACACTATCTGAACTATATGGGGTTCCTTGGATAGCATGTCATTTAAAAATAAAAAAGGAAAGTGCAGACTTCCAAGGAGGAATACATGAGGTTCATATTTTAAGGGAATGTGAGTCATATACATGTTAAATGCAGAATATATTGTGAACAAAAATTCCAAAATGTGTTCAGTAGATATGTACTTTATAACCTGACTTTAAAGAAACATCTTGATTTGGAACATTTTTGGGATAAAACAAAAGAGAAGTAAAATTAAGCCTAGATAGATGCTTACTATACAATAAGTCATCAGGGGTTAATTTATCTCCTTTTTCAGCATTGACCTCTTAAGCTCTGTAGACATAAGTAGCTACTTTTTAATGATGAGCACAAAAATTATTAGCTTTCCTTATGGCATCTTCAAACAAAATTTGGCTTTGTTTGTTCTCCCCTGCTTTTTCCCCTTGTTGTTAAACCTCGATAACCCACGTCCTCCCTTCATGTGTCATGTGTCTTACTGACTTATCTCCCCTGCTTCTTCAACACCTCTTGTCTCCCCTTGAGAGCTCCTTTCACTAGAAAGCCTGTACCTATATTCACAACCTTCCCCCAGAGATATATGTGTATAAGCAAAATAAACTAAGATCCATGTATGAGAACAAACATGCAATTTTTAACTTTCTAGTCTCTGTCACTCACCTTGCCTATTATAATACTTTCCTTAGACATAGCAATTAAATAACACAGCACAAAAATAATTTTTCAAAATTATTGCGACCTTAAAGTATGTATTATAGTATAGCCATATATGCAACCTTAAGACTGCAATGATGAACTTTTATAGATAAAATGCTCACTAGTAAAGAATGTCATCTGTGGAACTAAAAATGAGCACTCTGAAACACTGGCTTATGGCAGCATAAGCGGTGTATCCAACAGGATTGGCTCAGACTTTAATTCTCAGTAGCCATGAGAAAAGGAAAGAGAGAAACAGACAAACTATTTAGACTGAATTGATGGGTCTAGAGCACTGTTCCGCACCAACCATGAGAAGCGGAAATGGGAGAGGAGCGGGAGATGAGGATGCAACAAGTAGACAACTTATTTCCTGGGTCTTCACCATAATTCTGTCTCAGGAAATATTTTTAAAACTAGAGAAGAGTTAAAAAGGAAAGGTACTATGAACTAAATCTATAGAATAGAGAAAATATAACTATAAATAACAGAAGAAACAATGAGAACCACATCACATACTATATAAGATAAAATCTTCAACTTGCCAAAAATAAAAGGGGAGTGTACCAGTCTACATGTACACTAACATGTAAACATGGAGTGTACCAGTCTACATGCACACTAACATGTAAACATGGAGTGTACCAGTCTACATGTACACTAACATGTAAACATGGAGTGTACCAGTCTACATGCACACTAACATGTAAACATGGAGTGTACCAGTCTACATGCACACTAACATGTAAACATGGAGTGTACCAGTCTACATGCACACTAACATGTAAACATGTATGAAAAGTGATATGAGGCTCTTATATAAATATTATCAAATAACTGTAAGGTTCTCTACAAATTTCTAAGATAAATATACTGAAAAAGATAGAACCATAGAAAATGAAGGGACAGAAAGGAAAAGGAACAAATGTATAAAACCATGTTCATCCACACAAAATCAAGGAATAGATTAAAACAACAAGATAACATTCTTTATAATGTTAATGAATCACAAGAAATGCGGGCTGCCTTGACTCTTCTACACCACTGGCAACTCATACACCAAGGGTGACCACTTCAACCAGTATAGTTGTCTGGAAAGTAAGTGGTACTGTAAAAAAAAGCACTAATCATGTTCTTTGAGAAAATAATCCTAAAGAAATAAATTATGATAAGGAAACTTGCTTTAGCTATATGAATAAAAAAACTATGAAATAGCTACATAGTAAAATAAAACTGATTAGGGACAAAATTTTATTCAATAACATGTATTTGTAAAGTTTACTATATTGATTATGTACAAAGTTTTAAACAATGGCCATGTTGTTTCTCTAAAATTAATCTAACAAAATCAATTGTAATTTGTATAAGGACAGGAAATACTAAAAAAGGTTGAAAAAATAATTGAATATAAAAAATTAATCATGATGTTAAATAAAGTGAATCATACATATAGATATGTGAAGTAAATATTTTACTGGGAATATCAAGGAAATACATGCAAATGTTATATGACAGTAGCACAATGTACTCCTTGTTTCCTCATATGTTGATTATAGAATGAAACTAAATATAATTAAATACATAATTCCCATCATAGTACAGTTAAGAATTTGAAAAAGCATCTCCCTTACCTCTTGCTCATCCATATTCAACCACTGCTTTGGGTCTTCTTCAGTGGCCAGAAACGCTATCAACTCTAAAGCTGTAAGTCGTGTTTGACGCCTTGATGAGACAAATATCAAAACAGGTTTGGCTGGAGAATGACTTCTAATTGCTGTGGAAAGTATACACAAAAACCGATGTAGTTCATAGGAATTCTTAATTTGATCATGAAATTTAGCACTCTTTCAGGTAGTAGAGGTGTCTATCAGTTACAGGTGACAGTAACAGGGAAGGTGCTGGCCACAGTTCTATTGAACACTGCCTAGCATAGGGAAGACTTACTTGTCACTCCCAAGGTCACACCAAGGTAAGAGGCACTACAATGCCGAGATTCTCCATTAAACTGTCTACAGAGTCCTAGTGAGTTCCCTCTATTCCTGAGTTTGTTTGCAAGACACTGCTGCTTGTCTAAGCAGTGATTACTGGAGTTAAATAATCTTGGGATCTAAGGATTCCAAGAAAGCCCTGCAGAGTGATAAAACTGTCCAAAGAACCAAGAACAACACACACAGATTCCTTCTATATTTCCTGGCATCAGAAGATGAAAAATTAAGATAAACTGTCAACAATAGCTGGGTGATGAATAAGAAGACTATCTCCCCCTGACTTTTGAAATAAATGTGTGTGGCTTCAAGTGGGAAGAGAGTGCCACTGAGAAGAGTAGAGACGTTCTGTCTGAAGCATATCTGGGCAAGGCGGGGCCTGGGTAACACCACCAAAGAAAGAAGAAGAAATGACAACTTTATAGAAATCCTTAATGTGACACAAAAATCATTTGAATTATCTGGAAAGGATGTTCTTTACTTTAAGACAGTGGCAAAATGACAGAAGTGTGTTTTTTTTTGTTTTTTTTTGTTTTTTTTTTTATTTAAGAAGTCCTTTCAAACCAATAAAAGGAATTAAAGATTGGGGAAAAGAATCATTAAAACTTAGCTGTTTGAAAATGTCACATTGATGTCTCACATATGGTATTTAAAACTTAAAACTTAGATGATTAAACATTTTATAAGAAGAAGTTCCACTTGTTTCATTTTTTGAACTGTGAGCAGCAGAACCTGTTTCTATGGGCTGAAAAATCAGTTTTAAAATGGAAATACACACGTGCACTTGATTATATACCATAACAGGAAAAGTAATCCTGTTTCCAATCTCAAAGAAATCTAGGAATCACTGGAGGTCTGACAAGTAGTAACCAATGATAAGGTTGAACTGACAGCACAGCTAACAGCAAGTACTTCAGGTCTTTCTGTTGCCTTGCTGTTTACACAGTGCAAATGCTTCCTTTGCTGTAATGGCATGCAGGCACTCCCTACACAGACATAAGCAATGTCTGTAATAGATCCCAGGGAAAATATTTATCCTAATTTATTTTTTACCATTTAACCATTTATTAGAATACAAAAAATATAAATGATAAATCTGTTACAAATCACCTTAGAAATACAATGTTTAAAACATACACCCCTGCAATACTGGCATCATTTATAGAGACAATCATGAATGATCTGTTTCTTTTCTAAACCTCAACATTTAATGTGTTTTACTGCTGCAGGAACAGGTGTGGCCGAGCGGCTCCTGGCAGATTTATTGTTCATTAGTGATTTTGTACAATGCTTCTGTGGAGGTGTAAATAATCTGAACTGGCAGGATGGGTCTCCAGCCCACAATCAATACTGCGCTTCTGTCATAGGCTAATTACAGCAGCTAAAAAGTCACCTCACAACTGTCACCTCACAATCAACAGCAGTACACATTAGACAATTTATTTTGGAGGTTATTTTTAATTGATACAATAAATATTCCTTCTGTAGTCTAAATAAAACATGTTTCCTACACCTCTCCTATTTGCTTAATTAGTTAGAAAATGAAAGATGAAAAACAAAACATGAAACCTACAGAATTTTTAAAAGTATCGAGTTGTACAAGTTGCTTTAAATTAAGATTTATTTTTATTTTATATTTATGAGTGTTTGCCTACATGGATGTGTCTGTGGACACCACTTGAATACCAGGTACTTGCAGAGGCTAGCGACATCAGATGGACTGGAACGAGAGTTACATGTGTTTGTAATCTGCCACAAGGTACTGGGAATTGAGCCTTGGTCCTCAGCAAGACCAGTAGGTAATCTTAACTGAACTGTCTGTATTTTCTGTTAAAAGTTAATGTTGCTCTTATTTATCATGTGTTTATGGTATTAACATATAACACCTTATGTGTCTAATATTAAGAATCATAAATTTCATAAAATATGTATATAATTCTGTTGTAATGCCATTTTGATTGATGAAATACCTCTAATTCTTCACACACAATTCAGTAAGTACTTATGTTCCTCAATGGGTGATGAAGATAGCTTTTGGTTGTATCTGTGGGATCATTATTATCATTATTATTTTCTTTCATAGAAAGTGGAATGATTTGCAATATATTTAATAGCTATCATCTATACAGACTGCTTATTAATTCATTACAGAATCTTGATGCTCACCCTGAAATGCAGGCTTGTTCATACTAGCCATGCGTGGGCAGTAATGTTGTCCTGGGAAACCTTGAATGTGAACTTCCAGTGGAACTGGACGAACTGATGGTCGAAAGTTAAACAAACCCATCTGGTAAACATGAAAAAGAAATCACTTACAATTTTTATATTGAAAGATGCATCACGACTTTATAGAGGTAAGTATAAAAACAACTGCTGAAAAACTAATTTATCACTCTTGCTTATACCTGTTTAATGTTGAGCCAGTCAGCAAGGTCCCTAGCATTAGCCAATGCAGTGGACAGTCCAACTATTCTAACAGGCTTTTCTGTGTGTGATGAGATAAAGTTTGTTCGAGATACAATGACTTCTAAAACTGGGCCTCTCTCCTCCCCTAGGAATTAAAAATAATAAAGATTAATCATTTAATAAATTCATGTGGGCACAAACTCAGAGTATAAACATTCCTTTAAAGAGCAGAGGGAGGAAACTACTGTATGAACAAACAGAGGAACTGAAATCAACGTGTCAAAGAGTTGTTTGTACTTCAGTGTCCATAATATTATTATCAACAATAGTCAAATAATGGCTAAGTGTCCACTCACAGACAAATAAAACAAATGTTGTAGACAACGAAATATTATGGAACAATAAACAGAATGAAATCCTGTCAGTTATATTATTGATGAACCAGATGACATTAAGTTAAAAGAAATGAGCTGCACACTGACAGACAAATTTGCATCTTCTAGTAAAGAAACAAAGAGAAAACAGAGTTTGACAGGGGTGAGAGTGGTTTGATGGGGGATGAGGAAACTGATATGGGAAAGATCTTAGCTTCAGTTAGACAGAGGAGTAGGTCTAATGTGCTAGAGTTGGTGACAAATATTTTGACATGGTTTAATCATTACATACTGTATACAAATAAAGCATAACATTGTACTTCAAGAACATATGCAATTACTTGTCATTGATATTATAGTAATAAAATAATGGTAAGTTTTATAAAACTATATTTTCAACTGAGTGATACCTACCTAGCAGATGGATCTCATCTATGATGAGAATGTTGACCTGCTGAACATAGCTCCTATTCTGCCAGCTTCGACTGACTCCGTCCCACTTTTCTGGTGTAGTGACAATAAGGTCAGCCTGAGCAATGGATTTCATGTCTGGAGTTACATCCCCAGTTAGTTCAATAACTCTACAGAAAAATGAAATTGATCCTCAGGAAACATATAACCTTAGACAGACTAAAATATCTCTCTATTGAAGTAAAATTTTATAATGCTTAAAATTATGTTATCTACTTTCACTTGAAATTTTCTGAAATGTAACAGTTGCATTAACATGGAAAGGCACACAATAAAGGATATGTAAACACACAGAAATTCAAATCAATTATATGTAACACATAGATGATTTAAGTGTCAAGCTTTGCTTAAATACACATAAAACAATTTGTTATTTTATAAAGCTGATGAGAAATCTCTTGTCCATACAGTGAAATAAACAAATATCTTATTATTCTCTTATTCCCCGCTTTCTTTTTCTTTTCTTTTCATTATCTTTAATCTTTTTTTACAATCCACTTGTTATCCTCCTCCCAGTCCGCCCTCCAACAGTTACTCATCCCATTTCTCCTCATGTTGCCCATGCTAATATTGAACTTAGTATGTAGCTAAGGATGAACCTGCACTATTGTCCTTCCTTCCAAAGAGTATAGTGAGGTGCCACCACATATGACACTTTTTTAAAAATTCTGTTTACATAGGGTGATATTTTGTTAGAGCATTAATTAAAATAGCATTCTTTGGAAGGTTACTTCAATTTCTTACATTGAAAATTTCTATAGGTAACAGAGAAAAACTCAAATTCACTGGGATATGAACAAGATCAGAAAGGCCAACTAAATGCCACCTTTCTCAGTGGGGGTGGGGAGGAAGTATCTCAGCTTCACAGTAAAAAAAAGGTTACCCATGAAAGTGTAGAAGAGGTATGGACGAAAGGCACAGATAAATCTGGAGGTATTTGTAAATTTTCAGAAATTACTGAACAATCTGTACATCTAAATTCAGACTCAACTCATAAAAAAGAATAAAAGGGAAAGGAAAGGCTTGCTCCTCTAATACTAATGTTCCCACCGCCTCTACTTAATTCTTTAATGTCTTGAGTGTTACATTTTACATATTATACTTAATATGTCATGTATCCATAGCTGAAGCAATTTACAGTGAACAGTCCTACAGCCATTGTTTCATATTTTGAAGCAAGCATATATTCAATTCTTTTTCTTTTTTCAATTTCTAGAGTTGTTGGTTCATTCAGTACCTCGTGGTCATTCATTTTAAAGATATTGAAAATTTTGCATTTTACATGTGTACCATTTTAGTGCACTATTAGCCACTCAAGTTTTTAGCAGTGTTGCTGGTAAACAATGCTGCAATCACCGGTCTTGAGAAGCAATTAAATATTAACATAACAGTGTTTTTCAAAGACCTGTTTTTTCATGAGTAAAAATTACATGCAAAATGCTTTTGAAGTAGTTTCTGGAAGTTATTCTCAATCATACCAAAGAAAAATAGATAATTTATTTTTAGAATAAAGGTATTATGGAAAAGATAACATGCTATATCAAAGTATTCATATTAAGTAATTAAATGATTACATTTTTAGACTTAAGATGGAAAACTGATATAAGTCTAATACTAAACTTTTAAGTAAAATATGAAAATCACGGAGATCATCAAGCACATTTATGTAGTTTTTAAGTTTCTTAGTCCCTTACACACTTCAAAGCCTATTTTAATCAAAATAAGAACTTACTTTTTACCAAGTTTTTCTTCTATTCTAATTTTCCAATCATCCATTCTTTCACGTACTAGAGCTTTAAGGGGTGCAATATATACTGCCTTAAAAGAGAACAGAGACAAAAGGACTCATAATAATAGCATCTTCAAATAAGAAATACAAAAGTTTGTCAAAATGGAACAATGCAGATTTAAAGGTTTCCTTTAACAATGAATATTGCATTGTTAAATTAATGAAGAGAAAATCATTAACTTTATTTATATAAAATAAGACAATTAGGTATCATAAACATCCTCCTAAAAAAGGACACATGTTCTTTTAGAGTATTTTAAAAAATCAGATATTTTATGATTATATTAGAGTATAACATAAAGCAAACACACAATTATAAAAGAATACACTATATAAGAACAGAGTTCTAAGAATACAAAACGTTTTTCTATATTTGGTATGGAATTTACATGAGCTTCATGGAGTACCTGAGAAAAGTTAGTCAATAACTCTGAAGTTTAGAAGAGAAAACTGGCTGTTTAAGCTTAGTGCGGACTCCTGACAGTCATACATGTTAGCTGCTTTACCTTTTGGAAAATACAACAAGCTGGCCTTTGAGAATCTGAACAAAATGTAAAGTATTACGTATCCCAAATCTCTGTTTTTAATATCCTGCAATGCAGTTGAGCTGTTCAAGTGTACAATGTGTTCTTTATGGGTCAATAACCAACTAACAGATTGAAAAGCAGGAGAGTAAAGTTATGCAAAAAAGACAAGGCACTTGATTGGAAAATCCTCAAAAATGGAAATTGAACATTTCTGAAATCACAATCTAAAAGTATTTCTACTTTCATTGTGAAAAATGCACATAATTTAAAGACAACCCTAAAGACTACATTATGTTTATGAAGTCAAAGCAATAGTACTGACAAGTTCAGTGTCAGGAAATTCCTGTTCCCCTTGTTTTTCTTTTGTATCTTTCTGGTTTCATACTGCCGACACCATGGAAGCTGAGAACAATGATGGTTATGAGGGTTGGATGTAGGGAATGAGAGATTCTGTTCAAAAGTTTGACATTTTACTTACGCACCATCCATAAATTCTATAGACCTTATTACAGCAGGAGTTAAACCTGCTGTTCTAAATACTAGATATTTCCTAAGATTATACAGGAAGTGTTCCTAACACAGAACAAGTATTTGAAGTGAATATATACATTATCATGACTGCTGTCATCATTTCATAATGCCTATGTACCCTAAAACATCACGTATATATTTCAAATACAATTCATTAAAATAAAGAAGCTATTTGGGGAAATAATTAACAATATAATAGCACTTAGAACAATGTGGAATACCTCTGCATATTTCCTTCATATAGCAAAGTTACTCTTAAAGCAGTAGCTAGCATTCCCTTCCTATCCAAAGGATTTAACTGTGGGTTTCTGTGTGTCTTCTTTCCATGAGTATGAAGCAAGCATCTTCTCACAGACCTACCAAGGAGTTGTAAATATAACAGGGGAAATGGAATTTATTCGAATACTGATGAGGCTCCTTAGGAAATTCTCTGCCAGTAAATAATCTCTCTGGGTTCTGACAATATATTTAGTACATTTTGAGAATAAGACTGTCTTCCTAGATCAACTATAAACATGACTCTACGAACTGACCTTTGAAGTGGGATACTTGTTGAAGACTCTGAAAATGGCTAGTTCAGCTGCAACTGTCTTTCCTGATCCAGTGGGGGCTCCAAGCAGGACATTACAGTCTGTGTGATACAGCGTGTGGAATATCTGTGTCTGGACGGGGTTGAAGTGGCTGAAGTTATACAGAGCTTCATATGCTTTGCTCCCCAAAGCTGTGACTGGTAAAGGTTGAAGGTCCAATAATTCTGAAAAACACAACAAGTACTGCTGTAAAAATCACTAGTCACAGCATTGGATACTGTATTTCAAACAAAAAGAATCTTTAATTCACGCCAGTAACATCTTTTTACCCATTTACTACATCATAGTGGAATGCTGAATGCTCTTCTAGAAAGATCTTGTGAAGCAACTGGGTATTTTTCTATCAACTGGAATAAAACTTAAACACAAGATCATGAGAGTACTCATGTTATAGAACAAAACTAGATCTACTTTAATGCTTAAATAAAACAAAATACTACCTACAAACTTTAAGTACTATAAAGTTCACCAACAAATTAATTATGATCTGTTGAACACTGGCCAGATAAGAATAGTTGAATAAACCATTGCTATACCTAACGAGAACTTAGGAAACTGTAATGCAGAAAATAACTAAAAGAACAAAATTTACCATGAGAAAACCTTCAAAGGAAATAGATTTAGTCCTCTTTCATCACATGGACTAGAGATCCAAGGAATTAAAAGTTAAAATAATTTAGAGAGATAGTTACATGTGTTACTTCATAAACCCTAAGTATCAAGACTTCATATTTTCCCATTTTCCAGAAATCTATCAGTTAAAACACTGGAATTACTATCATGATTGTTACATGGGTAATGTTTATTTCAAGTTTACATAAGACTGAATTCTGGGAAAGGAGATATTGTATGACATGTAAATAAAGAAAACATCTAATAAAAAAAAGATGAGACCAAAGTTGCATACCAATGAGATGAATATACTTATTTATGTTTATATAAAGAATTAAATCTTGGCTAAATAAAAAAAAACTTTAGCAAGAAGACATAATAAACTTTAATTGGAGGAAAAGTTGATGAGAGAAGGGGAACTGAGGGGAGGGACTAGGAGAACAGAGAGGGTATAAACAGTGGTTGGTATGCAAAAATCAATCAATCAAATAAAAAAGAAAAAGAAAGCAAAGGGGAAAAACAGTTAAAAAAAATAACATATGGTTTTTAACATAATTTTCGATTTAAAAGGTCTACCAAAAAGATAAGAAATCTAAGTGGGATCCAAGCACAAGGAGAGGTCCCAAGGCCTGACACTATTATGGAGGCTATGGAGTGCTCACAAAAAGGGACCTAGCATGACTGCCCTCCGAAAGATCCAACAAACAGCTGAAAGAGTCAGATGCTTATATTTGCACCTAACAATGGACAGAAGCTGCTGACCCCTGTGGTTGAATTAGGGAAAAGCTCGAAGAAGCTGAGGAGAAGGGTGACCCTGTAGGAAGACCAGCAGTCTCAATTAATCAGGACCCCTGAGATCTCTCAGATACTGGAACATCAACCAGGCAGCATACACCAGCTGATATGAGGCTCCCAACACATATACAGTAGAGGAGTGCCAGGTCTGTGTTGGGTCAGAGAAGATCCACCTAACCCTCAAGACACTGGAGTTTAGCCCCAGGGAGTTTAGGGGTCTGGTGGGATGGGGTAGGGGGTGGTGGCATCTTCATGGAAACGGGCGTGGGGAGGAGGTATGGCATGTGGAACAGTCAGAGGGTGGATATGGAGGGGAAAAAAATCTGGAGTTTAAAATTAAAAAAAAAAACATATCAAAGGTACATTAAAAGGAATGATTGGAAACTGATAAGCTCAAATACTAATGAGCAGCCTTCAAGTTCACACATACATTCTTATGGACAGGCCATATACTATATAGAATTCCAGTTTCAAGTCATGGATTTCTGTTGTCCAAAACTGCTATCAATGTAGTTTAATATTTAATATTTTTAAAAGATTAAAATTTGTGATGGGAAGATAGTTCAGATGGTCCAAGCAGCTGCTGGTCTTCCTGAAGAGGTCAGTTAAGTTACCAGCATCCACGCTGGGAAGCTACAACTCTTTCTAACTCCACCTTTATGTTACTTGCAGAATTTTTTTGTGGTTTCCATGGTTACCACAAGAACATGGCATAGATGGGAGAGGTACCCACATATACATAATAAAGACAGTAAAAATATGAGATAGAATTTATCCTGGAGCCCAGGAATGCAGATTCAGGTGTCCCTAATTGTGTTCCCAGTGGTATCAGTCCCATGAAGTTTTCATTTTAAGATGACAAAGGAAATGGTAAAGTCAGGTACTATGTAGTACATCCAGGTGGAACCACTGATTGGGAAAAATCTCTGCTCTAGGCCTCCCATGCTATCTGATGAAATTTTGAACTTTTAGGGTTATGGAAGCCAGGAGTCAGCTCATAATTTCCAAAAGGATTTTCTTGATCATCAAAAGGATATTATGCCATACCCATAGGTGGGCAGCAAAATATACAGCTATTTAAGGGCCTAATATAGCCCTATATAGTTTTACCCTGGACCTGAAACTCTTGCTCTCCAACATCACTGATATAGCAGGCGATCATCTCTGTAGACTATTTAGTGTGATGCAATAAGACTTCAGGAGACTAAGTTAATTTGTTTCATGAAACCTGTGGATAAAATACTTCTGAGTACTAAATGGACATCAGTAACATATCTGTATTAAAAAAAAAAAAAGAGGGGATTCATTCTGTTACTCTATTCAATATCAGTATCATATTGTGAAGTTCATAATTCATTACTTTGTTTTTAGGTAGTAAATTATATTATTTTGAAGTAATCTGGACTTTAAAATAAAAAAAATATCAAAGGTACATTAAAAGGATTGATTAGTACTGACGTCATATAAACAGCAACTCCTTTCCTTTGAAATATACCTCATCTACCAATTCTAATCACCCCCTAATAGGCAATGACAAACATAGCTGTATATTTTTATTTTTGTTTACTTTTGAGGTTTTTTATTTATTCAATTTCCATCCTGCTCATGCACCACTCCCAACTCTCCTCTTCCGTCAGTCCGACCCTTACAAGTCTCTCTTCCCATTAACCTGCCCTCTCCTCTGCAGAGAAGGGGAAGCCTCCCTTGTGTATGTACCAACCTCGCCTGGGCTATCCAGTAGTCACAGGCCTAAGGGCATCCTCTCCCACAGAGGCATCAACCAGGCAGTCTAGTTATGGGAAGGAAACCCACAGACCTACAGATACTTGATTTTTTAACAAAGAAACCAAAACCATATAAAGAGAAAAAAAGGATCCTCAATAAATCATTCTGGTCTAACTAAATGCCTGCATATAGAAGTATCCAAATAGACATGTATTTACACACAAAACTCTAGTCCAAGTGCATCAAAGGCCTCAACATAAAACCAAACACACTAAATCTAATAAAAAGAAATTGGGATACTGCCTTGAATTCACTAATATAGGAGACAAATTCCTGAACAGAACACCAATAACTCAGGGGCCAAGACAAAAAAATTAATATATGGAAATTCCTGAAGGTTAAGAGCTTTCTGCAAGGCTAAGGACACTATCAATAGGACAAAACAGCAGCCTACAGAATGGAAAAAGATCTTTACCTTCCCTATACCCAACAGAGGAGTAATATCTATAATATATAAGTAACTCAAGAAATTAGACACCAACATAACTATATTATCAAATTTTAAAATGAGATACAGAGCTAAATAGATAATTCTCAATAGAGGAACCTGTAACGGCCAGGAAGCACCTAAAGAAATGTTCAATGTCCTAATTATCAGGGAAATACAGATCAAAATGATGACGAGATTCTATCTTACACCCATCAGAATGGCTAAGATCAAAAATTCAATTGACAGCACACCTTACCGAGGGTGAGGAGCAAGGAGAAAACTCCTCCACTGCTGGTGAGACTATAAACTTTGTACAACCACTTTAGAAATCAATTTTGCAGTGTCTCAAGAAATTTGGAATAGTTCTACCCCAAGACCCAGAGACACCAGTCCTGGACATATATACCAAATGATGCCCCACTATATGAAAAGAGGACTAACTTAACTATGGTCATAACAGCCTTATTCTTAATAGTGAGAACCAAGAAACAACTTGGATGTCCCTCAACAAAAGAAAGGATAAAGAAAGTGTATTATATCTACAAAATGGATTATTATTCAGTTATTAAAGAAACCATGAAATTCACAGGATGGAACTACAAAATATTATCCTGTGAGAGGTAACCCAGACCCAAAAGGACATGCATAGTCTGTACTCACTTCTAAGTGGATATTAGCTATAACAAATAAGATAATGATGCTACAATCTACAGACTCATAGAAACTAAATAATACGGAGTACTCAAGGGACAATGTGTGAATCTCACTCAGAAGGAGAAGCTAAATAAGTGATTGCATTTTAATTACAAACTTTTTCATTCTCTTTCTTCCCTCCAAACACTTCATAAATGCCTCCCTGCTCCCCTCAAATTCATGCCTTCTACTTCATTAATTGTTATCATATTCACTCCTAAATACAGCATATATAATATATAATAAAACATAATAAACATTGTTATATATAATTTTAAAAAAAGACAAAAAGCCAATCTTTGATTACTACATGACTCTACTGCATGGTTAATCAAGAGCTATGTGCATGTTTTCTTTTTAGATTAGAACTGATTCAATTTTTTGTAAAATTGTAAATCAAGAAGAAAAAGGAGAAAAGAGAGAGAAAGGAACACAAGTTTGCAATGTCAAAACAATGCAGAGGTAGGTTTTAAAGAGTAGAAAATCAATCACTGTGCATGACAAGTTGGCGATTACTGTCTGTTCAATGCAGATACTATACTTCAGTGACTTTGATTGATTGATTTAAATTCAATAATATGATTACATATACAATGAGCCAAATATACCCAGGGATCATTGAATCATCTCTGTAAACTTTGAATATCAATTGAGATATCACAATGGTAAATTTTTGTTTTGAAAATGTAGTAAAAATGATATATTATATACATGAATTGATATCTGCTTGGTTGCTTAAGTGTGAAATGATTAAACATTAAAATATAAGAATAGGCTTTCTACCTCCATCTACACCTAGGAGGAACAGCGGATCCACAGCCATCTCTGCCCCTTTCCCCCAAGAAGAGAGCGTGCCTCCAGAGAGTGCTCCAAATCAGAGACTCAGTCTACATCTAGGAGGGACAGCAGACGCACAGCCCTCTCTGCTCCTTTCCCCCAAATGGAGAGCCTGTCTCCAGGGTTTGCTCTGACCCCAGGACTCAGGAGGGACAACTGATCCACAGCCCTCTGCACACAGGTCTTACAAGAGGAGAGCTGATCTCCCAGACATACAGATCCACAGCAGGAACAAGCTCCAGCCAGAGACAGAAAGAACATCTAACACCAGAGATCAACAGATGGCAAAAGGCAAACACAAGAATCTTACCAACAGAAACCAAGACTACTTGGCTTCACCAGAACTTAGTACTCCCAACACAGCAAGTCATGGATATCCCAAAACACCAGAAAAGCAAGATTTGGATCTAAAATCATATCTCACAATGATAATAGAGGAATTTAAGGACAGGTAAACAGGTTCAAGCCCTTAAAGAGGAAACACAAAAATCCCTTAAAGAATTGCAGGAAAGCACAACTAAGCAGGTGAAGGAATAGAAAATCATCCAGGATGTAAAAATGGAAGTAGAAACAGTTAAGAATTCATAGAGAGATAACTCTGGAGAAAGAAAACCTAGGAAAGAAATCAGGAGTCATAGATGTAAGCATCACCAACAAAATACAAGAGATAGAAAAGAGAATCTCAGGTGCAGAAGACACCATAGAAAACACTGACACAACAGTCAAAAAAAACAAAATGCAAAAAGTTCCTGACCCAAAACATCCAGGAAATCCAGGATACAATGAGAAGACCAAACCTAAGGATAATAGGTACAGAAGAGAGTGAAGACTTCCAACTTAAAGGGCCAGTAAATATCTTCAACAAAATTATAGAAGAAAATTTCCCTAACCTAAAGAAAGAGATGCCCATGAACATACAAGAAGCCTACAGAACTCCAAATAGATTGGAACAGAAAACAAATTCCTCCCATTACACAATAGTCAAAGTACCAAATGCACAAAACAAAGAAAGAATTTTAAAAGCAGTAAGGGAAAAAGCTCAAGTAACATATAAAGGCAGGCCTATCAGAATTACACCAGACTTCTTGCCAGAGACTATGAAAGCCAGAAGATCCTGGGTTGATTTCATACAGACCCTAAGAGAACAAAAATGCCAGCCCAGACTACTATACCCAGCAAAATTCTTAATTACCATAGATGGAGGAACCAAAGTATTCCATGACAAAACCAAATATACACAATATATTTCCACGAATCCAGAACTTCAAAGGGTAATAAATGGAAAACTTCAACACAAGGAGGGAAACTAAATCATAGAAAAACAAAAATGTAATCTTCCAACAAAACTAAAAGAAGATAGCCATATGAACAGAATACAAACTCTAACAACAAAAATAACAGGAAGCAACAATTATGTTTTCTTAATATCTATTAATATCAATGTACTCAATTCCCCAATAAAAAGACATAGACTATCAGATTGGGTATGTAAACATGACCTAACATTTTGTTGCATACATGAAACCCACCTCAGTGGCAAAGACAGACACTATCTCAGAATAAAAGGCTGGAAAACAATTTTCTAAGACAATGGTCCCAAAAAAAAAGCTGGAGTAGCCATTCTAATATTGAATAAAATCGACTTTCACCCTAAGGTGATCAAAAAGGATAAGGAGGGACACTTCATACTCATCAAAGGTATGATCTACAAAGATGAACTCTAAATTCTGAACCTCTGTGCTCCAAATCAAAGAGCATCTACATTCATAAAAGAAACTTTACTAAAGCTCAAAGCACACATTGCACCGCACACAATAATAGTGGGAGACTTCAACACCCCACTCTCTGCAATGGACAGATCAAGGAAAGAGAAACTAAACAAAGACACAGTGAGACTAACAGAAGTTATGAAACAGATGGATTTAACAGATAGCTATAGAACCTTTTATCCTAAAACAAAAAGAAAAAATTCTACCTACCCCAGAATTTACCATATAATTGGTCACAGATCAGGCCTCAACAGATACAAGAAGTTGAAATAATTCCTTGTATCCTATCAAATCACCATGGACTAAGGCTGCTCCTCAATAACAACATAAACAATAGAATGCACACATACACATGGAAGCTTAACAACACTTTACTCAATGGTAACTTGGTCAAGGAAGAAATAAAGAAATTAAAGACTTTCTAGTCTTTAATGACTTGAAAATGAAGCCACAACATATACAAACTTATGGGACACAATGAAAGCAGTCCTAAGAGGAAAACTAATAGCTTTAAGTGGCTCCAAAAAGAAACTGGAGAGAGCATACACCAGCAATTTGACAGCACATCTGAAAACTCTATAACAAAAAGAAGCAAATTCACCCAAGAGGAGGTGAAGGCAAGAAATAATCACTCAGGGCTGAAATCAATCAAAGGAAACAAAAAGAACTATAGAAAGAATCAACCAAACCAGGAGCTGGTTCTTTGACAAAATCAACAAAATAGATAAACCCTTAGCCAGACTAACTAGACGGCACAGAGACAATATCCTAATTAACAAGATCAGAAATGAAAAGGGAGACATAACCACAGACACTGAGGAAATCCAAAAAATCATGAGATCCTACTACAAAAGCTTATACTCAACAAAACAGGAAAACCTGGATGAAATGGACAATTTTCTAGACAGATACCAGGTACCAAAGTTAAATCAAGATCATATCAATGATCTAAACAGTTCCATATCTGCTAATGAAATAGAAACAGTCATTAATAGTCTCCCAACCATAAACAACCCAGGACCAGATGGGTTTAGTGCAGAGTTTTATCAGTCCTTCAAAGAAGACCTAATACCAATACTCATCAAACTATTCAACAAAATAGAAACTGAAGGCACTCTGCCCAATTAATTCTACGATGCCACAATTGCTCTGATACCTAAACCACACAAAGACCAAACAAAGAAAGTAAACTTCAGACCTATTTCCCTTATGAATATTGATGCAAAAATACTCAATAAAATTCTTGCAAACTGAATCCAAGAACACATCAAAACAATCATCCATCATGATCATCAAGTAGGCTTCATCCCAGGGATGCAGGGATGGTTCAATATATGGAAATCCATCAATGTAATTCACTATATAAACAAACGCAAAGAAAAAAAACCATATGATCATCTCACTAGATGCTGAGAAAGCATTTGACAAAATCCAACATCTCTTCATGATAAAAGTCTTGGAAAGATCAGGAATTCAAGGCCCATCCTTAAACATAGTAAAAGCAATATAAAGCAAACCAGTTGCCAACATCAAGCTAAATGAAGAGAAACTTGAATTAATCCCATTAAAATCAGAGACTAGACAAGGCTGCCCATTCTCTCCCTACCTATTCAATATTGTACTTGAAGTCCTAGCCAGAGCAATTAGACAACAAAAGGAGATCAAAGGGATACGAATTAGAAAGGAAGAAGTCTAATTATTACTATGTGCTGATGAAATCAGAAGCCTTCCTCTACACAAAGGATAAGCAGACGGAGAAAGAAATTAGGGAAACAACACCCTTCACAAAAGTCACAAATAATATAAAATACATTGGTGTGACTCTAAGCAAGTAAAAGATCTGTTTGACAAGAACTTCAAGTCTCTGAAGAAGGAAATTGAAGAAGATCTCAGAAGATGGAAAGATCTCCCATGCTCATGGATTGGCAGGATTAATATAGTAAAAATGGCCATCTTACCGAAGGCAATCTACAGATACAATGCAATCCCCATCAAAATTCCAACTCAATTCTTCTCAGACTTAGAAAGAACAATTTGCAAATTCATCTGTAATAACAAAAAACCCAGGAGAGCCAAAACTATTCTCAACAATAAAGGAACCTCTGGTGGAATCATCATCTTAGACCTTAAGCTGTACTATAGAGCAACTGTGATAAATACTGCATGGTATTGGTACAGTGACAGGCAGGTAGATCAATGGAATAGAATTGAAGACCCAGAAATGAACCCACAAACCTATGGTCACTTGATCTTTGACAAAGGAGCTAAAACCATCCAGTGGAAAAAAGACAGCATTTTCAACAAATGGTGCTGGCTCAACTGGAGGTTAACATGTAGAAGAATGCACATCAACCCATTCCTATCTCCTTGTACAAAGCTCAAGTCCAAGTGGATCAAGGACCTCCACATAAAACCAGATACACTGAAACTAATAGAAAAGAAAGTTTGAAGAGATTTGAGCACATAGGTACAAGGGGAAATTTCCTGAAGAGAATACCAATAACTTATGCTCTAAGATCAAGAATTGACAAATGGGACCTCATAAAATTACAAAGTTTCTGTAAGGCAAAAGACACTGTCAATAGGACAAAACGGTAACCAACAAATTGGAAAAAAATCTTTACCAGTCCTATATCTGATAGAGGGCTAATATCCAATATATATAAAGAACTCAAGAAGTTAGACTCCAGAGAGCCAAATAACCCTATTAAGAAATGGGGTGCAGAGCTAAACAACGAATTCTCAACTGAGGAATACCTAATGGCTGAGAAGTACCCAAAAAAATGTTCAACATCCTTAGTCATCAGGGAAACACAAATCAAAACAATCCTGAGATTCCACCTCACACCAGTCAGAATGGCTAGGATAAAAAACTCAGGTGACAGCAGATGCTGGAGAAGTGTGGAGAAAGAGGAACACTCCTTCATTGCTGGTGGGATTGCAAGCTGGTACAATCACTCTGGAAATCAGTTTGGCATTTCCTCCAGAAATTGGACATAGTACTACCAGAGGACCCAGCTGTACCACTCCTGGACATATACCCAGAAGATGCTACAACATGTAATAAGGGCACATGCTCCACTATGTTCATAGCAGCCTTATTTATAATAGCCAGAAGCTGGAAACAACCCAGATGTCCCTCAACAGAGGAATGGATACAGAAAATGTGGTACATTCATAAAATGGAGTACTACTCAGCTATTAAAAAAAATGAATTTATAAAATTCTTAGGGAAATGGATGGATCTGGAGAATATCATCCTGAGTGAGGTAACCCAATCCCAAAAGAACACACATGGTATGCTCTTTCTGTTAAGTGGATATTAGCCCAGAAGATCGGAATACACAAAGTACAAACTACAAACCACAAGAAACTCAAGGAGAAGGAAGACCAAAATGTGGATACTTCATTCCTTCATAAAAAGGGGAACAAAATACCCATGGAAGGAGTTGTAGAGACTAACTATGGAGCAGACACTGAAGGAAGGACAATCCAGCCTGATATAGCTGTCTCCTGAGAGGCTCTGACAGTACCTGACTAATACAGAAGTAGAGGCTCACAGCCAGCCATCGGACTGAGTTCAGGGTCCCCAATGAAGGAGCTAGAGAAAGGACCCAAGGAGCTGAAGGGTTTGCAGCCTTTTAGGATGAACAACAATATGAACTAAGTAGTACCCTCAGAGCTCTCAGGGACTAAACCACCAACCAAAGAGTACACATGGTGGGACTCATGGCTCCAGCCACATATGTATAGCAGAGCATGGTCTAGTTGGTCATCAATGGGAAGAGAGGCCCTTGGCCCCGTGAAGGTTTTATGCCCCAGTGTAGGGGAATGCCAGGGCTAGTAAGCAGGAGAGGGTGGGTGGTGAGCAGGGGGAGGAGGGAGGGAACAGGGGTTTGTTTTTGTTTTTTTTATTTTATTTTATTTTATTTTATTTTATTTTATTTTATTTTATGTTTTGGAGGGGAAGCTGTGAAAGGAGATATTGTATAACATGTAAATAAAGAAAATCTCTAATTAAAAAAAGCATAAATATAAGAATATACTATAGAATTAAGCACATTAGTTAAAAGTATGTATGGATGTCAAAATATATATTTTAAATGAAAATCCCAGACATTTTATATATTTTATTATAAAATCTGCATAGTGTATGCAATGCAAGCTGAAAGGAAAGGGGTGTTCGCTATCTGGGAGCAGATTGTGACACTGGCACTATCCCATCTCTTTCTTTTTGTGTTGATAAATCACTGTCTTCTGTCAAGTTATCAAAGAGCAACTGGGTTGCCCTATTGACAACAAACTTAATGAATAAGGTCGATATTTGACCAAAATGGCAAAGATTAGTCATATCAAAGCCTATACTTTCACTGTCCACAGAACTGTAGTAAGTCAATTCAAAATAATTAAAAGTAGCATTTAATTATGAAATGTTAGGAAGTTTTTCCTTCTGAATAAGTATATGGAAAATTAAGATTTTTAATAGTGTATCAAATATATTAAGATTCTCTAGAAATCAACATACCTGAACTATTTTCAAAGAGAAAAAAGAAAAATAATGCTCTGATAAATTTAAAAGCCTCAGAAAAAATGTGACATAGATTTCATTGACCACTTGAAATTATCATCATGTTTATTCTATAACATTTTTAGCTTTAACAAATCAACATGAGAAGGCATTAGTTTATCATATAAAAATCTGAAGTGGTATTTTACAAATGACAACAATGAGAAGCCTTTTAGCATAAGTTGCCACAAGTTGCCATAACGCTCAAGTATGGGAGAAAATTGATGTGACGGTTCCATGCTATTTGCAGTATGTGGTTACACTAGGTTATTTGTATGTAAATCCACTCCAGAATAAAAAACACAAAGAAATAGACAGACAGGAAACAAAACAAAAGCAACCAAAATATAAAACAAAAACATGAGGTTTTTAGTGGTAAAACGTTTTAGATACTGAATAAGATCAATGGGAGAAACAAAAATCTAGAATTAAATAATGGTGAGTTAGTATGCTTATTGCCATACCTGATGTTATAATCCAAAATCTTAAACATGTGAAATAGTATCTCAAATGCTTCAGAGAATACATAGTAAAAACATTTGAATAGGAAAGCAAGAAGACATGAAAAAATTATAGTAAGTATATAAATTGGCGCTCATGAAAATGCAGCAAGGGAGTATGGTCCTCATCAAGTCTATCAAAACCGGCCCACTGTAATGCTTTCTAAACGAAAACATTAAGGCACTAACTAAACTCTATCCAATTTCTGTTCAAGTCCTACCAGTACTTTATGAAAAGCATACCTGCTTGTATTCAATATGTTAAATATAAAGACAAACTCAACAAAAACCAAATGTGATGCCTACATAGCAGGTACATTAAAAATAGATTATCTCTGAAAAATATCTTTCCAAACTATATTATCAAATAATTTGAATTTTCATAAAGAATAGCTAAGCATAAATGCTTTTCAATATTAAATAACTAATTTAGGGGGAGATGGAAAGTAATGATTCAAATTAGTAAGTCAACTTTACCTGTATGGGGAGGATGTCTCTCTGGTAGAATCAGATGTTGAAAGTTGATAATGCAAACAGCTTCAGCTCCTAGCCATCTATCAGACACTGCTCGAATGTAGTACTGAGAGGGCAGAGGCTCAAAAATCGGGATTGTAAATACCAGAAGTTGAGGTTCTTTATTAATCACCTGGTATGAAATAAAGTGTCAAGTCAGCATGAGTCTTCTACTACAGGAGAAGTTCACGGTGGCCTACTGTTAGGGAAGCAGTACCTAGACGAGATGGACTGACAAGAAGTCCACAGGATTTTAAAAAGCTGAGATTCGTAGGTATCTCAGCATTGCATGCAACTCCCTTGAAAAATCTAACAGACCCTGAGGGAAAGTTTAGATTCATTTTGTGCTATTTACCATGTATTTACAGGCTGCCACTTTGATTCATGTATCAAAATTACACAAACATTATTCACTCAATTACTTAACTTCATTTTATAAATTTTAATTATTGTACTAATATTTACTCATTGTTTCTGTCTAAGTCTACCAGTACTTTAAGAGAAATACCAAACTGCTTGTAACAAACAGTTTTAAAATAAAAGTGAATTCAGGAGAAAGCAGTCTGATGCCCGGAAGAGCTTTCAGCAGGAGCCCCTTCCTCTCTACTAGCACGTGAACTACAAGCAAGCATCGCTCCAAGGCAGTGCACAAAAGTAAACAGTTTTAAAAATTAATTCTGTCAGGACAGGGAAGTGGGAGTGGGTGGGTTGGTGAGCAGGGGGAGGGGAGAGGGGATGGGGCTTACAGAGGGGAAACCAGGAAATGGGACATTTGAAATGTAAATAAAATATCTACTAAAAACATTAATTCTGATGACTGAGGTTCTAATACAGTTAGCATTATCTACCCCTTGCCTTTTACCTCCCTCACAATGTTCCCATATTCTTCTTGCTCTCTTTAAAATTCATGGCCTCTTTTCTCATCAATTGTTGTTACATACATATGTTTGTGCATGTGTGTGTAAATATTCCATAATATATTAATATAACCTGCTCAGTGAGTATGCTACTACTTGCAGGTACTTTTCAGGACTGACCTAACTCTTTTATTAGTGATTTGTAAAGAATTTTCAGTAGATGATTCAATGTTCTTACATTGTATATATTACCTAATTGCTACTTATTTCACCTAGTTTTCATATTCTACAAGCCTGGCAGGCATAACCAAAATTGTAAATTAAAGTTCACAAACAATGATCACATTGATTTACCAATACCATACATTTAATTACTTTCTTCCTTTAAAATGAAAGAGGCAGAAATAATAATAAATAAAGCTTTTTTTTTTTTTTTTTGGTTTTTCGAGACAGGGTTTCTCTGTGTAGCCCTGGCTGTCCTGGAACTCACTCTGTAGACCAGGCTGTTCTTGAACTGAGAAATCCACCTGCCTCTGCCTCCCAAGTGCTGGGATTAAAGGCATGCGGCACTACTGCCCAGCTAATAAAAAGCTTTAATGGAATGATATCACTGAGAAATAAAACAAGCGGCAGAAACTGTTACTTTACACTTTTTCCTCATGGTAGCAAAATAAGGGAACAGCTCCATAATTATGTATTTACCTGTTTTTTAAGAGCTAGAAAGTACTCCGAGTGATAAATATGGTCATTTGTAGGATCTTCTACCCAAATCCACCATGGTTCCCCTACTGTTCCATGAACCTAGAACAGTAAGTAGTATTACAGGTCTAAGAAGTCCACAATTCAAGACATAGGCTGTTTTTACATTTTTGTCTTTAGCAACTTGCTAATTACATAGTTTATAGTTTAGTTTACTTAAAGTATAAAAGGCAGCTTAACGTATTTACAATGCTACAGAACTACAACTTTCCAAACTCCAGAGGAAACAAATGCATCCACTAGCTATAACTATTTACTATAGATTGCCTATTCTGCATATTTTAAAGAAATAGAGTCTAGGCTTTTATGACTGGCTTTTTAATCTGACTCAGAATGAGTCACTACTTCACTCCTTGTTGTCAATTAATGCTTCACTGAATGAATAGGCCATACTTTGTCTATCCACGTCAGCCTTATTCCCTTTACAAGGCCAATATCTTACCCCATATTCATTTCTAACCACAATGCCTGGACAATTGTGATTCGCGTAAGATAGTAAGACTATCCTGAGAGCAAGTAAAGGGAAAACCCACGACAAATGCTGGCTGACTGCGCTCTGGGCTGAAGGAGTAGGGATGAGTCTCCTTGCCCAGTTAAATAGTTATGTTTGGAAAGGGATGGATAAAACATTTGGTAAGCACTCAACACTGCAAGCAAAACAGAAATGAAAAGATCCTGGACCCTGAGACACTCTGCATCTACTTCTACTTGTGGATCTTTTACTGCACAAGATTATACACTGCCTATCTTCCTTCCTTCAGGTTCAGTGTCCTAACACTGAAGACTTTAACATTCTACCTGAGAGTATACACTAAAGGGTTATTATGGATGTTAGCAGAAGATACCTAAAATAATAAAAGTTTCATTCATCCCATAAACAAGCATAAAATTTAAAATTTCAAACATGATTTTTCCAGGCTAGCTACACTTTTATATTTTGTACAAAATTCAATCTTTAAAGAAATATTAAAGCATAACTACATTATTATCACTTATTCCTCAGAAATTCTGAGAATAAATACTAATCATTATTCTGCATATTTATAGATTAGGAAATTCTAGGACTCACCAGTCTGAGCAATGTCACTGTACACTGGATTAGAAGCACTGAATGGTGATCTTTACAACTTGTGGCTCGATAAAAATTCATTCACTCATATTTAACTTGATTCTTACAATAAGTATGAGGGTAAACACAGGCATATGTCAATTATTGGTAGACTTGTCTTCTCTATGTTTCTATTCTAAAAAAAAAGATTCTGACTTGCTCTTTATATTTATAATTTCTAACACATCGATTGGTTTAAAGAATATTGACTAAATAGAAAGATAATTCAGAGATTATTACATACACGTTTACCCTTAGTTTGCCTTGAAAGAGTCTTTGGTAGCCCAGGCTGGTTTGAGCTCCCTCTGAGTTCTGGGACTGTGGGATATGCTAGCACATCCTATATCATGTGCTGCTAGGAATGAAGCTCATGACTGAAGATCATGACTCATGACCTTCAACAGTGCTGCTGCCCCAACCCTACTGTTAGGATTTAAATTATATATGGTTTTAAATAGGAAATATGAATGGGGCATTAAAAAAAAAGCATGGGAGGAATCATGAAAAGGTATCCTGAACAAGAGTTATGTATGATCCTAATACATAACCAGAGACAAAAGATGAAAAATGTATTAATCTTGGCTAATGCTACATTTGGAAGTCACTGAGAAAGAAATCTAAGTATCAAACTCGTGAAAAGGAAGAAAATGTAGTGTTGTTCTTAATAGTCTAAAGTTTAAGAAAAAGAGGTAACTTTATAATACTGATATTTAAAAATGTCTGTTAGCAACCAGAATGTCAAATTAGTGGCTAGCTTAAATGACAAAGTAGATATGGTGAAAATGTTAACATGGAGAACATGGAAGAACACAGAAAGAGTGGGCCAGTTTAGGAATCTCCATCTACTGACATGAAATTCAGTGCTGAAACTGCAAATTCTATAGATGCTGAAAGATCTCATTTGTTGACATGTCAATATACTACATTTTATTCTAGCATAATGCTGCTAACTAAGACATATATCCCTTAACACACACACACACACACACACACACACACACACACACACACACACACACACACACACACACACACACACACAGTGAGAGAGATGGATTTTCCATCTCTGGGGAAAGCTCTGAGAAGATTTGGTGGGGCATGCAGTAGAGACACTTGAGTGCCTCTACTAAAATGGATTTAGGTGTTTCCATCTCTACCTGATCATTCCAGGAGAAATCAGGGTGGATGTTCAGTGATACTCGGAGGACAGTCCGTGTGATGGGCTGAATGGAAGCTTCCATTGTAACAGAAGGAATTTGATGAACACACTGTTTGACCTTCAGTCCAATATTCACATGATGCAAAATGTGACCTGAAAGGAAAGTATCACATAGAAAAATATGTGCCCTGAATAATCTGACTTGTAAATGAGATTTAAGAGACTGCAATTTTACTGCTTGTTTTATGATTTGCTATGTAAAATAGCTGACATTCTTGACCTGGCATGTTTGAATATTTTGTAATAGTTAACTTGAATTAGCAATTCATAGCATAGAAACCCAGTATCAAGGTTTCTTCAGGTATTACTAGGGTTCTGAGAATTGCTGAACCTTGATACTGTCTGAACAACTGAAAGGAAACTCACTTCTTCCTAGCTCAGTTTTATGACACAGTATGGAATTATCAAGTATTTTGTGAAAATAGTCATTTCAGAACTTTATAGAATAATGGATATGATTCAGTAAAATCAAACACAATTCACTCATCCATATGCAATTCCTGAAAATACAAAGAAAAAATATAAATTATAGTCTATTAGCATAATTTAACTACATATACTTATTTTCATAATTATTCTAAAATGCAGATATGTATGGAAGTAGGACCTTACAAAACAAAAATGTAACTGACTATACATAAATGTGAGTAATTCTAGCAGGTGGAACTAGAGTCCATTTTCTATTTTCAAGATTATCTTAGCTCTTCAACAAAGAACTTTTTTGAAGGTCACATGTTAGTGAATAATTCAACCTTGACTGAATTCGAAATGAAAGTTGATAACTCCTATTTAAAAAATACACATTTACTATATGTTCAAGTTCTCTTTTTAACAATCACATTTCTTTCTATTGATGTTCTCTTGCCATCATTCTATCAAAAATATCCTTCAAATGTAAGTGTAAAAAAGCTCTTAGTCTCTCTTAATAACTCTGGCATCCTGACTGCAGCAGTCCTTGTGACGTGCAGCCTGCCTTCCTGCAGGGGCAGCAGCCATACTATTCAGAAGCAAAGCATTTCCTACTTACATTACATACTTTGCAATAAAATGTTAAATCTCATGGAAATACATGTGGCAAGGACTTTTAAATATTATGTTGAAAAAGAACACAAATTTCTATGTACAGAATGGAATCAACTGGACTTAAATATGTGGATTGTGTAATTAAGATTGCTAGACTCTGGGGAATGGCACAGGTTACCATTCCCAGTTCTTCTTTCCTTCACCTTTGCTAGCGCAGGGCACTCAGGCTTCCACTATTTGGCGATATCCCCAGCTACCATACACGATTTTAAAATAAAATTTAACAGTTTAAAAAAAAGTAAAATTCTGATATATGTGATAAAATTTATTCAAATAAATTAAATATTGAATTTAATTGTGAATGGACATCATCAAACAATTGTCATCATTTATGGGTGTTATAATATAATTAAACATTAAATAATGTATACTCCATTATAATTGCTAATTTAAGTTACTTCATAGAATCTGGAAAGATGTTTTTATTTAATTTAGTTAGGCAAAAATGATTTCATAAATACTGTCAACAATACCTTAATTTGTAAATGTAGCATACTTATATACAATTAATATATTTTATCTACATAGTTAAATACATGTAAAGACTTTTGCTGCCTTCTTACCTATTTCATCTTTTCTCATGTCTTTGAGCTTATCCACAGTAAGGTTTTTTTCTTCTAATCTTGTTAGAATGTGTGGTGGTAACACAGAAAATTGTCTCAAAGGGCTAGCCCAACCCCAGAGTCTCTTGTCAATGACTTTGCTAAGATTCAACAGCCTGTAGGTCATGGTAGGCCAACGTTTCCTCAGCGCAATTTCAAAGAGAGCACGGACAATTCTAGCTGCATTCTGAAGAACAAAGGGGAAGACAGATTGATAACAACACACTTTTAAATGTCAATAAATGTATTACCCCAACTAAAGTCAGAAGGACAAATCATGCCTCATACTTGAATTATGAACAACTTTCCTTATGTAATCTTAATTATTTTCAGTTAGAATGGGAATAATCACATTACTACTGTGTGAATGTCACTTACTAAACTCTCAGAGAGCAGCCTATTTGTACATTTTTCGGAAGCTCTGCCTTACACACTCTAAGCAAGAATGAAATAGGAAGACACAAAAGGCAAACAAGGGGGACGGCAGGCTGCTGACGTAGCAAAAATAAGAAACAGGTTAACACGTCCCGAAGAATATTAAGAACTGATAAAGTTTTTAAACAATTGACAGAAGAATTCAGGAAGATTTTTATTTCAGCCAGGAAAGAAGTTCATGAGGAAAGGATGAGGATGACAAACAGATACTGGTGAGTGGATTGAACAATACTAAATTCCAGTGGCTCCCTATAACACCAACACTATAACTAGCTTTACAAATAGAGCACTCATTTAGTTTTTATAGTTACTGATAGTAACACTCTGAATTTACTGCTAGACAAACCAAATCTTGGAACAATTAACAACTGAGCAGTATTACATAGCTATTTGGTGTCAACATCTATTTGATGCCAGGAGTCAAGAACTCTGTTCAACCTTAACTCTAAGACTGAGAGTTCAGTGGTCTATGGTAACTAAATTGATTGACATATATAACCTCTTAAAAACTACCATAACATCTTAATTCCATTTGCTATGTCGTCTTCCTTTATCCTTAATTTTGGAGATTACTAAAGGTATATTTTGTAAATGGTAATTTTTATTAGTTTTTATTCTTGGTAAGTCTGAACACATATACTGTGGTTGCTCTCACCATACCCTCTCCTATCAGCACTCTTGTCCTGAAAGGCCCTTTCTCATTCATGTCATTTGTTTAGTAATCCATAGAACTTAAACGGGGCCATGAATATGCCTATGGCTTGGAATTGTCCAGTGGAGCCTAGTAGGCTCCAATGTGGATTCACTGAAGACAATGACTGAACCTTCCCCACATTCCAATATTAGCCAATAGCTCATGAGGAAAGTGTAGGGTTGAATAGGCCTGTCCCTAATTTATACTTAATAGCTGATAGGTTCAGAATTATACAAGCCCAAAGAAGGCAACTGCAGTTACTATGAGATCATGATAACAATGGCTTTGTCATGCCAGACAAAGTGTTCTATAGCCCTTTTCCCTTATCTTCAGGCTCTTACATTCTTTCTGCCTCCTCTTCAACAAGGGGCTCAAGGTTCATATGGAACAGTATAAATGTTTTGTTGAGGGGCAAGCACTCACTTATGTTCTGCACTCTGAACAGCTATAGGCCTCTTCATCTCTCATTGCTCACTGCAAGGAGGAGCTTCTCTGATTTAGGTGAAGAGTAGACTCTCAGTCATAATTGCTGTGATCAAATGAAATGGCAGCCAGCCAGGCATGGTGGTCCATGCCTTTAATCCTAGCAGTTGGGAGGCAGAAGCCTAGTCTATAGAGTAACGTCCATAACAGCCAGGGCTATACTGAGAAACCCTCTCTTTAAAAACAAAACAAAACAAAACAAAAAAACATGGTTGTGAAGATGTAGGAAAAAGGAACCTTATTCACTATTGGTTGAAGTGCAAACTAGTGTGGCCATTAAGGAAATCATTATGGAGTTTCCTCAAAAAGCTAGAAACCAAACTACACCACTCCTTAAGGTATGACAAGAAATCTACATCCTACTACAGATACTTGTTCATCCATATTCACTGGTCTTCTATTCAACTGCTCGAAAATGGAATCAGTTTACTTACCAATCAACTGGTGAATGAATAATGAAAACATTACATAAGGACAATAAAATTTTATAAGGCTACAAAGAAAAATGAAGTCATAAATTTTTACATAAATGGGTAAAACTGGAAGACTGATTTTTACAGTATAGAACTTAAGAGGTTTTGAATTACCTATTGCCTTCTATGGGTGAAAACAAAGAGTGTTAACACAACATCATAGTAAGAACTGAAACAGATTAAATATTCCAAATGGCAATGGGCCTTTACCTTTTAGAGAAAATGTGCATTTGCCTTCTAAGAAACTATTTTTTCAGTATTAAATTCTTAAATAATGTTTAGATAGCTGTGGACTTTGCCAATACTTATTAGAAATTGCAGAAATATGTCTTATTATGTTCCAGAGAGCAATGAAATAAGAATTTTTGATTATTTTAACTACCAAATCAAATTTTCCAACTTCATTCCCATTTGTTTTTGTAAAAAGCAAAATATAAACTTGGAACAAACAAAATATTTTAATCTGAAATGATATAATAAAGTTGATGATAATGATGCCAAATGAGTGATTTGTGCATATTAACAGAACAGGCATAGGCTCATTTCTTTAAAAAAAAAATGTAACATTTATTTGAATGCATAACTGGGCATGTACTTGGCAGTGTGTGTGTGTGTGTGTGTGTATGTGTGTGTGTGTGTGTGTGTGTGTGTGTGTGTGTGTGTGTGTGTGTGTGTGTAAGTCATAGGGTCACTGAGAGGATGTGGACTCCAGAGACTGAACACATATCTGCAGCCTGAGTGTCAGACATGCCTTACAGCCACAGAAACTAGAAAAACTATAAAAGCATGGGGTCTGGAGAACTTGAAAACGTTTGCATTTTTTTCCTTTTATATAATCTGTGACATTATCATTTGTTTTTTAGTTAGAATGATTAAATTAATATATACATTCAAACTGTTTACCAATATATGAGTTCATGTTTTTAAATATTTTCAATTTTCAGCTATATCAAAGCCCTCCTGAATACTCATGACTATTAATATTCATGTAACATATAAATGTTCTTTTTCTATGTAAATTTGAAGAAAATTATGTACATAAAAGCCTACAGTGGTGGGACTCCCCAGTGCAGGGATAGGGAGGCAGAGGCAGAAGGATCTGTGTGAATTATTTTTTTACAGCCACAGACTGGTTTACATAACTAATTTTTAAGTCACCTAGGGATGTACAGTGGGATTCTCAATGATTCTCATATTCTCTCTTTCTCTCCCTTCTTCCCTCCCCTGTCCCTCCCTCCCTCTCCCTCTCTCTCTCTCTCTCTCTCTCCCCCCCTCTCTCTCCCCCCCTCTTTGTTTGTCTGAGTGTGATATATATGTGTGTAACAAAAAAAACTCTCACATATTGTAAATAAGATTTCATTTCAATTTTATCACTTTAAGGGAGGCATTACCAAAATATATTACAAAAACACACTTAAGAGGAAAAAAATACATGCTTTGTTTTATAAGCTATGTCTATCAGAAGGCAAAGAGCAAATACACAAACTACGGTAATTTACTTTACTTAATTTTCTACCTTAATTTAAGAGGTTATAAAATAAATGAGTTGTAGTTTAGGGATTAAACTTTCAACTCTCAACTTTTAAGTATCAGTGGTAGAGAAGATCATTGTTTTGTTTTTTTTTCTTTTCTTTCTTTTTTTAAATCAGACAGGGTTTCACTATATAGTCCTAGCTCACCTTGAACTCAGAGGTTCACCTAAGCTGTGTGCTACCACACCTGTTAAGATTACTCATTTAAGACCAGCAGGGGTGGCCCACGCCTTTAATCCCAGTACTTGGGAAGCAGGAGCAGGCAGATTTATGAGTTCGAGGCCAGCCTGGTCTACAGAGTGAGTTCCAGGACAGCCAGGAAACACTGAGAGAGAAACCCTGTCTCGAAAAAAAAAAAAAGTTTAAAAAGTTTAAAAAGAATACTCATTTAAAAGAGAGATCTAGCAAAACAAACATGTAGAATGAAATACATTAATTCATATTTAACAGTAAGTTTGTTATAAACAAATGGAATTCCAGTCCTGATCCATAAGAAAGAATGCATAAATGATGGAGAGGTCTAAAATAAAATTACAGTTGGCAGCATTCTCAGTGTGCCACGGGTTAATTTAGTAGGCTTCGAAGCAAAATGGGAAGGGATGATGATTCTCACCTGGGCTACATACGCAGAGTCTGATATGAGAGAGAAACTGTCCATCTCTCCTCGGCTGATGTAGGTCTGAAGTAGGATGTTTATTTTCCCATAACTATTTTCCACTCCTCCTGGAGCTGAGAGTTCACAGAAATTGTTTAACAAGGCATCTAATTCTTCTATTTCTTCTTCTCTGACCTAGAAGAATTAGTGTTTTTATAGTAATATTTAAGTTGAATTAATGAACATTTTCATGTTCAAATTAAACTTCACTTTACGTTTGTACAAGCTTCCACTTTCTATGACAATGCTTTCTCACTTTGCACACAAGTAGTTGTAAAATACAATCTGAAGTTATCTTGAAGCTGATACAATTGTATTTTATTATTCATACGAATATTAAAGTTGCAATTGACATATCATAATTTGCTATGCCATAAAAATTAAATCATCTGACCTTATCATCCTTCACTTGATGAGATTTCATTTTTTATTTGATCAGAGTTAAACCTCTGCTCAACTGGATGAGGGCAAACTTGATTATCTTCAAATACATTTACTATAGTCACATTTTTTATAAGGCATAACACATTCACAACTTAAAGTTGTGAACTCCAATGTTCAAAGTATTCAAGTTTTTATTGTTAATGAGATTAAATTAAAATATGGATAGTGCAGAAATACTCAAATCTAAATCTAATCATGCACATATTTTGTATTTTCTTCAATAATCTTTACATTTTAATAGTTCAAAGGCTACCCATTGATACTATTTAATAGTTTCTCTCTCCTACCTCCCCCTACACCTCTCTGTGAGACATAATGTCATTGTGTAGCTTGGAGTGGCCTAGAACTTGCTATGGAGACAAGGATGGCTTCAAAGTAAGAGATCCTCAGCTTCTGTCTCCTAAACTAAAGGCATGTACTATTGCCTCAGATTCACTTGATAATTTCAATACTACAAAATCTACAAAATTATTGATTTGGGGCAAAAGCAACAAATGTGGTGAGGTGTAATTTTAGGACAGTGGACATTTTTGATGTATTGAGACTAAAAATGTAATATGATGTTTAATTCTTACATTGAGAAATAGCAATTAATTACAAGCTGATAAATGAATTTTTTTTAAAAGATTTATTTATTACTATACATACATACACTGTAACTGTCTTCAGCCACACCAGAAGGGGCATCAGATCTCATTACATGTGGTTGTGAGCCACCATGTGGTCCTGGGATTTGAACTCAGGACCTTCAAAAGAGCAGTCAGTGCTCTTACCCGCTAAGCCATCTCGCCAGCCCTGATAAATGAATTTATATACTTATGTGATAATATTTAGTTCTAACCTCAAGATATCTTACCTTAATTTGATCAAATTCTTCAGCTTTAGAGACAATAGCAAAGATATCACCCTCTGTTTTGTGTGCATCAAAGAGTTCATTAAATGTCTGTCAAAACAAATATTTGATTAAATTTAGAAATCCAACTAAGTGTTAAGTTGCATATCCTACTATAAATTACACAAACTTAGAAAGGGGAGCCCTAAACCACACAGATATTTGCTGTGCAGTATTGCAAATTCTCATTTTATAGACACCCTCAAATTAAGAAGATCTGTAAGAGTGAGAAGATAAATAAAGGCAGTTATTTAGCAAAAATCTCCATTGCATGCCTAAAATATGTTCATCAAAACAATTTGGCCTGTGTATACAAAAATCTAATCAGGATCATTCAAAAATACTAAATTAATCATATAAGTTAATCATATAAATTAATCATATAAATTGCAGAGAAGCAAGTAGAAAACAGTAATCTGATGATTCTCACAATATTTTTATCAATGAAACTAGATGAAGAAAAGCAGGTAGAGGTTATATATAGTGAAGGTGAAAGGTGACATATCTGGAAGAACTGCTAACGGACTTGGTTTGCTAACAGTCTGCTAACAAGGAGACATCCAAGAAAGATTGCATAATAGAGTAAATGAGCAGATGATGAACAGGTGATGGAAGGAGTGAAAGGCTGGATAGTAGGTTGAAGAACTCCCAGATGGCAGTTGTAAGATAATAAATGTCAAAGAATGTAAGGAAATCAAACTGTTAGTATGCAAACATAAAGATTATTTTGGAAAATATGGGGACAAACTAGTATTTTCTAAGACCTGTTTTATGTATAAACAAGCAATATATCAGTATAAAAGCTATATTTTATATAAACTGATGTTTCTGTATTGGAAGAAATCTATTGGAATGATTTCTTTTTATATTAAAAATATTTATAAAAGTCCCCAACAAAAATCAATATAAAATTCAAAACATGATCATAAATAAAGTCTTCTCATGAATGATCACTGTTACTTTCCAACATGCATTGACACACAGACATATAAATGCACAGAGAATATAGATAAATTCAAACATTAAAGTGGAACCTCTTTTGATGCAGGGTCAATTCAAAAGGCAATGAGTAAGCCAGACATGCTGGCATGTTGCCTAGTACCCAGCAGTTGGGAAGCAGAGTTGGGAGTCATTTGCACTTAGAAACTAAGACACTAGAACTGACCACAAAAATGAGACCCCAGCCAGAACCACTCATTAACAACAAAATCAGAAATACTTAAAAAGGTAGTGAGTTTCCAGTGTATGTTTAAAATATTAACCTTCAAAATTCCTTAGGCTGCAACAGTCAGTGTGTCCTGTAATTTTAACTCTACCCACTGGTTCTTAGTAAGATGCAAATTTCGTTTTTTTACTTTTTATTTAAAAAAAATCATTCAACTATTTATCTTAGTTAGGGTTTTTATTGCTGTGACAAAACACTATGACAAAAAAGCAAGTTGGTGAGGAAAGGGTTGATTCAGGTTTCAGTTCCACATCACTGTTCATCATCAAAGGAGCTGATACAGAGGTCACAGAGGGATACTGCTGAAAGACTTGCTTCTTGTGGCTTGTTCAGCCTGCTTCCTTACAGAATCCAGGAACACCAGCACAGGGATGGCACAACCAGCATAAGGAGCCATGTCATCCCTCACTGATCACTAATTGAGAAAATGTCATACAGCTGGATCTCATGGAAGCTATTCCTCAACTGAGGCTCCTTACACACTGATGACTCTAGCTTATGACAAGCTGACACACAACCAGGCAGGATATTTACATTTCCCATTTAATATAATCTGGCATTCATTCCTTAGGACTTAACAGTATGCTCTACATCCTGTAGAACTTCACTGATGGGTTGGCAGACTATTTAAAATCTTATTTGTAGATTGTCAGTATTGAGAGTATTACTGGTTTAGTAAAAATATATTTTGTTGTACTGGCTGCTTTTGTTATTTTTCACTATAAGCATATTCTGAAGACTAGAAATTATTTAAATCTAAAAATGAAGATATTGCTATATTTGTTTCATCCAGTATACTACCTCAATGGTGTTGTATTTAATATAGTAGTGGCTGGCAGTTCTACCCAAATCAGTGGAAGAAAAATAGCCAGTTCGTTCTTCAAAACGAATCATCTTCGCTTTATCCAGCTTTTGTCCAACTTCAATAAGCAGCTGTTCTCGATGCTTTCTTAGTGTTGGGTCAATCTGTAGGAAAGAAATAGAACAAATACATCAAACGCTTTAGAAAGTCATTGCATATGCTGTCTTACAGAAATCAATATGCTTTTCTTGAGAGTTTAGATTGAAATTAAGTTCATTTTAAAAATGGTACATAAAAACTGAACATGTTAAAGATACAGCATGTCATTTTTATTAATATACAATTTGGCAGTGATTAAAAATATCTCTGTAAACATGTATCATTTCTCCATAACAAACCCTTTTGCTAACTTTGTGAAATAACAGCCAGCATGTTGGTGTTATTTGTTATCACCTATATGGAAAATACCAGCTTTTTAAGTAACTGTAACTCAGTACGCACCGACCAAACTTTCCACATCCCTTCTCTTCTCAACCTCTGGGCATCGCTCCGTATTCTCAGTTTCTATGTTCACAGGACTTGGTGTTCAACGTGTGAATGATATCATATGGCGGTTGTCTTTCTATGTATGACGCATTTAATCTGGCCCACAGTCTCTCATTCAAGGGATGTGGCCACAATAGTCAGGATTTCATTTTTACTGATGAATACTATTCAGGGTACGTATGGAACAAATTTTTCATGTCCATCTATCAACTGATGGACACGTGATGTGTTGTGCTCATTTCCTGGGTATTGTGAAATTTGCAGCCATGAACACAGGACTGCAGATGTCCTTCCAATATACTGATTTTGTTTTTTATATGTGTATTTATGTGTATTTTAATATTTAAGAAAAAAGTTAGAAGAGATTATTACTAAGTAAAGCTTAAAAACGACTGATGCTATTCATTTGCACATTTTCTTCAAATATTCTAGAATATAAGATAGGTAATAATAAAGTTAGATATAAATTTGGTTTTTGCTGTAACAAATAGGGCCTTAAAATTATTGAGTCATATTAATATTTCAAGAGGATTAGTATTAGTTTTTCACAGGGAAATGGTGGTAAAAGTGCTCTTGCCCAGTAATGATCCAAAACAAAATGCACATTATCCTTTCAAATATACTTCAGTTGTTCTTGAATAACTGTCCATGCATTTTCATAAGTTCTGATGGGAAAACTATTTTGCTTATCATAAAAATAGAAACAAAGAAGAATGTTGGGTATTTTAATAGCATTGAATCTATTACAATGCAATCTTTACTGTCGTTGCTTTGAACTTTTGAGATCATTTCACAATGTGCTCTAGGATGGCCTCTCCCTTATAATCTTGGCCCCTTTGAAGCTCATTTTAACAAGCATGTGTGACCAAAACCTGCCCTAGTCTTTTTATAAGAGCAAGTCTATTTTATCCAATATCTGAAAAATTACTCAAAAGTTATGCTATATATATTTATGTGTACCTGCATATTCATATATGTAATCATATCAAATCTCTAAGATTCCTCTTAGCTATAAGCAATGAGGTAAAATAAGGTTTCTAATGGAGTAGAGAAATATACAAAATATCTTCAAAGTCAAATGAGTTAATATTGCTATCATTTATTTTAAAGTAGGTCTTCTAAGGATTTTTCCATCTGATTGCAAAATTCATGGATGTCTTTGTTTTTAATAGCTGAATAGTATTCTACTGTGTAAAGGAGCCATATGTCATGACTCACACACACGGTAAGAACTACTGTTTTATAGCCTTTCAAAAAAGCACTGCCAATGAAGGGTGAAGTGTTCAAATACATCAAGCTGCCTATGGGAAAACCTCCCATTTAACATATAACATACACACGCACAAAGGTAACTTTTACCCTTTGGACAATTTTCATAGTGGCCTCAATTACTGTCACAATCCTTTTACTTGTAATGTAGACATCCAGTGTTTTCTACAGGTTATAATGAAAACCTGTATCTAGCAACCAATCAATTTAGCTGTAAAATAAAGCACTGACTTAAAGACGAGCATGAACAAAAAGACAGGGAGTAGAACACTTCCTAGGGAAAAATCCAAATATGAAAGGTTTCAAAGTAGCATCGCTGGCATTAGCTGTTGTTTATCTTTGGCACTAGTTGTTGTTGCTTCTGTGTGAAATTTTATGAAATCTCCTGCATAGGTAAAGGAAAAACAATAGGAAAGTCCTAGGACTGGCTTTAGTAACGAGATAAGATGTGTGTTATTGGTAAATGGAGAAACATTGAGTTAAATTAAATATTTTTGATAATTTTGACTTGACGTAAGTGAATATCCACATGATGATAGTGAAATAATGTTTTCCTTAGACCACAACAGGATTTTTTCTGTAATTAGGAAGCACTTACAGTACAAAAGCAGAGCTCTGAAGGAAAAGCACAATCTATGGAGTCTGTAAGCCATATGGACCACACAGCCATAAAGCTGAGGGGAAAGGCTGTCCCCACGTGTATCCAATTCTCAGTCGGCCTATGCACTGCTACATGAAAGTGATCCCGGCCTCCAAAGAGTTATGATGATAACTCATCACTGCCACCACTCAAAAATTTCAGAGTAGAGGATAAAGCAACTTGATAAGGGGAACAGATTATATAGAACATAAGCCTATTATTAAAACATCATCATAAATTTCTTCCTGTCCAGTTTACTCCCAAACTAATGTATCAGTTTTAAACAAACACAGCAAAATACTGCACATGGGAATCTATCTAAAACTGGCCTCATCAGAACATAAATATGGATTTAATAGTATTAGTGGTAAAAGAGATTTAAAGTAATGTAATTATCAGGGTCAATTTCATTTGGTCAGTGTTCTCTAAAAAACATTACAGCTGTGAAATTTTCTTCCAGTTCCCTAGCTCTTTTTCAAATGAGGTGAGAGGGACAAATATTTATTTTCACATTATGAAAGGATCACACAACCCAAATGAAAGCTTGAGCATTTTGTTCTTTTCTTTCCCAATGAGCTGTATACCTGGTACGCTTTATGACTGATGCCATACGCTAATGGGTTTGCTCTCATCCGCACATAGAGGTACGTGTAGCTTAGCCACTTCACTGCTTCTTCCACATTGGTGACTGTTCCTAGTGCAATCTGCAAATCAAAAACACAGACGACATTAAAGAAATGCATGAAAGAGTAACAAATATGATGGCAAACACTACTTTGCCAGAGAATAGTTTTTTAAAATAGGCATCGTACTTTTTCAAAAAGGCAAGCACTATTGACAGGCAAAATATTTTCAATTCATTAAATATCAAGGTTGCCTCATATAACTGAAAACAGTACGTTAGAAATGATATCTAAAAGCTGAATTTCTTCAGTTTATGGCTTTTGATGTTTTCCATGAGTGAACTTTATTTTATATGGTATTAAAGGACTTTTGTGTTAATTTTTCCTAATTCATTTAATATTCAATTTGTTTTAGTTTCAAATAATTTTTTGGGAAAAGTTCAATATAACCATATGAGAATAATAACAAAGTCCTACTATGTGCATGTACTTCCCAGCTTCTGTGCAGTAATTACTCAAAACACAGAAGGAAAGTTGGCTTTGTCTCTACAGATAGTCTTGGCACTAGGATAGACAGACAACCAGAACACAATACAGTATTGTAATCATTTCTACAAAAAAAAGAGCAGGTTTATACAGATTAATACTTAAAAAAATATCCCGCCAAAAATGGTAACAAGCACCGTGTTGTGGAGTTATAGCTGCAGTGTGAGTCCTGAGTTTGAAGCAAGCCTGGATGAAAGAGTGACAGGATTCCCTCTCCAAAGCACGAACAGTAAGAAAACAAAGAGGGAAACAACAGTCCAACAAAACAAGAAGGACATTCATTATTTAAAAAGAACTTATATGTGTGAACGTAACTAAAAAAAAGAATGTTTAGATTATGTTCAGAAAGTAAATGGAATGCACAGGATTGATTTTAATGCATTTTTGGTATGTACTAACTTAAAAACATCAATTAATGATTTAAAAATAGAACTCATTTGAGCAATGTGTAAAGAAAATAATTATTAGACAGTGACATTAACAGAATTTTAATGAGACACTTGTGTGAGACATATTTGATTATCTAGCAGACCAATTGGAAGCAGTAGTGCTTTCTGGAAGAGTATCTTAAGTGTGAGGCTTGAGACCTGTAATTCTACAAGTCCTTAGCTCAATTTAATAAGAAGAGATGTGTCTGTATAAATTATTACATCTTAGGAAAAAACCAAGGAATGTAATAACTTAGGTACTAATATTAAAGAAACTGAAAGTTAAAATTTGCTTAATTTGTATATAATTTTAGGAAGCATTTTAGGAAGTCATTTTAGTATTTATAATAGAAAAATGTCACGTATGTTTTAACTCCTATAATTTTAATTTTACATAACTAATTCTGTTAGATATATACATAGATCAGCTGGTAATGTAGTACAGTGGCAGAGAGAATGCTTAGTGCGTACAAGGCCATAGACTGAATCTTTAACACTGTCCTATCCACTCATGCAAAACAAACAAATCCTAAATTTGAGTCAATAAGGAGCTACATAATTACTAAAGAATTACAGGTGGGGCAGTTAAAAGTTTTCTATTCTGGATTTGTAAAAACAACAACAAAACCAAACCAAATCAAACAACAAAGAAAAACCAAAAAATGAACATGTTTGGCAGGGCACTGATGGTGCACACCTTTAATTCCAGCACTTCGTAGGCAGTCAGATGGATCTGTTGGTTCAAGGCCAGCCTGGTCTACAGAGCAAGTTTCAGGACAGCCAGGGCTACACAGAATAACCCTGTCTAGAAGAGGAAAGAAAGAATAAAAAAAGGGAGGGAGGAAAGGACGGAGGGAGAGGAAGGAAGAAGGGAGGAAGGAAGGAAACAAGGAAGAAGAAAGGAGGAAGGAAGGAAAGAGAGAGGGAGGGAGGGAAAGAAAGTTGTTTGAAATCTATTTGTATGTCTGAATTTCAATAGAAAAATATTTCAATATTTATGTGTTTCTATATATAATCTATGATATCTAACCAATAACTACTTTAACCATTAAGTATTATATAGCCCTATATTGAATGGTGTTTATGAAAGTTAAGAATTAAACATACTCACTGGGCACAATTGTATATGCCTATAATTACAGTCCTGAAGAGGACTTGTAATTAGGCACTTGCAGGAGGATGGCTGCAGGTGAGGTCAACCTGGACTACACAGTTACTATACAGCAAGACCATTC
>NW_022196909.1:20778557-20798935 GCF_008632895.1 Mastomys coucha
AAAAAAAACCCAAAAAACAAAAAAAAACAAAAAAACCTTATGCACATCCTATTACATTTCAGATGTTAATAGTGAACATGGGAATATGAAACAATCAGTTAACACATGGTATGTTAGCAATTAACCTTTCTTCCCAACCTTTCTTCCCCCTTACATCTCTATCCTCCACGTGCTGAAAGCGCATGACTACTGTATTACTGTCCAGACGCTCAGCAGTATTGTTGACTTTCCAAGTCCTAGCATCCAGCTGCAGTGCTGACTTAGCTGGGTTTACTCTGCCAACCTCACTTTCCACAACTGATACAGCCCTCACTTCCTTTTCCTCCACTAACCCTCATGGTCTCAAAAAAGGCTTCTAAAAAGTTCAGCTGTCGACTCTGGGCCTTATACATTCTGTCTTGAAATGTTCCTTTGAAAAGTTAGTAAAATTAGTAAAAATTTAAATAAAAAGAACCTAGTCTGACATCCCCTTTCTCCTATTTAATGTCAGATATTTTAATACAGGCAGTATTCTAGGTGTTCCCCAACCAACTTCGTTCCTACACTATACCCAATAAAATATTCTTCCTATGCAGGTAACTAGCTAACTAACTAACTCACTCGTGTGTGTGTGTGCGCATGTGCGTGTGTCTGTGTGTAGGTTATAATGTCTTATCAAGTATGAACTATTTTTCTTATGATCATATAGCATTATTTTAACATAAAAGAGATCAAGATTTATAAAAACACAGAATCAGCTTCATCAGTAAATGAACCTGAGCGAGCAGCTGCTCAGCCTCTGATAAGATGAAACGGAGATGCAGGTATCACTCATCTGCTCAAGTAATGCGCATCTTGTAATGATTCACAAAAAGGAAAGACACTGAACCGAAAAATACATGTTCATTTCATGGTCCACATTATTATGAGGCTAGTCCTTTATCGCCACCTTGTGACATAAATGAAAAGTGTCTTGTAACTATAAGCTGCCACCTGGTGACAGCTTTTTTGTGCTATATCTTTGGAATTTATTCATTCATCTTACCAGTCAGCAGTAAGCCTGTACATTCCGTACAAAGATACTTGCATAAAAGCATGGTCCATGGCCACATGCCAGTCCCCCTGCATGAAGTTGGAACTCATAACCAAACTCAACTCCCCTGAATCACAATGGATTCATACTCAACAATGGTTTTCAAATACAGATGTGTGAATGATGAAAATGTTATAGTATAAAATCCATTAAAGAAAATGTAACTCACCCCATTTGGAAATTTAGATATATAACTTAAATTATACTTCATACCTAATTGATATATTAAAGTTTAATATGTAAGGATGTTTTGATTATTTGTATCATATGTATGCCTTGAAAATTGGTTAAAATCATATAAAATCTAAATAAGCAAGTTTATAGTCATGACTGTGTATGTACACGCGCACACACACACACACACACACACACACACACACACGCACACACACACGCACACACCTTTGATACATAAAAAAATGTGTTCCCACCACTCATTTATTTTAAGGCTGGAAATAAGCACATGGGGCTGAGTATCAAGGGATTATATAGTAAATCAATTGTGGTATGTGCTACATAGCGAAATAGAACGGGCATGTAATAGATTTCTCACAAACCAACAAGGGTACTATTTTATAAATGAGAATAAAAAAAAACAAACAAACAAAAGAATATAAAAAACTGGACACTGAAGGTGACCAGGTCAGAAGAATGCCTTTCTAGAGCAAAGGACTTCCACTGGGAAATAAGCAGAGGCAGACTGTGAAAACAAGGTTCTACATGAGTTGAGTATATGTATATGTATTAGTATATATACAGCATGTATGGGATTCTTCTGAAGAATAAATATTAGAATATAGGAAAAGTATCCTAGTTTAAAAACTGGCTGAGATTTAAAGGGTAAGAAGAGAGTAGGAGAAGAGTGACATCCTCTGAAAACGTGTTAAAAAGCTTCAAACACTTGCTTTCTCTCGGTGCAAACTCACGTGACCTTGTAAAGGGAATGCACTTGTGACCTTTCAGCTTTATGATTATGGAGTTATCTTATGAGATATCAAAGAGCAAAGATATGCATAAAACATTGATGTTCAGATTATACTTAATTATTTGTCTAATTAGTTAAAATTGTATTCATAAAGTCAAAGCCATTAGAGGCAATGTTCTTCTTCTAGTTTAACTTGATCTTGGCATTAATCACTGCTAATATTGAGTCTTAACAAAGATAGGGTAAACACAAATCCACGATCTTAATAATACAGCACAGATTTACACTATAAAATGATTCAAACTTGACTTCCTGTTTTACCAAAATTAATTTCACATTCAACTTGTATTATTATCAGGAAATTAGAAATTTCAGTAGAGCGAGGTAAAAAAAAAATTAGCAGTGATTATACCTCATTACAAAGGCTAAAAAATTCAAAGTATGGATGTCTTTTATGTACCTAAATGGAATTATGCTCATAGTGAGATGACATTTCTGAAAATGGAATGTCTATGAAGTAGTTAGTGATGAAAATATGTACCATTATTTTGATACTTTGGTTCAGAGGACGCCTAGTTTCACTGATACTATTGTACTGTTCTAAACGATAAGAAAAGGGTTTGATTCTGTTTGTATTTCCTGTATACTTATAAGAGCACTTGGGTTTACTACTTTTAAAAAGTGGTCAAACTTAGATATTAGTTCTAAGTTGACTAAATCTTAGACTCCACAAACTTAAGAATAAAGTTACGTAGAAATCTGTCTTCAATGGGATGGCTACCGCTGTGATAAAACTCCAAAGCCAAGGAAACTAGGGGACAAAGGGATTTATTTCATCTTAACCTTGTAGTCCATCATCCAGGGAAGTCAGGGAAAGGATCTGAAGCAGGAGTTGATGCAGAGGCCACGGAGGAGTGCCATTTACTGGCTTGTTCTTGATGGCCTAACAGCCTTCTTACAGCACTCTAGACCACCAACCCAGGGGTGGCACAGTGGACTGGGCCTCTGACTTCCCACAGCCCCTTTGGTGAGGTCATTTCCTCAACTGAAGTTCTCTCTTTCAAACTGAGTCTTTAGCCTCAAGGGAACATAACAACCAGCTCACACAACCTTCTCGCACTATAAAAGTCGGGGAAACTATTGCTGATATTTTAAAAAATATTTAGTCTAGATCACGAGGAAAAACAAAGTACCAATACAAGGAAATATCTCCGGTTTAATTGACTACATTTTATCTAAGATGTGCCAAATATAAGCTCCATAAAATAGACTGGATTTAATGGACCTGTGCGTTCAAATACTATTTTCAAAAATCAACTTCAAGTGACCTTGAGGTGCTAGAGATACCTGAGGATACTGCTAGGCATTATAACTGAAAAAAGAAGAGAATGCTCATAAAACATGCAAGTTATTTATATCTAGTTATTTAAATTATTCAATCATGGTCAAAAACAAGGACTGAAACTGAGATATTATAGATTGTCCTGGAGTCAAATTTATCTACTAGTTTTTAACTAGCCTGTAATTTTCTTAGTAGAAAATAGAGCCTTTTATTACCCTTCCCCTTTTCATTTATAGAATACTTTTATTAGTGTTATCTGCATGTGTCATGTGTGTCATGGCATAGATAATGTTATTTCCATCTACCACGTGGGTCCTGAGGAACAAAGGAACAGACCTTAGTCCTCGGCTTTGGCACAAGGGCCTTTCCCATTGGCTATCTATCTGCCTGCCCCTCATGCTTTTTTTTCCAAATCTCCAATCATTGGTGTCTTTCTGACCTCATCTAGAGCTTTCACAAAGGTTTTTTGTTTGTTTGTTTGTTTTGCGGTAGCCTGGCACCCAATGTATTCTCTCCCCCTGAACCCTTCGGCCACACATGCAACACATCTTTGATGCCACTGCACTGTGTTTCCAGGAGTTCTGATCCTCCTTTGGCCACTATTCTTAACAGAGAACTGTGTCAGTTTGCTTTTCAAACTCTAGAGAGAAAACATGAATAATACAAGCAGGATGTCACAGACACTTCTATAATCCATGAAGAAGGACAAGGCATAGACTAGCATACATTGTGACTATATGCCCTTCATTTATTTCACACTCACATAAAAACCCACTGAACTAACTAACACAACTTCAGGCTAAGAAAGGAAACTGGTATAGGAAAGTACACAATACCACAGCAATAATTAAGAATGCATAGGAACTGAAAACAGCTAATGTTTGAGATATAGATTCTAAATTGTTAAAAATGTTTATATTGTTTGCCACTTAAGATGCTAGATGCTTGGGCTGCTGGGGTCAGTTAGGTGTGAGCACAGAAACTGCACAAACACATACGCAAAACAAATTTTGATACTCAAGCTCAAAGTTCAGTTTTGTATAATTTGTATAAAATTTTTACAACGAAGCTATCAAATGATCTAATAAAATAAAGTAACTTTATAAATCTAGTAAAGTTTTATTAGAAAGGCAAAATACAAATGTACATTGCTACTATTGCTATTTATTTCCCTAGCCTCTATTAAGTTAGCTTAGATTTCTGATACAGAGCAAATTTCATAGTTACCAACAAGTTCTCATCAGTCCTGTTAATATTTTACACTGCTGTGAATTAAGCAACATTCTGCCATTTATCCTATTATTTTCTCTATTTTTAAAGATGTAATTTAAACCCCTCTCTCTCTCTCTCTCTCTCTCTCTCTCTCTCTCTCTCTCTCTCTCTCTCTCTCTGTGTGTGTGTGTGTGTGTGTGTACAAGCAAACAGATACCAGACAAGGCCATAAGCAGGTGTCAGGTTCCTTGGGGCTGGCCTTTCAGGGTAGTTGGGTGGGAAGCAAATGCAGATCTTTTGGGAGCGCAGTGAGCAAGCGCCCTCACCAACTGAGCCATCTCGGCAGCCTCTATCTTGCCTCTTCCCAATCACAATAGTCCTAATACTACAAATAAACAACCAATTCAATCTTTCTCAACATTTTACTTCCAAGTTCTTACCTCTGCATTTAGGTTATCTGCAAGGCTTTCCAGAAACTGACTCTCAATTGGGTTTTGTTGAGTGAGCAAACTGAGGTAATGGCTGAGTTTATCATGGGTTGTTATAATGATTCCTTCCCCAAATTTGTCAAATTGCGGTCGTCCGGCTCGGCCAAATATCTGCATGACATCTAAAATTCCAAGGTCAACAAAGGAGCCTCTTTTGGCAGCATATATTTGTGTTCCCTAGATGAGGAAAAGTTAATAAAATTTACATAAGCACACACATATAATCCTGAAGAGCTGGAACCTGAAATTGGGCAAATATGGGAAGATTTCAAAAGTATACTTTAAATAATCCCTTCATCAGGTAGGATAGAGTTAAATTCTGTAATATAAACTAGACTTTTACTAGAGAAAATAATTCTGGCTAAAACAACATTTGGTCAATGAAACAGACAGATCACAAACTTTTTGTAAATAAATCAGTTCGGGAGCTTGCTTTAACAGACACACAAATCCATGAGCAAAGGGCGGTGAGCTCCTACCTTGATGATAACGGCATGAGCAGGAAGATTGACACCCCAGGCTAATGTGGCTGTACACACGAGGACTTTGATATGCCCGTTTGAGAACAAATTTTCAACCAGATTTCTGTCTTGCCGAAGCATCCCGGCATGATGAATGCTAAAGCCATCTGAAAATAATTCTCGCACTTGCTTATTTCTTGACTTTTGTACCTAGACATTAAAAAAATAAAATAAAAAGGCAGTTATTTAGTATTTAACAGCAATTGCTATATCTCACACACACTGAATGAGTTTATCAAAGAGAGTGAAATTATTTTAATGTTTCTTAAAGTATAACTTGGTAACAGTGCATTACACAAATATCATCTTGTGTCTTAAAATTTTGCAGAAAGCCCACAGTGTTCACCTACAGCTGTGTTCATGTTCCAATTTGGTGGGAAGGTACTGGATCACATTTCCCCTACAGCCATACATCTACTTCGAATGCACTAATTTCCTTGTTAGTATCGGTTCTTTGGACTGGTTTGAACTTGTGAGCTCTGCATAAGTTTTATACCAAAGACTGTATAAACTAATTGATAAAACTCACTGAAGTATTTTTATGAAACTAAGGATATTAGTGTAATACTTTTAAAAGATATTTAATAATAAAACCTCTTGGGGAGATCTTATATCTTTATTTATTATTGTTTTGGAAAAAATCTTATTATCAATAGGAGCTTATTTTTGACTAACTTTTTCCATATATGAATATGGCGGGGAATGAGAGGTCAGGGAGCTGGAGTTCTAATCCAGGCCTTGCCATAAAGATTGCATTGTGAGTCACATTTTCCTTTTTTTTTAATTGATACTTTCTTTATTTACATCTCATATGATATCTCCTTTCCCTGTTTCCTCTCCGAAAAAAGAAATATAAAATAAAATAAAATAAAAATAAAAAAACAAAACAAAACCCCTGTTCCCTTCCCCCTCCCCCTGCTCACCAAGAAATAAACTATAGAAAAGATCACTTCATACATTCTGCTTATACATTGTGTATAATAAATTAGTAAACTACACCACCTAGTGGCCAATCAAGTAAATGACAACCTATACACTTTGAAAGTTCCAAAGACAATATACACCTAACAAAATGCAAATGCACTCTTTATATTTGTGTAGAAAAAAATAACAGACTTTATGAGTAACTAAAGACTTACATTTGAATTTGCAATGTCTACCACAGGCCATGTTCAGAGGCACTACTGGAAGGGAATGGAGTGTTTTGGAGGTGGAGCCTTCTGCCTGGTGGGAGCTGATCAGTGTGGTGGGGCCTTTTAAGGGCATCAGTTTGGTCTCCTAGTTCAGGCCACTGCCATGTAAGGAATTTCTGTTACACACTCTTGTGTTCCTTAACTCTGTGATCCCTTCCCTATTCTGACGGCCTACAACTCTTTGGAACAAAGCTGAAATATATCTTTCCTATCACAAGTTATTTTTGGCAGGTATCTATTTGGTCAGAGATGTCAAGTAATAAATGTACTATACTTGATCACATTGCCTTTTTCTGTTTAGAGCTGAGATATTATTTTCAAATTTCTTGAAGCCTCTCTTATGAATATCAAAGACCATGAAAGTATTTACTAAAAGATAACAGAATTCCTTCGAAAGCCAAAAAAGGAGGGAGGCCACTTGACCAATTACTCTTCTCTAACGTTAAAAGAGGGCACTCAGAGCTAACAGAGCGGTACAATTGTACTGCAGGATGGCTGCCTGCTTCTGCTGAGGCCTGCCTGTGGACTGCCTGCACTAGAATAACCAGATATACTTCTTACCAACGTAGGATCCAGTGACAAACCTGAGATAGGACACTGATGATACAGGTTGTCACACACACACACACACACACACACACACACACACACACACAAACACATTTTGCTTTTCTCATTCTATAACAGATTTCCAAGAATTTATAAAAAATTAAGTTGAAAAGTAAATATAGTTCTAATTTCACTTAAAGCCATCAATTTGCTGTCTAACATTATGTAATGGATTCATAGATCAGCAATGCATGTGAGTGCACATCACTCTGCAACTTCACGACATTGAGCTCACAGCTCTTGTTAAATTATGCCATTCCTCTGCATAATGTGGATTGCTCATTGTCACTTTAAGTTTCTCTGGCTTCTTTTTTTAAAAACAATACTTTAACTGACATACACTGACAGAATATAGTACTGGGGTTAAAAAGATATTTCCTTACAAGAACACATTGAGCATATTCTAAGCATCTTCTACCCCCACAGCTCATGTTCCCATTTCTCTTGCAACATTCCCTGCAGAGATCTATGTGTTACCCCAGTTTCCCTTGTACCTTCATGCCCTATATGCATTGAAGGTTTTCTGTACGTATATAAAAACGTAAGTTAAGCAAATGAGAAAAAAAACATGGTATCTCTCTGGAACTGATTTGAGTCACCAAATGTAAGGATCTCCAGGTACAACCATTTTCCCTTATTATGCAACTTCATTCTTTTTTATGGCTGAAAAATACACTGTGCATATAAAACAATCTTTCTAATTCCATTCATCTGTTGACAGACTCTTAGGGTAATTCTGGTGTTATTGTTACTTTTTAGATTTTATTTGCAAGACAGGGTGTAACACTAGTCTGTCACAATAGTCTGACACTTTTATTATAGACCAGGCTCATCCTGAGCTCACACAGATCTGCCTACACAATCTGTCTTTAAAGTGCTAGGATTAGAAGAATGTGCCACCATACTAGGCCTCTTTATTCTCAAGTTTAAATTTTAGATCTGAATTTTTGACTTGTGGTCTGTCCTATTTCACAGTACAGATGAAGTAGTGATGAGCCAAAGAATATAAATCTGAAAAATTGTTACTTTTAAAATAGTATGAAAACAACTAGTTTTCATACTATGGGTGATCAATTCCATGACTGTATTTACATAGCAACCCCTGACATATTCAGAATACAAAAAGATCATTTACAACAGCAGTTCTCAACCTATGGGTTACCCCTTTGGGGGTGAAACGACCTTTCACAGGGGTCACATATCAGATATATTGCATATTAGATATTTACAATAAGATTCATAATCATTTTATGGTTGGCAGTCATAACTTTAGGAAAATTGAGAACTGGCTTACAGTATCACAGGCCCATGCAATGTTTCTTTACAGACAAACCCTCATACCCTAAACTCCCTGCAACTACTGATCTGTTTTTCTACAGGATGTCTGTCACTTGTAGGAATGTTACACAAATTTAACCACACAGTATATTCTGGACTGGTTTCTATCATCTATCTTAAATGTCTTTAGGACTCATGTAAGTTGATGTGTGCAAATGGTTCACTACATACTCTAATTTTTACTGGAGCACTTCTCATTGGTGTGGATGGACATATCACAAGATGTTAATCTATTTTCATAATATATGACTTTAGGTGGACCTCCTGCAAAAATTGATACTCATTTGTGTGTCTACGAATCCATGTTTTCATTTCCCTAGTATAGTGTAAATAGTTGAGCTGTTGAGTCATATGGTAATTGTATATTAAGCTTCAGGAAATCAGCAAACCATTCCCAAAGGGCAGTAACATTTGCATTTGTATCAAAACAGAATGAGAACTTCCACTGCTTCTTACATACGCCTGTACTTACATTGTCAGTTAAATTGCTTTCTAGACATTATAAAAGGTATATGGTAGAAGGTATAATATGGTAAAAGGTATGAGGTATCTGAGCATGGTTCTGACTGGCATTTCTCTAACAGTTAACATTTATTATTTTTCTACATTCATGGATTAACATACCTAATTAGTTACTCAAGTTATTATAATGGAAATTTAAGATTGAAGATCAGAGTGTCTCACAGGAAGATCCTTGTAGTAATATTTTTATTTACCTATGCACAACATAGTCAACAACTTGATCTAATAAGATAATTTTATGCTAATCAAACTCAAATTTATGACTATTTTAAATTAAACTCTTAAGAAAAAAATTACTTTATATAAATGAGTATATTGTCACTGTCTTCAGACACATCAGAAATGGGCATCAGATCCCATTACAGATGTTTGTGAGCCACCCTGTGGTTGCTGGGAATTGAACTCAGGACCTTTGGAAGAGTAGTCAGTGCTCTTAACCATTGAGCCATCTCTCTGCAGATGTGGATGCTTGGAGCCAACCATCAGACTGAGCTCAGGGACCCCAGTGGGGGAATTTCCCAGAGGGAAATTGAAACAGGAAATAGGCATGCTCTTTATATAATATATACACTGAAGTGAAAGATCTACATAGAAAATAATCACGAGTAAAAAATAAGACATACCTGATTTTATATGCAATTTAATATTGGCCAAGAACATGAACCATTTAACGAAAATGAAATATAAATGTCTAAGTTAGAAAGTGCTCAGTCTTTCACATACATACCAAAGCACCAAAAAAATAAATAAATGATGAAGTAACAGAGACAGAGATATAGCTCAGTTGATTAGATGCTCCTCTAACATGAGGAAATACTTTTTCTATCACCCAACTAGATGTGGTGACACCTTCTGTAATCCCAGCACTCCCTAAGTAGAGGCAGAGAGGGATCAAAAATTCAAGGAGCTAGAGAACAGCCTGAGACAAGTGAGTCCCTGTCCCAGAAATGTGGGACATGAAGGGCATGCAAGAGGACTCAACTCAGCAGATGTAGGTTCTCACCAACCAGCCTGATTACTTCATTTTCATTCCTTGATCAACATCATAGAAGGAGAGAATAGACTCTAGAAAATTATCCTCAGGATTCCATGCTAAATAAATGTAAAATTACACACACACACACACACACACACACACACACACACACACACACACACACACATTTTTCTCTATGTATTTATTATTGACCTGAGAACTTGACACTGTCTAGTGCTAGCAAGGGGATGTTAAAGGAAGCGGCTTTTTGAGGAACATACTCATTAGTGGGTAATATGGGATGATTCACCAAAGCTCTACATGAATTCTTGTGGGGAAGGAAAATGCACTTCTGCTTTGGGTCCTGCAGCATCTTGACTTGTCTAGATATGTGTATCATTCATGCCCTCTTCTTTTTCTCACATGAATAATTAGCCAACTTCAGATTCTGTTCAGCTTCTCCCGAAGAGTAACCACAGAATATTAATACATCACTTCTGCCTTGAAAATTAAAGACGACTCCATGTTTCCTTCAAATGTCTCTTATTTTCCTTTATCTGTAGTCTCTTCTCCTTGGAATGCCTTATCCTTACTGACTGCCTAATGAAATTCAAGACCACTAGCTTAATCCACTTCTATTTTTTGTGTGCAATGAACTGCTTACTGTTTTCTTAAAATGCAACTTACCATATTCTGTTCGATAGTTTCATATTTACTTATTTCTAAAGTCTATGTGAAATTACCAGGGTCATAAGGGCAGAAGAACCCCTACCCTTGCCAGTCTCTCATTATTTACAGTGATATTTACAGTGATATGTTGACAAGTGATCAACAGAATTAGTTGGTGTTAATTCTAATAAACTTTAAAATAGTTATTAATCTTCTAATATTTATTTATTTTATATGTTTGGATGTTTTGACTGCAAATGTACATGCGTATGTACATGTGCCATGTGCATTCCTGGTGCCTTAGTAAGTCAGAAGAGAGCATCAATCTCCTGGATTGGGAGTTACGGATGGTTGTAAACCACCATGTAGGTGCTGGAACCACTCCTATGTGCTGTATCATCTCCTTAGCCCCTAGAGTCATTTATTCCTAATAAAGTAATAGTGAATAATTGTCCATACTGTCCTTTAAGACCCCTCCAAAGCTGCATATTTTGCTTTTACTCTCGAGCATTCCCAGATTTAAGATATTAAGCATGAAGGTAGTATATAGAGAGACTTTAAGCCATCACCTTACTTTAGAACTCTGAATGCACTGGTGCTTCTGAAACTCTATGAGCATGGCTGTTGTCAGATTGTCTCCGGATGTTTAAGGTTTTCATTTTTGTTTTTCCTTGTCGGATGTATGTGTGCCTAGACCCTGGCAGAGCTCAGAAAATGGTGTCAGTCCTCCAGGAACGGGAGCTGCAGGTAGCTGTGAGCAATCCCAGTCTCTACAGGGGAAGCACGGGTTCTTCACTCGCACAGCCATCACTCTAGCCTTAAATATATTTAGGTTTTTTGGTTTTTTTCCCCTTTTACAATTTATTGTAAAAAAATAAAAATATTGTAAAGATTAAAAAAAAAGTTAATTATATCTGGCAAGCTCTTTTTCCACTCCAACTTGTCTGCCTGTTTTATTTCTCCTTTTTCTGATACACATGCTAGAAATATCATGTTTAGTTTGTTATTGAATTATTAAGTATATACATCATACAGATATAATACTCTATTGTGGCTGTGACTATTATTTTCCCAACTTGATTATTGCTTTATAGCTCATTGTTTTGTGGCTCTGTCTTTTAATTTAAATCCTGGGAAGCAGAGGCAGGTAGATTTCTGAGTTCAAGGCCAGCCTGGTCTACAGAGTGAGTTCTAGGAAACAAAAACAAAAAACAAACAAGATCTTGACTTTTTAGAGACAAAAGGTTTTTTTGTTTTTGTTTTGTTTTGTTTTTAATACACACACACACATACTTTAAATATTCTACACTAGATTTAGTATTCCTAACCACTTCTTTATTGACTACTTTCTCTTATGGTCACTGATCAGTGTCTAGTTTTTCTTTTGTTTTGTTTTGTTTTTTAACATATACTATATTGAATATTTCTCTTAGTTGAAAATGGCTCATCATTTGGAACAACTAAAGAAGAGACTAACTAGAAGTTTCTGTTGAGCAAATTAGAGTAATATGTATCTGAAAGCTAATTTAGAGAATACTTTTATGACTATTTTTTAATACCAATAAATTCTCTTTCTTAGTCTTTGCTGCTGAAGTAGTAGCAGCTGAAGTTGACTCAATTTTGTTATAAGCCGTGTTAATGGCTTTACTTTTTTTTTTTTACATCTTCAATCATCTATCACTGTGGCCACATAATATTAGAAATTCTTTTAATTTCTGATTAGTGAAGAAAGATAGTAGGTAGAAATAAAATGCCTCCCTTTACTTTTAGCTTTTACTTTTTGCATATGTGAATTTCATCTCCTTAAATTGATAGTTAACCAGGCAATTTTTGTGATGCCAGTTAATATAGTAATTCTGCTGTTAGTTACAGCAGCTCCAGCCTCGAGGATCCTGCCCTGTTTGAGTTCCTGTCCTGATTTCCTGTGATGCTGAACAGCAGTGTGGTGAGTAAGGTGAATAAACCCTTTCCTCTCTAACTTGCTTTTTGGTCACAGTGTTTCCATCACAGAAAGTGAAACCATAATTAAAATAATAGATTAACTTAAAAATGTGTAAAAAGATTCTCATAAGTTAATGACCCTGTAATATGAACTTCTCAGATTATACGTTTTCCATTGAGACCTATGTACCATGAACATCATATGCACTGGTTCCTGTGTCTCCTGGCACTCACCTGTTTTAATGCATGTCCATACTCTGGTCCTTCGGTGGGTAAAAAGCAGGAAATCTGGCCACTATTTTTTGCTCTCTCTATTAGAGACATAGCTGTCCTTACAGTGGCATTGCGAGCATGTACAAATACCATCACCTAAAATGATGAAAAGAAAGTTATTTAACATTTCAATTTTTTATGATGAAACTTAATAGTAGCCTGGAAACCATTAAATAAAAATTATTATTAAAGTTTCAAAAGAAAATCTCCAATTTCTGAATTAGCCAACATTTAATTGAAAAAAATACATGATAAGGGGAAGTTAAAATTCAGCAACATGACTTATTCATTACAGATCCATGAAGTGATTTACATGCTAATGAATGTATTCGATAAAACTTGGAGTGTAGCTTGTCCATTTCTCTCTTGAAAGCATCATTCATTATGCTTTTACTCACATCCAAATTTAAGAAAGGTCATCTGTCTATATGAAAAATTTATATGATTTGTTTCATAGTCTCAGCCTTCCATATTTTTCTGTTCCTTGACTTACATATGGGAATGTTTATATTCTGGGTTTGTAAACTTACTGTTTTATTTTTACAAGTATGGACAACTAAATTTTGCCTAGAGAGAATTTGGACATGGATTTTTGAACAATGCTGGAATGGTTAAGCATTAATCTTATATAGTAGATGGATGGGACACATTCGGCATAGTGATGTGGGTAAAAGCCTTAAGCCTGGAGTAACATGCTATAGTTTTGACCTTAAACAATGCTTCCCAAGGGCCTGAGATTTAAGGGATCAGCCTACAGCTTGGTACTCCTGTATACTGACTAACACTGTGAGTGGTGGGACTAGTGGAATTTTTGGGACATAATAGACTCTCACAGGGGGAAGCAGACTCTGGTCTTGTCTCTTTGATTATTGTTTCCCAGACTATATGAGATGAATGCTTTTGATTTACCATCCATGCCCCACTTCTGCCTTACCACACCATCAGAAATAACAATACCTACTAAACATAGGCCAAAGACACAGAAATAACCATGCCTACATAATCTCAAAACTATGCAAAGGATAATTCTTTGTTCTTCAAGGTCTTTTTCCCTCAGATATGTTACAATTAAAATTTTCATTATTAAAATGTCTATACTACTCAAAATGACTAAGAGTTCAATACGATTCTTAATAAAATAACAAGGTTTTTTCTTTTCAGAATCAGAAAAAAGAATTCTATATTTTATACTGAAATATAAAAGACATCAAACTGCCAAAGCAAACTTACAACAAAAAATGGCAAAACTGGAAGCATTATACTAGCAAATTAGGAGATACTAAAGAACTATGTAAGGTTCCAAAAACAAAACAAAAACAAAAACAGGACCTTGGATGGCATTAGATAAAAACATACGCAGTGAAGGAGACAACAAATGGAAAACAGAGATCCAGTATGTAATGAAAGAAAATATTAGATGGCTATTTCCTGAATGAAGACCACGAGATTATATAATACTTTACCACTAAGTAGTTGAAATAGACAGTTCTAAAAAAGAAATACAAAGAATTCCCATAAAATGACCCAACTATCATTAGTCACTGAGGAAATATCAAAATAAATTACACTGAAGTTATCACCCTACCCACTGATCTCAAAACAACAAAAACAACAAACCAACAACAACAAACTAACAACAAGTGGTAATAAAGGTGGATGAAGACAGACATCCGCACACTCTTGGCAGCAATGGAAATCAATAGAAAAGAGGACAGATGTGCCTATCACCTCCCTTATCAGGTGTAATTTCCTTGGGTGAGTCCTTTGCATGTGTGTGCACCCGCGCATGCATTCATGGAGGCTTGAGGTTGATGTCAGGAATGGATCACTCCTTTACATCATTTCTTGAAGCAGGGTCCTCAGCTAAACCCAGAACTCACTGACACAGGTAGTCTTGCTAACCAGCTTGCTTTGGAGACCCACTATGTCTACCCTTTGAGGTAGGCATTACGTAAGGCTGCTGTGCTCACGAAGCACTGTATGGGTTCAGGGCATTAAAACTCTTGTCTTAATGCTTATTTGTGCAGGTAGTATGTTAACTACTGAGCAATATTCCCAGCATTTTTAGGTGTTTTGCAACATACACAAATGGTATAATCAAGAAGGTAAATTTTAATTTCTCCTAATTATTTCACAGCTTTAATGAAGAAACATTTTTGAAATATAGTATGTAAACATGAAGTGGAATGATGCTATCATCCAGATATTATTATTGTCTATTTCTAATGTATGGGCAAAATAGTTCTTCACAGTATACTAACAAGCTAAACTAAGAAAACCTAGGTTTGTTTATCTAGACCAAATACAATTTGCTCCAGAAAGTAAAGGTGACCCACACATGAAAGTCTACCAATGCAATATACAACATTAATAGAAGAAACAAAACCACATGATTATCTAAGTTGAAGTTAAAACAAAACAAAAAAAAGCACTTGATAAAACTCAACATTCCTTCAAGAAGAATTTCCCCAACTTACTGGCAAACCCAGTAAAAGCAAAACATGAAAACCCATTAGGCATTATCTCAATGGTGAATGCTGAAAGTTTTCCTCTGAGACTGAGGAAAAAGGCAAAGGTGCGTTCTTCTATTAAATGAACGACACACTACCTGGAAATTCTACTTAAAACAAAATACAAGAAAAGTATGTGAACAGTATTCAAAACTTAAAAGGAGAGGACAGAACTTTACCTATAGCTAAAATAGTCTTTTATTTAAGAAAGAGAAAGCGACTTTTCTCCTCAGGAAAACCACTTTTGTTTAGCAAAACACACACATACACACGGCATATAATATTAGTTGTATTTCTACAAAAAGAACAAGAAAAGCAGAAATTAAACAGCTAATTCCACAGCATCTGAAAGAGTAAAATTTCGAGGAACATATTTTTATATGTTAGATAAAATTTAACCCCAATAGATTTGGACATTTAAAACTATTTTTAAAAACCTACTAAAATTGAAAAATACTTAAATGGAGAAGATATCCTACGTCCAAAGATTTTCAGGCAAAAATTTTAAGATAATACTACCTAAAGCAACATATAAATCCAATGTAATTGCTAACAAAATCCCAACAGCATTTTTCTTTTGTAGAAAAATAAAAACTCACTCTAAAATTCACATGGAATTTTATTTTACTAAAAATAAACATAAACAAAATAAACAAAAAAGTGCAAAATATGAAGTAGGCAGAGTCCCCTTCCCTGACCTTAAAACTTATCACATAATAGTAGAAATCTTACAGTTACTAGCATAAAGATAGTAATATAGATAAATAGGACAAGAATGAAAGCCAATAAAGTATACACACATCTCTGGGTATGTTTATATGTTTATCTGTATGCACAAATGGAGGTCAAAGGTCAATAGCTGATGTCAGCTTGAAGTGGTTTGTTTGTTTGTTTATTTTGGAGACAGGGTCTCTAAAAACCTGCAGCTCGCTGTTCTGGCTTGTCCCATGAGTCTGCCTGTCTCTGCACTTGCACTCTACAGTGCTGGGGTTACACACAGTACTTCCTGAAGCTTTTGAATGGATTCTGGGAATCCAAGCTCAGGTGCCAAAGCTTATGCAGCAAGCACTCTAACCATCAAGACATTCCTCAGGCTCCCAGGTATTTATTTTTTGACAGATTAGCATTTTCTTGAGAAAGACAAACTTTGCATATACAGTCTTTTGACCTTAAGGTAGCACCACGAGAATGAGCTTTCAGTATGGTGCACCTGCCTACCAACAGGAGAGCCTGCACGGCCTTCGTAGGCTGTTTCATTTTGTCCAGGAATCTTTTTGTTTTTCTAGCACAATGTGAACTGCCTTTTTTTGTTTAACCATGTCTGTCGAGAGATCTAGTCATACCTACTACTTTTATCCATTCCTTCGTTAGAAAACATCCTTTTCCTACAGCACAAAAGGGATGGATAAAGATCATTAAATATCCAGCATCAATAACAGTGACATATCCACTAGCAATGGAAGACTGGCAATGGAACCATTACTAAAGTTAATTTCCTCTGCTTATTCTCTATATGTGTGGAACATTAGTCCATCCATAGCTTGACTGCGGTGTGTTATCCTAACTCTGATGAAATCAATGCACATAATATTTCTGATGATGATGATGATGATTGATGATGATGGACAATAGTTTCCATTTGCTTGGAAATTCCCATGGAGAAAGAACAGTCTCTTCAATAAACAGTGCCAGGAAAACAAAGGGTACATGCAAAACTGATGAAAAAAAAAAAAAAAGACCTAAATTTCACAGCTAAGCCTATACAACTCACAGAAGAAAACAGAAAAACAGAAGCAACTCTCCACGTTCTTAAACTTGGCACTAGTTTCCTAAATATAATAAAAGCAAGCAACAGAAATAGAAAAATTGGACAGTAAGTTAAGAACTCTATGTATTAAAAGCCTCATCAAATGAGTGAAAGGAGAGCCCACAGAATGACATATTCCCAAACCATGTGTGTGGTAACAGTTATGAGACATAGCAAGATGAAAGTTCAACTGGGCCTAAAGGTATTGAAAAACCATTTCTGGAGGATGGTATACTGTACAAATGGCCAATAAGCAATGAAAGGATGCTTTGTATCATTATTTCTTGCATTTGGAGATGAGGTCAAAAGCTATCTCGTAGAAACTGGATCACCAAGGATATGGAGGTATTTCCAGGTCTGATTTGAACAGCAGTATTCTATTCAACCATGTTTGTCATGAAAACTCTCACACTGCTATGGAAAATATGAACAGGCACAGTTTTTGTCAAAAGCTTATGTATTTCTTGATGCATTAAACATAATTACCATGAACTACATTTCCTTCCTAGGTAAATATGCAAAAGAAGTAAAATCCCACTGGATATTTCGATGCAAATGTTTTCAAAGCTTCCTCAAGAATGGCCCAGAGATATAAATAATACTAGTGCCCATCAATACATAAACATATAAACAAAACAGCATCTACATGCCACAGTCATTGTATATGCTACCAACAGGGGAAAGTAAAATAAATCAGACATAAAAAGGTAAATATTATATTGCCCCATGTATGTGAAAAAGTCTGGAATTCATCAAGACAGAAAGCAAAAGGCTCTCAGCACTTCCAAGAAATGCAAATTTGGAAGCCAATCTCCTCTTAGAATTTCAGCTTTCCTGTATTTATTACATGCATTATCATAGCTCCTAGAGACAAAAATGAGGGTCTTAGAGGCTACACAGTGAATCCAATCTAATTATAATGGTTAATTTAAAGAAGAACAAAAAAAACATAGTTCTAAAATTCCAAATACCTTGCTCATGGCTTTATGAAAGATGTCAAATATAACTAATATTTGAAAAGTAATATCTAATCTAAAGTACCTTCTAATTTGTTGCCATATCATAAACTTCAACATACTTAATCCATTGCTCAGCCTAGGTAAATACATTAGAGGACAATAAACAGAATAGTGAAGCCTTTGTTGTTATAAAATAGTATCACAAAGGAAAAATATCTTATTGATCTCCAAAATAGTCAAATTCCATCTGCTTTGTTACTGACAGCAGTATCTATTGTGTAGAACAAAAAAGGAAAACCGATGATTATATTACTCATGTAAATATAATTCATTAAAGAATTATTTGATAATTTATAAACTGGACATAGAAGTCCATTATATTGGAACACTATAAAAGCTGTTCTGTTTTCAAGAAAATAACAAAACAAAATGAATTTCTAAGACCTCTTTGAATATGTTTCTTTTTATCTTTACAAAAAAAAAATCACTCAAAAAAGTCTTACTCAAACATACTTTTCTCAAATAATAAATTTATAGTGGATCTTTACTAAAAGGTAGATCTTGTCTTTCTTCTTTCTTCCTTTCTTGTTTTAAGACTTATTTATTCATTTTATGTATGTGATTACACTGTCGCTGTCTTCAGACACACAAGACCAGGGCATCAGATCCCATTACAGATGGTTGTGAGCCATTATGTGATGTGGATGCTGGGAAACTGACCTCAGGACCTTTGGAAGAGAAGTCAGTGCTCTTAAACACTGAGCTATCTCTCTTGCTCCTAGAATTGTATTTCTAATTAGATGTGAAGATATACATTCTTAGTCAGCTTTATTGAAGTAATTATTACCAGGCTTCTATAAACTAATATATTTGATTTCTGAGGTAGAAATATTTTATCCAAATCAATAAAATCTTGGAAATCCTAAAATGTAAAACAAATACAATTAAGCTACTTGTCCTTCTATGTACTACATCAGCAAACACACATTAGTGTATCACAAGACACACAGAATGCACACATCTAAAGGACAGTAAGTACTGTCTCAATGCAGAGAAGTGCAGTGTGAAAAAGTGTGGACAGCAGCATACACACATATACCGACATGCATGCACACATTCAGGTACACCACACATACATACACATGGAAAGAAAAAAGGAGAAAAAGCCTCCCAGTGAATAAATACCTTCCACATGTATATACTACTATATCTTTGAAGATAATCGAATACACCTCATGGGAAAAGTGCTGGATAAGTCACATAAATGGAGCAGGACTCGCTAGTCTTTCTTTTCACATCAGTACACTGGCTTGCCTGTTATTACAGGAATGTACTAATCATCAGACAATGATACTACCAGCACTGAAGGGAATCTAATACTAGGATTTCCTATAAGAAGCATTCTTTGTGCAAATGGGAACACTACACAGCTCATTAAGAGACTACTATATATAAAATTTCAAGATAATATTAGAGTATTCTTATAAGCTGTATTATGGAAAGTGAAAATCTCTTTCTAAAAAATGTAAACTGCTAAAAGCATTCAAAAATTACTCAAAAGCTTAAGTAATGGAAATAAAAGAATGAGACAGGAACATAAAATTACCAGTGGTACAAATGTTAATTATTATAAAGGACTAGGTGAAATAATAGTAAAATTATTTACATAATGAACTATTTCTTTTTTTTTCTATCGAGAGATGTGTGTGTTTACTACAGGATCATTGAGTTTAAATAGTCACACTCAGGATCAAGACCCAGGGGAAATCGAAACCCGCCCATCTAACATAAGCACGAGAAAATCCATAAACACCAGACCGGAGGAGGATCTTGAAAGGAGGGTCCGACAAGCTTTTAACATAGTCATGAGACCTGTCAGCCTTTGCTCTAAGGGGCTGTAGTCAGAGTTCCTCACCGCGGGTGTCCTGCTCCAGCTTGCAGCCTGTTGGGGCTGCTACACAATGGAGTACTACTCAGCTATTAAAAACAATAAATTTATGAAATTCTTAGGGAAATGGATG
>NW_022196909.1:20799583-20808727 GCF_008632895.1 Mastomys coucha
TTTAGAGGGGAAACTGGGAAGGGAGAAATTTACATGTAAATAAAGAAAATATCTAATAAAAAAAAATTAAAATCAAGAAAAAAGTTTAAAAAAAAAGAAAGCTGTGACAGGCCCGGGGCTCCGAACATCAAAAGAACTGAAACTAAATGAAACTCAGCCTGTCTCTGCCAGAACTCCCCAGTTTGAAGTGTGTTGTGTATACAGACTGGGGTGCTGTTTTCCTGCTATCACATCTATGCTAAAAACCAAGAATTGTTTCGGTTTCGATCCTGCCTCTTGCTTTTAAATTAATAAGGGGTGAACTGTGGACTCCATAATGAACTATTTCAAGTGGGATATGCAGATATTTTATTGTCTCACAAACTGAGGGAGCTTCAGAATGCAGAGAAACTAGAAAAGTTCCAGAACAGGGATACGGAAGAATAACTGTGAAATTGTCTATGCAGTCCTAGAATAACTAATATTTGCTAGGATTGCGTGTGAACATGCAAGAGGAAAAGGGATGGAGAGAAATGGGCAGGTCTCAGAGGATCTTAGAAGATAAACAGATAGGCATTGGTAAGATATTAAGGTAGAGATATGGATGATTTCTTTGTTTTAGTCTATGTAATTAAATTTATAGCTTGTCTTTCAATGACCTAAGGAATAAAAATGGCTTGCATTTACAGGGAAGATTATAAATTGGGTACAGATAAAGTCCATTGAGATATCCAGGGAGAGAAGCAATGTAGGGCAGGGTCACATGAGTCTAGCGCTCAGAAAAGAGGAAAATATAAATACTCTGAGTTACTTGTAGAATGATCATAACTGAGATATGATGAAAGCACATATGATGAGTTAAATGCTGAGTTAAAAGGGCCTAGGAGTAAGCCAATTACAGAAGATAATGAAAGAGAAACAAACAACTGAAGATAGTTCAGAAGGGAGAAAAATTTGGATCATAAGGGCCAGAAAAAAAAAAGATTAAAAAATTCAGCTAAGCATAGTGGCATATTTCTGCACTTTTAGCTTCTCATGAGACTGGCACAGGATCACCTGAATACCAGAATATTAAGACTAATATGGGCACTGTAGTAAGAGTTTCTAAAATATAAAATCAGAGCTGGGCAGTGTTGAAGATCAGGATATTAAGACTAGAATGGGCAATGTAATTAGAGTTTCAAAAATCAAATTATCAGACCTGGGCAGTGGTGGCACATGTCTTTAATCCCACCACTTAGGAGACATCTCAGCCAGGATCTCTGAGAGTTCAAAGGCCAGCCTGGTCTCCAGAGCTAGTTCCAGGATAGCCAGGGCTACACAAAGAAACCCTGTCATGAAAACAAAAACAAAACAAAACATAAAATAAAAATTCTAAGCTGAAAAGATTGCTTAGTAATTAAAAAACCTGCTGAGCAAGTGCGAAGACCCTGGCTTCGACCCCTAGACCACATACCAGGTAGGCATGGCCACTGATTCTAATTCCTGTGGTTTGTAAGTCAAAGGCAACATGTTCCCAGAACAAACTGTGTGGCCAGAGCAGCCAGATCTGGGTTACATTAAGAGATAGAGTGGAGAGAAACTGAGGATGATTCCTGATGCCAACTTCAGGCTTCTCATGCACATTCAGGCACTCAGGTACTTACATAAGCATCCCTGCCCCCTTACACACACACACACACACACACGCGCGCGCACACACACACACACACACACACACACACGCACGCACGCACGCACGCACGCACACACAAGCGACACGCTCCTACACACATCAGAAAATCTGCAGGTGGTTCCACTTCTGAAATCTTTGTGCTGTTTTGTGAATGTAGCTCAGCTGGTACAGTGTTTTCACTGCATGCATGGAGTGCTGTGTTTGATACCCAACACCACACAGTGTGGTGGTGCACACCTGCACTCCTAAAATTTGGGAGATGAAAGGCAGAGAACCAGACGTTCAAGGCTGCCTACACTGAATATTTTTGAAAGCTATTCTTGCATGTCAACTTTACCACATGGGGAAAGAAGTAATTATCCAGAAATGGAAGGCACACATATGAGAGATTGTTGTTTCGTTTGAAGTGGGTAAATCCACTTCTAGTCGGCATCTTTGAGGTAGGAAGACACATATCTTTGATCCAGATCTTAAGGGTGGAAGACACAGGCCTTTTAATTTGGGTCTTAGGGTGAGAAAGAAGACACACACCTATCATGCAAATCCTGAAGCCAGGCCTTTGGCTAGAGGTCTACATAAGGCTATAAAAGGAAGCTTTTACTATTCGTTTGCTTGCCCTCACTTTGATAGCACATCCATTCCTTAACTTGTGTTCAAGCCTACTTCTTTGGGATTCTAGAATATACAGAAGACCAGCTGAGATACCCAGCCTTGAGGGATTTGATTCTTAGACTTTCCATTCATAGCTATCTATTGTTAAGTTACCTGGATATCAGCTATCATCTAATGATCCATTCACCCATCCATTCATCCATCCGTCCAAACAAGACATATGTGCATATATATGTATGTATGTATATATATATATGTGTGTGTGTGTGTGTGTGTGTATGTATGAATGTATGTATGTATATATATATGTACATATATAGAGAGAGAGAAAGAGAGAAAAAATTCATTTCATAAATTCTGTGATTGTAGAGAACTCATACTAACACAGTATTCAAAGACAGTCTGAGCTACAAGAAAACCTTTATCAAAACAGTCAAATAAAGCCTTTACACATAATCTCTTTCGTGGTCACCAGGAAAATTTTGCATACACAAAAACAATACAAAACAAAGTCAACAACAAAGTCCCACTTCAAAACAAACAAACAAACAAACACATAGGACTTATGATAAAACTGGCCATCACCTCCAGCAAGGGCCTTTGGAAAGTGACAAGCAGAATGCCTGCACCAACATAAAATTCTATATTGCTGATGATGCACACGTGGCAATGTTTGTTACCAGGTTTCCTGTGGTGTTTGTCATCGTCAGTTTGGTAGGATAAAAACAGACACTAAACACCACTATCCAGATAAAGTTTTCATCCTGAAAACCAATAACACTGTCCACCACTATTTTGATTATGGAGGGTTAAGAGCAACTGCTCTTCAAATAATTGTTCAAAGCAAAAAGAAACTGTAAAAATATTCAAAATAAAAAAAAATGAGAGGACATTCACAAACAGTGCCCTTTAAACACTTCAGTTTGGAAGCTTATGTTAATAAAATAGAAATTTTTATATATTTTTCTAGGATAAGAGTCAAGAAACATTTAGTCACTACCACAGAGGAAGGAATACATAATGACTGGTGAGTGCATAGCGCTGTACCCAGAGAGAATCAGTAAAGTGGGTCTTATTCTTTCATTTATCTTGGCTAATCACAAGCATTTTTCAGTATTAAAAGTAAACCTTTCAGTGTTAACAGGGTTTGTAAAGTAGCAGACTGTACTAGAAAAAAAAATCGATGTTCTTCAAGAGTAAAGTGCAAGGTTTAAAGTCTAACTAATAAATTAGGCTAGAGTATAACCAGTAAATTTTCATAATTACACACTAGAAATTTCTTTTATGGTGGTGATATTCTGCTTGCCTTCATATTAACTAAATATTGATCTCACTTCTAAACCATCTGGCATTTGATCCAAATGGAAAGGTAATGTGCTTGCAACTTTTAATTTCAAGGTCTTCACTATAAAATCTATGGAAGAATTGCAAAATTAATGATATAATAGAGAAATGAATAATCTTAATTAATTTGTTCTCCTTAATTTTAGACAATACCATTTATCTAAGAGAAGTATCTGTAATAAATTATAAACTATATTATATAGTGCTTACTATACAGAAATGTTAAAAATTTTTAGCTTACAGACAAAAAATAAAGTTTTAAGCATTGGAATTATTATTGGAATATTAATTAAAAACCAAAATACAGACTTTATAAGTATTAAATACTTACTTAAAAACTGGAAAATAAGTAAATTTTATATAAGATTCAACAGAACTAGAGATGGAATGGAGTTCAAAAATAGAGGTCTAGGAAATGCTTTAGATTTTCTTACACTTCAAAACTAGACTTTGTGTGTGTGTGTGAATTACCATCTTTTGTAGTAAAGATTAAAGAGAAATATCTCTCATATTCATACAATGAAAAAGTATCTTTAAGATGCTTACCTATATATGCCTTTAGGGTAACACTGCATGGGGTCAGGGAGAACAAAGAAAGCAGCATCCAAAATCATACACAAGTAAATCACCTTAACTGATTTAACGTGACAGAAAGTCAAAAAGAACCAGAGATGCTTGCATATGGAGAATAAAAGCTTTCCTAGACAAGGAAGTCAGTCATCGCTAACGTCCATCATGAGAGCCAGCCCGTGGGATTTGTTTTGATTGTGTATGAATAAACCTGAGAAACAAGGGTAAGCTACAAGGACTAAAACGGTAGCTCAATCAACCATGTAGGCAGGAGAGCCTAAGTTCTGAGCTCCACACACATGAAAAAAGCCAGGCAAGGGTCAGCTGAATACTCCTATAATCACATCTCAGGGAAGGTAATGGTAGATTGATGTGAAAGTATCAATTATTTTCCCATTCTGAAAGTTACACAGGAGGGAAACTGACCTGGACAAAAATCTAGCTAAATCCGTAACTCCAAGGTCTCAAAAAATAGAGTAATAACAACTTGAGAAAGATACCTGATGCCAACCTCTGTGGTCCCATATATGTACACACACACACACACACACACACACACACACCACACACCAAAATCATTCTCTTTAGACAGAAAATTCATCTAGTTATTCATCAGCTTTAAGAGTTTTTTTTTTTTAATAACTCAAAACAAAAGCAGTTGCAAACAATGAAGGAAAAGAAAATAAGATGCAAATATACAATAAATAAAGACTGGTGCTTAGTTTTAATAACCCAAGGCTGAAATTTTTGAGTCCTACATAGCAAAGTCTTTCTTCTGTCAAACAGGAGGCAAATTTTTGGGTAAAAAGCTACTAAATAAGAACCTGATTTTATTTTGGGAATTTGATGAGATGTCATTTATTAAATGTATTATAATTGGGGAAAGTTCCTAATTTGTCTTCCTATCATTGTAACAAAGTTTGTACAAAAAGAAAGGTCTCCAAAGAATTAAGTCATCAATTATTTTCCCATTCTGCAAGTTACACAGGAGGAGGTGAATTATTAAGAGGGATGATAAAGCTGTACTTGCATTTGGTAACACAAAGAAAAGCTTACAAATGAGACGTCTCATTAGTTTGAGCAGATGGATCAAAATTAAAGGCTGAATCGCCAACTTTTAATTTCCCAGTAGCCAAGAAGAGCTTGAAGTCCTGCAGAGTAGGAATGTTGAAAATCAACAGGAAAAGGTTTTCTCCATCTGTCAGCACACATGCCTGAGTGGAACACAACTGCCTCCTACCGTTGTCAATGCTTTTAAGGCGCAGCTACACATAAAGTCTATTAAGTACATGAATGCACATATTTAGATGACTGGGGTACTGAAACCCACAGGATAAAGCATGGATAGGGATATCAGCGTGGCTTCTGAAAGGGACTTCTCTTTTCTAATTTACTCAAACAGGAAAATCTAAGAAGCAAATGTTAATTACTTAGCAGGAACACCTCTTTGTTGTCTAAGAATCATCAACCTTAAAAATAATAATAATAAAAAAACCCTTAGTTTCAATCTTAATATTAATCTGAAAAGTAACTGCTCTAATAAAATCAAAGTACTAAGAGGAACCAAACCACCAGACTATCTCACGGAAAGGAAACAGATCAAGCTAGACTTATTCAGCAAACTGTATTTTGTTTGTTTGTATCTTACTATTGTCTTAAAGAAGGAATAGTGGGAGGCATGAGATAGACAAAGGGAACTTCAATTAGTTATCCTGGAATATAAAAGACTAGCTTACATATTTATTACTACTGCATAATAACTGATAAGTTATATTTAAAGAAAAAATAGAATTAAAATCTAGATGTTTCCTTACCAACAAAGAAATGCATGTCCACTGAATAAGTAGCTGTCTGTTCAATGATAATGGGCTCATGTGTAGTTATATCTGTCAAGAGCTCCAGGAACAAACCTTACAATATAACTAGATAAGTAGTACTGATCCATAAATAAATCCATAACTCTATAACTTACTATGCTTATATGTATAAAAGTTTTAGGTAGAGAATCTCTCAGGGGGGAAAAAAAGCATATACAGTTACACTTTTCAATCAGAAAAAGTGGGCAGAAATAACTGATGTGCCTGTCCAGTTTTTAGAAAGGTTGAACTACATATTCTTCATTTTTCACATACAGATGTATACAAACTCATATATTTAAAACTATCATTTGGAGCTTCATAAAAAGATAGTTGGAGAAAACAGGGAAAGTAACTTCAACCTTAACCACGAGTGAAAAAAGAGGATTTAGCAACTCTACTGAACATCAACTGTACTGTACTGTCGTCTCTGCTGACCTCTGCAAGTACTGAACATCAACTGTATGTACTGTCTCTGCTGACCTTCTGCAAGTACAGACGTAACAGTGCATAGTCAAGGTATTTCTTTTTTTCTTCTTTTTTTTTCCTTTTTTTTTATTGGATATTTTCTTTATTTACATTTCAAATGTTCTTCCCTATCCAGGTTTTTCATCTGAAATGTGCGAAGAGCTACCCCATGTTTTAAGGCTCTCTGAATAAAAGAGGAGAAAGGAGAAGGCCAGAAAACTAGGACCTTCCTCTTTCCCTGTTTCCTGGTTGATAATGTGAATGAACCAAATACCACTGCCATACCTTTAATTGTATTATAGACAGTATTCATTTGAGCTGTGTGACAAGAAAAATATTCTTCTATCCTTAAGTTGCATTTTGATAGGTATTTACCTATTCCATGCAGCTATGAGATAGGTAAGTAATATAACAACAATGCGGAATGTTATCAACAGAAATTTCTGTACTTCAGTCATAGTGCTATCCTTAATTAGCTATATCCCCTTGAAACACTGCTTAACATGTCTGAGGCTCATTTTCCCCTGTGTCAAAAAAAGTATCTAGGCACACAGTCAGATTAAAAGTCTAAGCAGATTCACATGGCATCTGAAAATTAGAACTGAAGTCAACTTTCTTTCTTGCAAACAATGAAGCTATGAAAACTATGTAGGCACATTTAAAATCTTTCTTATTTATCAAGCATGACTGAATATAAAACTTCACAACTAAAATTACAGTTTAATAATTGACTGTCACTAATAATAAAATTACCCTGTAAGTATGAAAGAATAAAAGCCTAACAGAAGCTAGGGAGATGGCTTGGTGATTAAAAGGCTTGTTTGGTAAGGAAGACGGTAAAGAGTTCACATCCCAAGCCGGGCGGTGGTGGCGCACACCTTTAATCCCAGCGCTTAGGAGGCAGATGCAGGCTGATTTCTGAGTTCGAGTCCAGCCTGGTCTACAGAGTGAGTTCCAGGACAGCCAGGGCTGCATAGAGAAACGCTGCCTTGAAAGAATCAAAAGAGTTCACATCCCTAGAATCCATATAAATACTGAGTTAAGTATGGTGGCCCACCTGTAATTCTAGCCTTAGAAGGAAGAGATACGATCCACCAAACAAGCTGACAACAGCCTCATCTGAGAATTTCGACTGATTAAGAGACCCTGCCTCAAGTGTAAGGTAAAAGAGAGGATAAGGAAAATTTTCAACATCAGCCTTGGAACTCCTCACACATGTGCACACTCGCATGTGTTTGTGCCCATACTCATTTAAACATACATGCATACATATACAAACACTCTCACACAGATATGAAAAGAAAATATACGAGAGGTAAATATATACAATTATCACTATATTAAGATGGTAAAATAGTAGCAAACTATGCCAATATTATGAGATAAACAAGAAATACTCAAAATATGTGCATATTAAAAATAAAATTCAAGGAAATCTTATTAAACGTGTCATTGCTAATCATTCAAAAACAGATACTGTGAGCATATATCCCAAACCTGCTCTTAGAGGCCAGCTGCCTAGAGGGTCACTTCTATCCCACTCTAATATTTGTTTAACCCAACACAGATCTAGATATGGTTCCAGATATCAAAGTTTGTTTTCAAATAGCCAAACAAGATCACCACAGAACAATTTCAGCTGAACACCAGTGTAGGAAGCAACTTAGATTTCACATATTCATGAAGAACTGGCAGTTATGGATGGCAGGACATTAACACCAAAAGTGGATGGGTAATTCTTGTCTCCGGTGTCTCCCTTCACAGTGGACAGCTTCAATTCCTAGGCTCCCTGTGTTTATAGTCACCAGCACCTGGTAAGCTGATGGCTGCCTGGGGTATCCCAGCCAAGTCCTTTCCTCTTAACTAGGCCTCGTAACTAGACTATGAGCCTGTCCTCAGGAACCTTTGCTTTCAGAAGTAAGGTCGAAGTAAGTAGATTTACACTGACAAAAAAGTAGTTGGTAGTAAGATTACATCTGTACTGTTCACACATCTCCGATACATATCTATCCACCTTCCTAAACAGTCCTGTTTGAACCCCTCAAAATGACATGTTCTCACGAGAAGCACTCCTATTTCCATAATAATGTGGAAAATACAATCGGCCTCATTGCAAAATGACCTGCGATACCTTATCCAAGAGTTCTGTATCACAGACTTAACAAACTGCTTAGAAGAGACATTTTTAACAACTGCAACCCCCCAAAACCTTCTAGCTGCAGTGAATACATAAAGTCTTTCTACCTGAGCTTTATTCTGTAAATAATAGTAGAACAATTACTTACAGAGATCATGTAATAGGTACCGTAAGATATGTAGAGAAAAGTGAAGTGTGTGGAAAGATGTCCACAGGCTATATGCAAATTGCAATGCTCTTTTAAATTAAAGCCTTGAGAACCTTTGGATTCTGGTATCTGTTGGGGTGAGTGCCTAAAATCAGACCTGCAAAGATGTCATGGAGAGACTGTACCAATTATCTGGCCAGTCAGTGCTAACTATTTTTTTAAAGAAAGAAATACTTTAATGTCTTTAATTCTAGGGCACTTTTGTCTTGGTTGCTATGATAAGACTGAGCAACGGCAAGGTGGGAAGGGAGGGGTTTGTCTGCCTTCTGCCTCCAAGTCACTCCATCACTGAGGA
>NW_022196909.1:20809441-20810895 GCF_008632895.1 Mastomys coucha
TCACAGTCCATCACTGAGGAAAGTCAGGGGAACTAAGTCACAGTCCATCACTGAGGAAAGTCAGGGGAGAACTAAGGCTGAAACCATAGTAGAGGACACCCCTTCCCTGGCTTGCTCCTTAGCTCAAGTACACTTTTATTCCATAGTAATATTTATATTTCTACTTCTATTATTTAAAATAAACTGAACCTTTTATTTATACTGAAGTCTATCATGAAGGTTCTCTTGTGTTGGAATAACAGCCAAACACAATTAAAAGCTCCCATGTAAAATTTTACTAATCCAGAGCTCTAAATAGATGCAGACTCAGAATAGTAAACACATCAAGTGACAAGAGTATCCAAATGTATTACTTTTTTGCCCAGGACCTCATTTTTATCTGTCAACTATGTGTAACAGTACACATCTCATTAGATACTAAGAGAATTTAATAAATGTAAGATGTTTTACATTTTCAGGTTTTCAAAGTACTAATTGAAAATAATCAGGGCTTCTCTATTTTCCTTAAAGGCAGTACTGATAAAAATAAATTTTAGTAGTTAAAAATAGAGAAATGAGGATGCAGCTCAGTCCATGGAGTGATTTACCGACATGCAGGTAACCCTGGGTTAGATCCTTAGGTAAGACGATACCTGTGATTCCGCACTCAAGAGGTAGGGCCCAGGAGGATCAGAAACACAAGAGCATCTTAAGCTGCATGAGACCTTGTCTCAAAATAATACGAAGCAGAATAAGGCAATGAATAAGAAAATGAATGAACATTCATTCAAATAAAATGAATGAACTAAGTTTAAACAATCAAACAAAAATTCTCAATACTTCATTCTACTAAGTTTATTAGGAAAACAAATTTTGATATGCCTTCTTTAAGAAAGACAACATGGTCCAAGTGTGTTCACTGGCTGGAATCAATCTCAGCTCCAGGTTAGTTTTGAGTTATCTCATATATGAGAGCTGCATTACGATTCCGCCTCTGGAAGAGGATTCTTCTGTACACTAGATTATGTTTTTCTTTTTGAAACAGACCAAGATAATTGCAGAAAAGCACACCCAATCAAAACAGCAGAGTTGTAGAGCCCAACTCCAATGGAAACATCTACACATCTACAAAACATTCCAGCACCTAGGGCTCAGGAAACACTGTAGAAGACAGGGAAGAAAGATGGTAAGAGCCAGAGGAACCAGGGATTTTGCTACGAGCTTGTGTCTCCTAGTAACATCAGAAGCTATACCCATAAAGCCGCATATGCCATCATGACTGCCTACACATGAGCTGAACAAATATAACATCAATAGGCACACAAAAGTGGGCAGGGAAAAACCTACCAGGCATCAACACTACATAAGAACTACTGGCAAATAAGGATAGCTGAGAGTGGGAGAAGTACACTTCCCCAGTGAGGAGCACACAGCTGAGAGTGGGAGGAGCACACAGCTGAGAGTGGGAGGAGCAC
>NW_022196909.1:20811732-20818421 GCF_008632895.1 Mastomys coucha
CCCCAGTGAGGAGCACACAGCTGAGAGTGGGAGAAGTACACTTCCCCAGTGAGGAGCACACAGCTGAGCATGGGAGAAATACACTTCCCCAGTGAGGAGCACACAGCTGAGAGTGGGAGGAGCACACTTCCCCAGTGAAGAGCAGGCCCTGATTATCTAAAACATACACACAAGTAATAACACACAGACTTGGGAAACCTTATGTATGTATATATACATAAATGCATAAATAATAACTAATAAAAAAAGAGGCTATGGGTTTGAAAATGAGCATGGAGGGATAAAAAGGGAGGGTTGGAGGGAAGAAAGAAAAGACAGATATGTTGTAATTACATCATAATCTCAAAAAGACCACAAAGTTTTCTGCAAGTTTTAAAATCATGAAAAGCTAAGAGTAGAGTCATTAAGATATTTTGAAAACTTAGTAAAATATTTCTTCATTGTAGATTTTTGCCAATGATTTTGAGTTGTCTAATGAAAATATCAGTCACTGAATAGATATGGTGAACTTCTTAAAACATGAAAATCACAGTCAGAAAAAAAGCTCAAAAATCACAAAAGATAAGTACTATCTAAATAAATAAATTTCAATCTTCTAGAAAAATCACATGGCTGGCTATGAGTGGACAAACCTGAAATCCCAACACACAGGAAATTGAGTTTGAGGCCAGCCAGGACTCAATAGAGAAACATGATTCTAAAAATAATCAAATCAATCAATCTTTCCCAAATACTAGCCCCAACAACAACCAAAATAGAAAATAGTTAATTTTTATAAGTTGTTTTATCATTTCACTTTTCCCTTAAAGAATTTTGATACTATGGGGCTGTTAAAAAACAAGACTGCTTAAATCTTTTCTCCTCACCGCCACAGGCCAGCAATGGAACTCAGTGTCTCAAATGTACTTATCTACCATCGACCTATATCCCAGACCTGAACTGCTCAACTTCCAAACACAATTACACAATACAAAGTTTATTAAATACATTTCAAATATACTTAATGAAAACAGTAGCAATAACATCATGAAAAGCTTAACAATATTTAAAAATCTGAATAGAATTGAGTTTTAAAGTGCTATTTAAAAAGATTCAAAGAAACAGAAATGTAAAGACCAACCTTTTCCTTAAATACTTAATAAAATGGCAAACAAAATAACTTGACATATCAATATCAGGATATAAATATCACTTAGGAATATTTATATGATTCATATAGCTATCTATTAAACTAAGACAATTAAATAAAAAAGTCAGAATTCAGAAAAAGTGAAGATTGAAAAATCTACAGTTTTTCATTAAGCATTTCCTAGAAACAGTATGAGCTCAGTGTACCTGGTGTCCAGCCTTTACTTGTTTCAAAACACTTTCGTAGCATACTTCATCCATGTTATTTAACTGCTGCATCTTAAGGATTTTAAAACATGATAATTATAAAGTTAGACAATAAAACTACAAATGAATCTTTGTCAATTACAATACAAAAACTTTCAGACTAATTAGAACAGAGACAACAAATGAACAAACAAAATAAACAACACAAAGTACTTCAACGCACTTTCAGAGTACAAAGACTAAGTTTTAAAAGTTAGTGTCTAGCTTTAGAAGCTAGAGATACATTAGAATACATTTTAAAGTACTCTACTTTCCTAAAGAACCTCATTCTTCAGGCTATTTTTCTTCCCTATCCCATTTCACGAACGACAGTTTTCATATGTCTGAAAATCTACAGAACGCAGGGTGAATGACAAAGAATAATCTACAGAAAGAAACTAATTCACTGTGTGAATTAATTTAACAACAAACACTTTAGAACTTGGTAAATTTACAATTGATAATCTGTTGCTAAGTAGGACCAGATGATCACAGGATTTAAAAAGCTAATCTAGTGTCTTCTATCCCCATGCTAAATACCAACATTTTCAGTGTACTTTGGGTCTGGTTCATTTCAAACTGGAAATACCATTTTACCATTTCTCATATTCTTAATAACAACTGGATCATATCTTGAATTTTAACTGAAATTTCCAGTAACTGATTATAAACCACCTTAACAATACCCTGGTAAGATCTTCATACATACCAACAATGTATTTCAAATTAATATAAAACTAGTAAGTTCTAATAATATAAAAATCTGTAACTATAAGAAACATAATTTACTATCCACACTATGGTATATAAATTCCTTTAATTGCCAAATTTCTAAACCTTCAAAAGCACCATATCACTTCTTCATCCAACATTTGGTGAGTATAATAGTACCATAATGCTATGGAAAACAGTTTGAATTTAATTTCCTGTAAGTGATTTACCAATCTTCATGATGTAATCGAAAAAAAATAAGACTTAAGATGGCTTACATGCATTTCAAATACTTTTAAAACATCTCTGTAGTAACCATCTTCTATAATTTAAGCTAGAAATCTAGAAAAATCTAAAGAAAATCTATATTCATCTTAATGACACACTAAAATGAACTAAATAATAAACTATATATTAAGAACTGCTAGGAAAACAAATAGCAAGTATAATTGGACTCCAAATCAGAAAGCTAAATATGTACGACACAATTATTACTTTTTCTTCTTCTTCCCTAAAAAGGAACTCTAAAATTAGAAAGGTAGTTCACTGTGATTTTCTTTGGCATGTGCATGTGGGCATAGGACATGTGTAAGTTAGCATGCTTGTGCATATATAATATTTACATGCATGTGCATGTAGAAGTAGAAGTTGACAGTAGGTGTCTTCCTAGAGTACTCTTCACTGTAGACACCAAGGCAAGGTCTCTCACTCGAATCCAGAGCTCACCCATGTGGCTAGTCCAGCTAGCCAGCTTGTTTGACTGCATGACAGGATTACAGGCAGGAGAACAGGTTTACCTGGCGTTTATGGGCCTGCTGCAAGCCCTTTACCCACTGAGCCATGTGTCCACACCCAATACCTTACATTTATACCATGCAGCCTCGGCACATTATTTGTTGCAATAACAATAACTGGGTGTTAGAGCCAGAAAGAAGGCTTAGTATCTGAGATCATGAACAATTTTTGTTGAGGACTTGGATCTAGCACCCATGTCAGCTGCAGCTCAAGTCTGATTCAAAATCCCTAGCCCTCCTCAGGCACCAGCATTCATATGCATAAATTAAATATTCATTTACTGAATAGCCATCCAATATTTTAACAGTATGAGGCAAAAATGGCTGTTTTACTAATAAACTTGTCTTTTAGAACATGTAATGTAATTAATGAAAAGGCAAGTTTAGCCTAATGTTACACAATTTTAATTTGTTCTCTTTTAGAAAAGAAGTCAAAAGAAGTTTGAATATTCTCCTAAAGCTATTTCATCTAAGGAAGAACATGAATTGAACAGAATAAATTTTAAGTAAACTTTGCTTACATTATTAGAAAACTGTAATAAGAACACCAATACTACAAATGGCATAATGGTGGTACCATTAAAGGAATGATTATTTTTAAGTCATTATATAGAATATTAAATATATTGTTTATATACATAATCAATATGACAATAAAAATATATTTTATTAAGCACAATTCTCTCCCATTGGCTGCTAGCATGAGATTACTTTTTAATTGCAATTATTCCTTGTTTTAAATGAATGTTGTACCAAAATATATATTACTGATTTAATTACAGATTTTATTTTACAATGCCCTTCAATTAAAGTAACTTTGTGATGTTTTTAACAGCTAAAATCACAAAATACATGTTGAGATACTGTAATCTACCATAAGAACCATTCTGTAGGAAGTCTTTACTACCAACAATGAAATGTGTGCCTGACTTCATTTGAAGCCAGACTTAAATATTATGGAAGTGATGCTGGGTAGTATTTAATCCCAACTATGTACTCAACAATAAGCCAATAAAAATATTTCTTTTCGAAGTACAACTATCAAAATGAGTTCTTACCTTATTTGTACTTTTAATCCCTAAAAATGTCTGTCCAAGAGGTACAGGTCGAAAACGGCCATCAAAGTAAAAAAGTCCAATGTAGGGGTTAACATGCAAAAATGTAGCAACATCGAGGTAGTTGGGTAAGGTTGCAGACAATCCAAGAATTCTTATCATACTCTGTGTGGATTCAACCTGTATGGGTAATTTCAAAAACAATTTATTTAATTAAATAAAATTTAAGTAAATTAACCAAAACAAAAAACTCAGGATAACCTTCATGTATCCTATCAATATGGATTATAAAAATTATAGTGCAGGAAATGGATATGAAGTCAGAGGTCAACTAAGGTCTTATCATCTAAAAAGTGCAGGCATAAGAGTTACATGACTCAGTAGTGGATCACTTGCTTAGAATGCATAAGATCACATATTATTCCCCCCCCCCCCGATACACACCATATTCCTTATTTACTATCATTTGAACTTATGAAATTGACCTTAAATACCTGTAAGAACTTTGTAACAATAAAATTAATTTATTACATTTCAAAAACTGGGGCTGGAAACTTAAATCCCTGGTAGAGTTGGCCTGATGTGCACCGGGCCTTGGATTTGGTTCTCACAACTGTCTAAAAATAATTACTAAAATTCCCCAAAACAAATAAACAAACAAACATCAAATTCTGATTATATTATATATAAAGGAATAAAATCAAAGGATGGTCAGAGTATTCTATATACTTTATAATAAACATACATCACTATGTTGTTACTATATCATTATCAAAGTCAATGTTGATAAGATTGTTCAGTTTTAGAGATACAAGGAAATAAGCAAAGCAGACCCTTATAGATATCTTCATAGGTGATTGCATAATCCACGATAACCAGGGAATGCAGTACTGAGTACAGCACAGACCCACACCCACAGAGACCATTTGAGACATAAACGTGAGGATCAACAACAGAGGGCTTTGGGTGAAAACTGTTGCACCAAGAAATATCACACATGGATTTAGCCTCACTAAAAAAATCTTATATAAAACAGCAAAAACCCATTTCAAATTTCACTCTAATTAAAGAAGTCTAAGCAATGTCAACCAGTGAAAAGAGTCATGGTGAATACTACAAAATCCATGTCGTGAATCCGTGTCTTCTTTATCTTTACCCTAGACACTAAGGGGCTAACTTCCTAGGGTGGTGGGTGCTTACGGTGCTGATGACAGAGCCCAAGGCTTTCGACAGTAAACTTTTATGATGAGTAGCTCATAAAGTCTATGTCTGGACAGTCTGTCTCATTGCTGAAAAAAGCTAAGGGCTAGTCTGAGTTTACTGTTGTTAAGTGCAGTAATTTATAGTTTCTTATATATTTATCTTATCATCTCCTCATGCCAAGTGTGCTGTGGCTGTAGTCCCTAATCCAGCATTTAATTTCTACCAGAAATTACTCTGAACTGGAATAGCTTCCAACAGCACTAACATTACCATGAGTCCTGGTTCAGTATGATGTGAAACACTACCATCTACTGGAAACATTTGGTAATCACAAGGAACAAACAGAAACATGCTTTTTTTTTTTTTTTTGATTATTATTAGATGTTTTCTTTATTTACAATATCTCCTTTCCCAGGTTCCCCTCCGAAAAAAAGAAAAAAAATAAAATAAAATAAAACAAAAACAAACTCTTGTTCCCTCCCTCCTCCCCCTGCTCACCACCCACCCTCTCCTACTTCCTGGCCCTGGCATTCCCCTACACTGGGGCAGAGAACCTTCACAGGGCCAAGGGCCTCTCTTCCCACTGATGATCTACTTGGCCATCCTCTGCTATACACATACTGCTGGAGCCATGAGTCCCCCCCCCATGTGTACTCTTTGGTTGGAGTTTTAGTCCCTGGGAGCTCTGAGGGTACTAGTTAATTCATATTGTTGTTCGTGCTAAGGGGCTGCAAACCCTTCAGCTCCTTGAGTCCTTTCTCTAGCTCCTTCATTGGGGACCCTGTACTCAGTCCATTAGATGGCTGTGAGTCTCTACTTCTGTATTAGTCGGGTACTGTCAGAGCCTCTCCAGAGACAGCTATATCAGGCTCCAGTCAGCCAGCACCTACTGACATCCACAATAGTGTCGGATTTGATGATTGAATATGGGAAGGATTCCCAGGTGGAGCAGTCTCTGGATTGTCCTTCCTTCAGTCTCTCCTCCATAGTTTGTCTCTGAAAATCCTTCCATGGGAATTTTGTTCCCCCTTTTAAGAAGGAACGAAGTATCCACACTTTAGTCTTCCTTCTTCTTGAGCATCCTTATTTATAATAGCCAGAAACTGGAAACAACCCAGATGTCCCTCAACAGAGGAATGGATACAGAAAATGTGGTACATCTACACAATGGAGTACTACTCAGCTATTAAAAACAATGAATTTATGAAATTCTTGGGGAAATGGATGGACCTGGAAAATATCATCCTGAGTGAGGTAACCCAATCACAAAAGAACACACATGGTATGCATTCTCTGATATGTGGATATTAGCCTAGAAGATCGGAATACACAAAATACAATCCACAAACCACAAGAAACATGCTTTTTAATACAAAGTGTTTAGAGTAGTACATTAGTACTTCAGTAATATATAAGAATCAAAGATACATTTCTATCAAGGAGTTTAAAATCTAGTGGGAAATATAAAAATTTAAAGAATGAAGCATAGCCGGGCGGTGGTGGCACACGCCTTTAATCCCAGCACTTGGGAGGCAGAGGCAGGCGGATTTCT
>NW_022196909.1:20818545-20852690 GCF_008632895.1 Mastomys coucha
AAAAAAAAAAAAAAAAAAAAAAAAAAGATGAATAGCTAGTTTTATGATTATTAAGCATTGATAAATGTTAAAAATGTACAAAGCATAAACAGGGGGAACACATGTTTATTTCAGGCAAGATTCTCCTTTTAGAATGGAGAGAGCAGAATGACAATTTTAGTTAAACAGGTAGTATGCAACAGGTTCAAAAGAACAGTGTATTTTTAATCAATGTTTGAACAATGTGACCAAGAATGAAGTAACCGCATAACTGTCATTTAGAAGCCTTATTTGCACACAGGAAAAAAGAAAAAAAGAAAAAAAGAAAAATACTCTCATTCCATCTCAAGAAAGTTCAGTTAAAGCTAGAATTCAGGGTTAATGTGCTATAAAGAAAGGAAAAAATAAAATAAAATACTTACAAAGTGGCTGGAACACATAGTAGCTGGCGGACTGGTAGACATCAAAATGACATGACCAGCCTTTAGTAAATTTTAATATCTACCTAAGAAATTTGGTTATTTTTCTTAGGATTACAAGTAAGAAGAGTGTAGAAAAACAACTGAAAATTGGTTAACTTTATGAATATAATAGTTAAGTGGAATATGTTGTATATTGGTATGTTCTCTAAAATAAACTACAGGTAGCACAACCATATACATAATACAGTGTCCACAGTCACAGGAAGGGCTGAAGGCAAACCTCATGTCCCTTCCTGCCGCTATGGCCAGTTAGATTACTGTACTGTGAACACAGAGACACACTCCTCTAACGATGCGTAGATAATATCTGCAAGAAAGCCCTCATCTGTGGAATGCTTTTAGCTTGATGGGCTGGACTCATAAGTTGTTCACTGCAAATACGTCTGGACTACATGTGTTCACGCATCATGGCTCAGTGGAAATGTTACCAATTTTCTAATATCCAAGCATAAAATATAAAAGACAAAATCAGGATCAAAAGCATTACCTTTGATGTACAAGATGACCTGCAAACATTTTTTTTTGGGGGGTGTGTACATAGGTTGCTTTATTCTCCACAGAATGATGCATGCTAAGGTGGGCTGGGCTTGGGCCGATGTCCCCATATATATAGAAATGAATAAAGTAGGTCTCTGAGAGGTGTGATTCGCCTTGGTGTGAAAGGGTCATAGGAAGGAGAAGGCTGTTAAAACCTGAGTTGTTAGTCCTGCCCTGGTCCTGGCTTGGGATATAGGGAGATAAGGCAGCTCTCTCTGTGTGGTCACTTCCAGGCAGGGGATGCCTGCTGGGCTTAGAGGGCTTTCTGTACCACATCTTCCCACTGAGCATCCAGTATTTCCCGAGCCCAGGCAGGAACCCCTGGTGCAGGTAGGCTTACTCCAGCCATCGTCCTTTTCACCAGCTCTACATGTTCTGGGTCCATGGGGATAGCGCTGTGGTGGCTGCTCAATGCTGCAGCTCCTTCCTCATCTTCATCCTCACTCTCCAATGGAGGGTCTGGCAAATGGAGCCCCAGGGCCTGGATCCGATCTTGGATGTCAGCAGCTCCATCTTCTCCTTCACCCACTGGTGCCAGTTCCACCTCCTCTTGTTCGGGATCTTGATTGAGGGGCTGGTACGAGTAGCCTGCTGGGCCTGCTCCTGTTTCCTCCTGCTCGTCCTCGGGTTCTTCACTGCTCCAATCCCCAGTTCCATCAGTAGGACCCTGATGTGGCTCTAAGTCCTCAGTCTGATTGGGGAAGATATGCTCAGGGCCCATGGTGTCTCCCCCTAGAACTACTACTGCCATCCGGGCAGGGGCCTCTCAGAGCACACAGCCGGACCCGCACCTTCACTTCCGACCTGCAAGCTTTTATTCAAACTCTTGGGGCACAAACAGATGTTGGAGGAAGATGGGTTGTGGAGAGAGCAGTGCAGTTACAGACCTTTTTTGTGTCTTCAGTGTCACAACTACATGAATCGTTAAAGCTATTCTGAAGCTGTATTAGATAATACTTAGCTTTATATATCACATTCAGCTTTAAGGTCTCTGAACCTTATGTAGGTATGTTATTGTGTGCATATTTATAAAGTGAAATGGTAAACGTGACACATCATAAATCCTCCTCCAATTCCACCTGAGCTGCCTGCAACTGTCCTCACAGACGTACCTCACTCTATGCCTGCTTAAAGCCAAATATATCCAAGAACTTTATTTTCTTTACAACTAAATTCATAGTACTTGGAAGTATTTAGCAAGCATATGGTTAGAGTTCATTAAATGAAACAGTGAATGAATGTAAATATATACTATACTCTTTTTCTTCCCATAAAATTAGGTTGCTCCACAAACAGGACAGACTCCTGTTCCATAAAGAATGTAACGTGGATATCTTTGAATTTCTGTCCATGTGCCTCCCTTTTTTTTTTTTTTTTTTTTTTTTTTTTTTTTTTTTTTTTTTTTTTTTTTTTTTAGAGCCTCCAATGTAGAATGTTGTTGGAGAAACTGAATGCAACTTATCAAATCATTTCTTGTGCAGCAGAAGACTCTGGCTGTTCTCCAACTTTGAATTTTAAAGGACAGCTTCAATGATTATAGTAATTCATATTTCTTTGAGCTTATGCTACTGTTTGTTTCCACACACTAGATTTCCAGAAATGAACTACAAAATGAACTACATGCTTCCAAATTATATTCCCCTTCAACTCCCCTTCATAGTCTATCTTTAATCTAAAAGAAATAGATTCTTTTTACATGTCTTCTATATTTCTCCACATTTTTATTTCTACTTTTAAATAATCTGTTAGGGGCAGAGCATACACAAGACAATTCACATAGGGATCCACTCAGGTGGAACATGCCTAAGACAATCTAAGACAATCTACACCTAGCCAAGAAGATCCGTGCCTGGACACTACACGGAAGACACCTAGAGAGGCCCTGGGCACCACTAAGATGAGCATATAAGTAGTGGGGAAATGGAAGAGAATGAGAGCTTAATGGTATGTGTACAATGAAAGGAGGCCGAACTACAGACTTGAGGGCAGTGATGAACAGCCTGATGTTAGTAGCTTGCTATGCCACCTGAGGCTATGGTGAGGTCCTAGCCCTCGGACCATATCTAGGTCTAAGGACCTGCAGTAACAGTGGTCTGAGTAGTGGGTTGTAGTAGGTTGGCTTAATGGTGCTTGTATTCTAATGCTAATTCGGAGCTCCCAAGAGTGGTGGCCCTAAAGACAATAGAGTCTGAAAGTAAGATGCTGAATAACCCTGTCCCCAGTTAACTGTGAGTGGTAAATAAAGATTCAACGGTCAATACCTGGGCAGAAGACACATAGGCAGTGCTTAGGTTTTGCAGGCTTGGGGTCAGGAACAGGAAGAAGGGGAAAGTACAAGAGAGGAGAAGGGAGAAGCTGCCATGGGTTAGCTGAGCCACAGAAAAAGTGGCCCTGAGGGCTGCCCAAGTGGAGTTAAGGGCAGCCCAGATGGAACATAGAAAATATTAAAAACTCAGGGTTATCTGTAGGAAAGCAGACTCTAAGAGCATGAAGGGGAGACAGCTGCCCAGCTACTATGCTGCTTAAGGTATATTGTAAATAGACAGGCTGTGTGTGTGTCTTTCATTGGGAACCCAATAACCAAAGGCCAGGGTTTTTAATAATTTCTACATGTTATCACCAGGCAGATGTCCCTTATCTGGGCTTCCTCCTGGGAACATGTTGATGTTGGAGAGCTATACAGAACTGGCCCCACCCCCTCAATGGAGGTAGCACCCTGGAATACTAAACACACTCATTGCTTGGGCAGCATGGGAGAGCTGGCCCCAAGGGACAAGATCACCAGAGAGTTGATCCTGCCCCAGCACCAGGTAGAGAGTAGACCTGCACCTCTCTGGGGCAGCACAGTAGAAGTGGCCCTGGTGGCAAGGGCACCAGCTAGTTAGCCAACCAGAGCGAGGTTTGAGATTGAATCTCCTGGAACTGTGAGAAACTATACCCATAAAATGTCAACATGGCTGCCTAAACATGACCTATCAAGGATAACACCAATACACACAATAATGTGAAAAGGAGATGCTCATAAGCTTCAATCCTAGACAAATAACTACATACTACTAAGGATGTGGAGGGTGAAAGAATAAGTCAACCCCAGGAGAGAGTACACCAACTGCTTATCCAACACAAAACAGTCATCCCTAAAAATATACATACATACATACATGCATGCATGCATGCAGACATACATACATGCATACACACACACACATGTACATACGCAACATTAGTCTGTTGTATTGCTATGAAAAGAAACCATGACAAAGGCAACTCTTAAAGAGGAAGCATTTTAATTGGTTTTGGCTTACAGTTTCAAAGGTTTAGTCTATTATCATGATGGAAAGCATGGAGTTGCTGGAGAAGTTTCTGAGAGTTCTACATGCAGGCGTATAGGCAGCAGCAGGAGATACACTGCATCTGGGTTGACTTCTGAAACCTTAAACCCCACCCGCTGTGACACCCTTCCTCTAACAAAGCCACACTTAGTCCAACACCTCCTAATCCTTCCCAAGTAGTGTCACTCCTTGAGAACTACACACGCATAATATATGATTCTATGGGGGCCATTCTTATGCAAACTATGATGTTTTTAAGTGCATCAAGAGATTTTAATATACAATCAAATCACTAATCTGTCCCGAAATTTATGGTCCATTTTTGGAAAAACTATTTTAAAATAAAGTTTAAAGTTTTAAGTGGTTGCTTTAAAAGCAACTTTAGAAATTTTGTATTTCCCTTTTATGTGAAAATTTTAAATGTATCTACCGTAGAGATATTTCATATGTGGACTATAAAACTGTTAATATTAAAATAGGGGAGAATTTAAGGAAAAGAAGATATTTGACCTGGGTATAAAGAGGAGCACAGTGGCACATGCAGGTGAAGGGAAAACATGAAAGAACTGTTACATGGAGACAGCTATGAACCCAGGCGTGGCCCAAAATCATCATGGAGACGGAGACGTGCACACGCGCGCGCGCGCGCGCGCACACACACACACACACACACACACACACACACACACACACACACACACACACACACGGCACAGGCGAACATACCTAATCTGAAAATCTGAAATCCAAATTGCCCTAAAATGTGAAACTTTTTGAATGCCAACATGATGACATGCATGGAATATTCCACATCTGACTTCATTTGAAGTCAAAATTCTGAGGCACTAAAATGACAGTTAAAATTACATTCAGGCTAAATATCTTAGATGTATGTAGATGAAAATGATCTTTATACATTTAGATTTAAAATTCCCTTTTTTTAAGAAACCTCATTATGGATATACAGATATGTTAAAATAAAGAAAATTTGAGAGAATGGGAGAATCAGTCTTCTGCAGGAATAAACCTCCCAATTTGTTATCCAATTCTATATTTTCAGTCCTAAGAACATAAACATGTGATCAACACTAAATGAACTCAGCAGGCTGTGTTTACACGTCTATATGTAACAATGGTAATTAAAGAGAAAGAGGAAATGAATTGGGAGGGATCGAGGAGGCACAAGAGGAGTTGGTGGGACAAGAGGAATGGGGTAAGTAATATACAATACTTACTTACCTATGATGTTAAACAAGAAAACAAATTAAATATAAAACAGCTTAATAAGTAGTTTCAAATATCAAAATTCATTAAATATATACTCATTAATAATAGATTTTAAATATTAATACTGAAACAACCATTTAGTAACTGGTGAACCTATAAAACCTATTATTTATGGTTACATTTAAGCGATCACCATCTATTTATAATTGGAAAATAAAAGGTGTGCAGCCAATACAGTTTAGCATTTCTAAAAGTTAAGTAGAAAAATACAACTGTACTAAGTATTTGAAGGAATGTTTGTAAAATAGGACATTTGTTAAATACAAGTTTTTAAGCTGAAGAGACAGTACTCCATGAAAGGAAAAAGTTAAGACACAAGAAACAAAAAAGGGACAATTTACAGAGTGAAAAGAGTGTTGTCCAAGGAAGAAGGAACTCCAGGGGAAAGGGTGTACTGATAGTTATGACACTGATGGTGGCAGAAGAGGCGAGATGTCTCTTGGCGTGAGGAAAGAAGTTCAAGAACGAAGGATGCCATTTCATTTTAGTGATGTAAGTAGGAGGAAGCTGGACTGGGGGAGGCAGGGAGAGACACAGAGCCCAGAGAGAGAAGCGTCCAAGCTTGCAACTGCCTCGTCACTGCCTCTTACCTGCCGTAAGGTCCTGGCCACGATGCTCGGCACTGCCTCTTACCTGCCGTAAGGTCCGGGCCACGATGCTTTCGAGGACTGGGCCCCTGTCCTCATGCAGCAAGTGAACCTCATCAAGAATCAGGAGCTTGACGATTTGAGAAAGACCAACGTCCCCGACGCTCTTTCTTGTTACTACATCCCATTTTTCTGGCGTGGTCACAAGCATCTAAGACACAAGAAATAGCAAACAAACTAAACGGAGAAAAGTTATACAGCTTAATAATCAACTGTATCAATCAAAAAAGAAATACTTCCATGCTAATGTATTACAACTCTCAACATTAACCTGGCTATAATTCCAAATGTATTTTTCATACACAATCTTTAAAAAATAGAAACTAAACATTGAATAACTCCATTATTCATTTTCCTTAATATAGGTCTTAATATATACATTAATATATTTGCATTTGAAAAATTAAGATGTTTATACTATCTTCTTATATGTTAAGCTACCTTAACAAATAGGCTAAAAGTGTGATGTGATTACTTCAAGATCTCTGTAGTGATTCCTCTTAAAATTTAGCTATACTCTTATACACATTCTCATTCCTTAATGTAAAAACTGCCCAGAAAAATAAAGTCTACGCTTTGAAGTAACATTCATATGACAAGAATCACAAAAAGGCTATCAAAGGACAAAGCAACATTTAAAATTGCTTTTAGTATAGATGTGATCAGAAATAAGTTTATTGTTTCTTAAAATTTGGTTTTACAATAATTTTCATAACTTTAAAAATGAACATAATAAATTGATATGTGTGAACAACATACCTGAGTTCGTAAAATTTCACTTTTTGACAACTGCATATCTCCAGTCAATTCTTTTACAACAATACCCAGTGGCTCTAGACGTTTGCTGAAGTAATTTGTCATCTCAGCTGCCAAGGCTTTCATTGGAGCAACATACACAATCTATACCAAACAAACATTTGTTTGATGAATGAGCAAATACTACAATACCATTTATTATACAGTAGCCAAAGCAAGTCACAACTTATTGTGAAATATGATTCTAGCTATTTCCTGTGAAAAATGTTAATAATGACATATGGAGAATACTTATACTTGGTGGAATTAAGCATGTGCTTAAATGAATAAAACATTGTCCTTTAAATAAAAGCACAGGATATTTGCTTACTTCGCCTCATTATTTAGAAAGTAGACTCTTTCCAAGCTAAACATAATTTCATGACTTTCCCCAAGGGTAATGGGATTTTCAGAACAGAAATAAGGACTGCCTTTATAGCAATGCAGTCAATCAAGCAGCATTCTTTAACACAACTTCTACTATAATAAATAACTTCAAGAAATCCCAGGCTGCATAGAACTGAAAGGTTCTTATAACTTCTATAGCTTTAAAAAAAGTCTGATTTAAAAATTCTTACCTTAAACTCATTCTTTTTAATAACACCATGTTGAAAGTGTTGGCGGATTTCATGTAAGACAGTAAGCATTGCAATGTTGGTCTTCCCAGCTCCAGTAGGAGCACAGATCAGCATGTTTTCGTTGGTGTTGTAGGCTGTCTCAAATACTATAGACTGGATTCTATTGAGTCGCTTCATTCCTTTAAAAGCCAACTGTCCAACCTAAAATAAAGGAAGAGCATGAGTCACTGCAAAGGAAATATAAATGACTCCTAAAATACTGGTGTGTATGTAAACACCTAAAAGCTGGTATGTTTGTGTGTGTGTGTGTGTGTGTGTGTGTGTCAACTAAAGAAAAAGAAGCATGAATTTGAGAAAGAACTAAAGATGGGAGGATATAGTGGAGTTTAGAGGGAGGAAAGAGAAGAGGAAATGGTGTAATTATAATATCAGAATTAAAAAAAATAGTCTCAAAACACATACAATTATAAGAAATTGTTAAGAGTGTATAGAGAGGCCTAAACTAGCAGGGACATTTATGTTGGAACACATAAAATATTTATATCCAGAATAATGAATTTTCTAAATAAAGTAACAAAAAAAAGAACTTAACTTTAAAAGGAAACAAAGCATTTGAAAACACTTTTCACCAAGCAAAACATTGGCACACTCACAAAAAGAGACATACACACAGACACAGACAACTTCGGCTTCCACTGGGAAATTGAAATTATAATAAAGTAACAATTTAAAAGTGGTAGTTTTTTAATTCAAATTAAATAATCCAATCAAACTTTTGGTGGGCACTTGGAAAAAATGTAATTCATATATAATAGGAATAGAAGTGTAAAATAGTAAAGATATTCTCTACAAAAATTTTCTAACTTTAAAAAAGATAAACAATATACAACAACATACTATCTAGCCATATATACCTTTGATAGCTTACTCAAGGGAAAAATACATATACATATAAAATGTACACACATTTTGGGAACATGAATTACAAAACCAACTCAAATTTTCACAAACAAAATTGTTTATTTATACAAAAGCATACTACAAAGATATAAAGATATGCAAAATATAAATTCTGAGATGTAGCAACAGAAGAATATAAAAAACAATTATGTTAATGAAGGACACCAGATAAAAGAGAATACATACAGCATGGCTGTACTGACATAAGACTACGCAAAATAGAAACTGACCTGCAAATGATGAGTGGAGAAAGCTGGAAGAGGGAAATGAAGAAACATGGGGACACAGATGCCTTTGGAGGGATAGCTATAGCTATAGATAGCTAGAGTGACATAGTGTTGGTTGTGATTATGGTTTCACATGCTAAACCTACCTAATTATCACTTTAAAATACTTATATGACAGTTATACCTTAATAGCTATATTTTAAAATATGACATAAAACATAGCAGACACATGTCTATTATGTCTACTTGCTCTTTTAGACAAAACTCCACAGAAAAGTCTCTTGGACATGGAAGCATAAGCAGGCCATGAAACACCTGAGACTGCTCCTGATTTTTAAGTCGTCGCTTCTACTCAATTCACTTGATCGCTCACTACTCAAAGTGTAGTTTGTAATGCATATTTCAAATGTTGGGCTTGGAGAAAGGAACCAAGGTTAAAATGCTGGCTTTGGTACCACTTATAAATACATCACTAAAGAAACGAAATATCTCTGATTTCTATTGCTACATCTGTTAGGTAATGCTGAGTAATATCACACAAATAAGCTATAGAGATTAATAAAAACAAATAAAAATCATGAAGTGAAGGCTACTAGGTAACTTCTTTAGATAATTTATTCTAATTATATCTAATGACCATACCCACTATTTTAGAATAGTCTGGACTTCAAATGGGTTTATTTAAATCCACAAAACTGTAAGTGGTAGATCCAAGGTATAATGTCAGAGCGTAGCAATAAAATTGGTCATTGATTAGATGTTTACAAAAATATACAGAATTGGCACTTATTAAAAATTCTGAAAGAAACAAATATGACTCTACAGTTATGTCAGCTTCATTTGTATATACAGATCACAAAAGCAGTGCTGCAAAGGAATGCTGCAATTTCCAGATATTCTTTCATATAGTGTGAGAGGGGAGTTAAGAGGCTGGTCCAGAACTCACCACGTAACCCATTTTGACACTGGACTCATAACAATCCTCCTGCTCCAAAGTGCTGGAATTAAATTTATGAGACACCAGCCCAGCTTCCAAATAGACTCTTTAGATTAAAGTCCAGAATAGAATAGTATGACTGGAGTAAAAATCCAATTATATCACAGTCTAATTTAAAAACTTTCAATGTTGGTTTATGTTGATATTTCAGTCAGTAAAAAAATTGCCTCACAATGATGGTAACTGTAGTTAACTCTTCCAGAACATAAGTTAAAAAAGAATTGGTAGTGGTTCCAACCTCAGTAGAGGGAGGCAGAAATAGGCTTAACCATGGGGCTTGCTGGTCAGTCTACTTGGTAAGCTCCGGACTCAAAAGAAAAGAAAAAACAGTATACAGTATACTGAGAAACGGCACTCAAGGATCCTCTAGCCTCCACATGCACTTATACACATGCATTCACATATACACCAGGACATGCGCATATAAACACCCCCTCCAAATAACTATACAGTGTGCACTGTATGTTTGACCCTTCAAGGTAAACTGATGTTTGGAGATAAACATCTTTCAAGATAAATACAGTACAGAGTAGCACAAACTCTAATATGTTAGGTCTTACTGTCTCAGCATTTCTTTATACCTTTTCACTGCTCAAAAAGCTTTCCCCGCCCTTTGAAGCTCTACATTATCATTCACGCTTAAGCTCACAGGTGATCTCCTATTGCCTCTAGTTCCCTAAGTAATCCCTGTATTTATTTCCATACAGTCTGCCACGTTACAAAACATTTAAGGAGGCCCTACTTTTTTAGCAGTCAGATATTCAACAAACCTTCATTACATATATATTATCTTTACTACTTCTAACCAAAAGTACTGGAACAATTTCTATTTTGTTCCTGACATAATAGGCTACTTAATGAATTTTTATTAAATGATTGTTATGCTGGCTACGAGCAAAAATAGTTTTAATTAAATGAAGGGCAACATCTTAAAATGACATTGACTACATATATAATATCTAACAAAAATCAAACAAAAAAAACTGAATCTATAACATGAGGAGCCTGAAAATAAAATGTTATACAACCTCCAATCAGAAACATATTCTTGGATCTAGAGTGATGATGGCTCAGTAGTTAAGGGCAGCATTGGCTGTTCGTCCAGAGGACCTAGGTTCAATCCCCAGCACCCTCATGGCAGCTAACAAAAACCTAGAACTCCAGCGTCAGGGGAGTCTTTGCTGATCTTTGCTTCAATGAGAAAAGCACGGTCGAGAACTTCTGGTGTTCCTCGTGGTCCCTCCTGCTGAGAGAGTGAGTGTGTATGTGTAATTTGTGGCCTTCACTCTGATAATTTGGGGTATTATTAACAAAATATATTAATAAATTTTGATCTTGCATTTATTCAGTTAGTAAATATTTACTGAATACTTCAAGACACCACAACCTGGCCAAATCATTTATATGGTAGAAAAAAATTCTCTGTTCTCATGTAATTTACATTCTAATGTAGGATGGGAAAAATGTCCTGTAATGAAAACAACCAAATTATTTCAAATGTTCACTCAAATGAAATAGAATTGACGGTGCAATTAAGAGGAATGGGAACATTATTTTACCATTTATAATTTGAAAATAAAATGACAGACCATGAAAAACACCTATGCACAATATGTCGTTCTAAGTCATTGCATCAGAAAACAGCTGATTGGGAGGCAGAGGCAGGCGAATTTCTGAGTTTGAGGACAGCCTGGTCTACAGAGTGAGTTCCAAGACAGCCGAGGCTATACAGAGAAACCCTGTTTCAAAAAACCAAAACCAAAACAAACAACAACAACAAAAACAAAAACAAAAAGAAAACAACTGACATGTAGACTTGTAGAGAGGTCAGAAGTGGCTAAGGGGTCAGACCAGCTTAATTAAGAAAGAGAGGATTCTTAGGCTTATATAAAAATAATAGGTTAAAAATAAGAACTTGTATGTTTTTTTTTTTTTTATTCTTACATTCAAAATATCTGAAGGATTTTAAGCAAAAGCATGGTTTCGGAAATGGCAACAGGAAGTCAGACAAATCAAAACTGGTTTTCTCATTGAGTAAATAGATGACAGTATATGACAGAGGAAGATGACCAAAGAATGAAAAACAAATGCTCTAAGTATCTATTATGCCTCATCTCCTAAAAAAAGGTAAAGTAAAAAACAAGTCAAAAACTCTTTTCAGAATCACGTAGAATTTTCTCCAAAATACATCACATTTGAGGCCAAAAATGACTCAAAAAAATTAAAATAAAAAAAATTCTAATAGTTTCTTTAAAAACAAAAATTTCTTCTATGTCCTCATAAGAGAATGAAACCAGAAATCAATGGAAGCTACACAAATATATGGACACTGAATAATATGCTTTGAATTAAATCACTGGATAAATAATGTGTAAATTTTAACTATTCCTAGAAATCAAATAAATCTGGAAACAGTGCATCAGAACCTATGCAACAAAACTCCATGACAGCACCTCAAAGATAGACTGTTTTGGCTATAAGAGCTTACATTTAAAAAGTCAGCAAGATGTCAAATAACTTAATAATGCACCTCAATCCTCAATGTCCAACAAAAAGGAGGAAGGGAGGGAGGGAGGGAGGGAGGGAGGGAAGGAGGGAGAGAGAGAGAGAGACAGAGAGAGAGAGAACAAAAATTAATTGAAGGAAAGAAATAAAGAAATAATGAAGTTCAGATCTAAAAGAAGTGAAACAAAACATAAAAAATCAATACAATCAATCAATAAAACAAAGGTGGTTTCTTTGAAAACATAAACAGGAATGTTGCCTTAACCAAAAAGAGCAAAGATGCAAACTAATAAAAGCAGAGGTGGAAGGGGCATTGAAACAGATGCCACAGAAATCTATATGGTCATCAGAGGGTATTCAAGACGTAAACTTGCTCTTGAAGAACAACTGAATTCTGTTTAATTAACACCTTTCTCTTAATTGTGAAATAAAATATTCCATCAACTATCAACTTTTCTTTACTGAAGAGCTAAGTATTTAATGCCTCATGATAATAGTTCACTTTAACTAGATGATTTGAACACTGGAAATTAGTTCTTGGAAATAAAACACCTAAAGAGAATAATCCAACATTACATCTTTAAAGGATTGGAGATCTTAAGACTTTATAAAAATCAAGATAGTTATTCTTTAATTAAATAATACTAAATTTAATTATATATAAAGCCATAAGAACTCCTAGTGAAAATAATTAGAAATTATAACACAATTTAGATCATAACACTTTTAGACTACTTAATCTAATTCATATACTAACAGAAAATAATATGATTAAATATGTAACCTTCTAAAATTAAGTCATAATGAAAACCATCTGCATATGACACATAAAGAAAAAAAAAGAAAAAGGGTTGGATAAATAAAAAGACAGACCTTCCACCAGGCAGTGGTGGCGCACACCTTTTATCCCAGCACTTGGGAAGCAGAGGCAGGCGGATTTCTGAGTACAAGGCCAGCCTGGTCTACAGACTGAGTTCCAGGACAGCCAGGGGTATACAGAGAAACCCTGTCTCAAAAAAAAAAAAAAAAAAAAAAAAGATAGACCTTCCAAATATCTTCTATCCTCTTATGATGGTAACATAATAAATAAGGAAACAACATAAGAAATGGGATCCTGTGTCCTAATTTGCTTCACTGTGGCTGTGGTAAAACACTGACTAAACTTGGGAAGGAAAGAACTTCTGCTGGCAGGCTGTACATGGCTTACAGGTTACTGTACATCAGGGGAGTCAAGCAGGAGCTCAAGGAGGAAGCTAGAGGTCGGAACTGAGTTGGGACCATGGAGGAATCAGCGTACTGCCTTGCTTCCAGGCTCTGGTGGAGCCTGCTTCCTTATAGAACCCAGCACTACTTGCTTGAGGGTGGTACCACCCACAATGGGCTGAGTCCTCCCATACCATCACTAAGAAAATGCCCCACAGACTTTCTTACAGGCCAGTCCTATGCAAGCAATTCCCCAACTGACATCCTTTTTTCCTAGATGAGCTGAGATAGCTTGCGATTAGCCTCTTTACATGGGGATATGATAGCAGTCTTATCACTGAGAGGCATGGTTTCGGTCCAGGTAGAACACTGAGGAAACCTGAAGAAACATGAGGTTCTCAATGGGACATTCTAAAAGACAATTAAAACCCAGTCATTACAATCTCCACTGATGAAACTTTCCAAAACGCTCCTCAGCACAATTTTAAAATATCGTTACATCATTTTATTCCTTCCCTTTCCATGTATGACAGCCTCCCACACAACCCATCTTGGTCCCTCTCAAAATCATGGCCTTTTTCTTAGTTCTTACTGTTACACACACACACACACACACACACACACACGCACACACTACACACACTCACCCACCCACACATACACATCTAAATATATAAAATAAATGTACTCAGAATGTTTAGTGTTATTAGTATGTGCATGACTTCAGGGCTGAATATTTCACATTGAGTAACTAATTTTGAGATCTTACATGAGAATTCTATTTCTCCTGTTATCAGTCAGCATTCTTTAGCTGTCTGCAGTTCCTTATGTACGAATGGGGCCGACTGAGATTTCTCTGTTCCATATTACCGTGTATTTCATCAGCACATTCTCAACTATACCCAATGTGAAATTCAGAGCACACCATCAATTTGATCTGATGAATACCTTTGACTTGGCTAGGTTCACCATTATAACCAAGTCTATAAAATCCACATGCTCAAAGCTAAAGTACATCTGGAAGCTGAGCATTTGGCAGGTTTTATGAAACGAAAGGATTATTTTCATAAAGAGACAAACTCATGATAACTGTGTATATATATATATGTGTAAGATACATATATATACATACATACACATAGACACACACACACACATATACACACACATACATACACACATACACACACAGACACACACACATACACACAATCACACACATACATACATACATACACACACACTCACATACACACACACACACACATACATACACACACACACACACACACACACACACACACACACACACACACACACACATATCACTCCAGATTGTCACTTAAGTGTTGCAGCTTAAAAATTACCTAACTGGTCTAGAATTTAACTGCTGTCTGATAAACAGTTGTGTGTCTAATCATGACAATAAAATATAAGCAAAACAGCTTCCTGTCAAACTCTGCTGCTATCCACAGCAACACGTCATTTCCAGTTTGTGCCTCTTACTTCTGGTAATTGGTTTTAGCTGATTTTAACCTTTGCTTCACTTCCTCTAGGATGGCTCAAAATCTTCAGAAAAGACAAGTATTTAGGCATATATACAATTAAATCAAAGAAACATGACAGATGTTGGTGTGTAGTTTACTAATTTAAAACTGTTATAGTATACAGAACTCTAAGTTTTCCAAAACTACTTTTTTTTTAGAAATGATGTCCTTTTAAATATATAGCTCCTAAACAAGAAAATGTCATTATTAAAAAACTCCCAATAGAACTACTTTGAGATAAGAAAACTATTTGCAATAACGTCTAATCTCACATTTGAATAATTTATTTCAAGTTAAGAATTCACTTACTATAAATACTATATCAAAAATGTAAATAATAAAAAGTTCAATATTATGATGTATATGCATATATATATACATATATATATAAATATATATGTGTGTGTGTGTACTTTAAAGTCTAAGCTTAAAATCATTAATATTACCATTCCAAAGAGGAGAATATCTTAAGAAAAAAAATCTATTTTACCTGGTAGTTTTAAATTTTTTATATTTTAAGTATGTGACAAAAGTGTAGGTTAATCAGGAAGCACAAATGGGAAGAGGACAAAATGTTCCTGTCAGGTGCCCACCGTGTGTAGACTTGTGTCTGGGTCTGAAGTTCAGTTCCACTGATAATGTTTCTGACTCTGTGCCGGCATTATGCTAGTTTTACTACTATAGATTTCTCGGAGAATTTAAAATTAGCTTTAGTGACGTCTCCAGCAGGTCTTCTTATTTAAGACTGTTTGACCATCCTATTTTCCCTTTTTTGTTTTTTGTTTGGGTTTCTGTTTGTATTTGTATTTCATGTGAACCTGAAAATTATTCGTTCAATATCTGGGAAAAATTGTTTTGGAACTGAGATGGGGATTATATTGCATCTGTACATTGTTTCTGATAGGATGACCATTTGTACTACGTAAATCGTACTGATCCATAAGCATTGGATTTCTTTCTGTCTTTTGATTTCTTCAAATTCTGTTTTCAATGTCTTTTAGCTTTTCATCATAGAAGCCTATTGCTTACTTGGTTACCCCAGCTTCAGTGAAAGACCCCATCTCAAAATATAAGGTAGACAGTGCTAGAGAAATACACATACCATCCATTTCTGACCTCTAGAGTTACAGGCAAACATGCAGGCACTTGAACTTGTACTCACATATGTATAAATACAAACATATGAACACACACATGCAAAAAGGTTAAAGTAAGCAAAATGAACACAAGAAAACACAGGTAATGCAATGGCATATATGAATGTGTTTGATGTACAAAGGAACTCACATATACATTTTTCACCATGCATACTACAAAAGTATACTTCTTAAGCAACCAATTATCTATATTCTTAACTGCACTGACCAATGGCAACCCGCACACTCAGAACTCCTATTAGATAAAGACTTCATCTTACCTCGTCTAAATCCTGGATATACACTGGTTTTTCCTCAAGCCCAACTGGCATTGGTTCACTATAGGGGATCCTTACTTCTTCGTACAGCTTGGTATTCTCTCTCTGGATTCCTTCTGGTAAAATCATCTGTAAGTATCAAAAATAAAATTCCAACAATTAACAGTAAAAACAACTGCTCTGGTGAAGACAATTGCTGGTTTTATTATACAGTACTGGCAAATAAATCGAGCTAGTTTAAAGGAAATAAATCTAAATAAAAGAAAAATAAACAAGCAATACCGATAAAACATTCAGGAGTCAAGTACCTCACAGGACGCACAGAGCGCAGTATGTTTGTTGATGACTTAAAGCACACATCAGCTACACAGTATTCTTGAGAACAAGGATACCCACATAATGAGAAAAATATGTGATAGAGTTGCAAGTTTAGTCAGGCAGTGATACAATGGATACAACTCATAAATACATACTAAATCAATCCAAAAATGTTACTCATAAATATATACTAAATCAATCCAAAAATGTTAAATATGTTCTGAATGCAGAATATATTTCAGGAACTTAGGATATACTACAATATCCCATTTTTCCTACTATTTTAACATACAGTTTAGCATACTGCATCCACTAGTAATAGAAAACACCTGTTTCCAAACGTGGTTACATTCAATGACATACCTTGGCACCAGCTATGAATGCTGATGTTTCTCGGGCCTGAGCCTGGGAATCATAAACATGAGGATAATGGATTTTTTCAACCTCTGTGTCTCTCTGCCTTCCCAAAATTGGAGCACTTCTAGCATTCAGAAGTGCATGTTCTCTGTTAATAAAGAAAATAACAGGTCAGATTTGACATTATTATTTTTAAAATGAAGCCATATACTAATAAAAGGTCACATAAATTGTTATTTTAGGTACTCTCATTTTAAAATAGTAGAATTTGGCAATCCTATAGGAAGACCAGTAGTCTCAACTAACCTGAAATTGCTCAGACACTGAGCCACCAACCAGGCAGCATGCACTAGCTGATATGAAGCCCTGACACATACAGAGCAGAGGACTGCCTGGTCTGGCTTCAGTCAGAGAAGATGTTCCTAATCCTTAAGAGACCCCAGGGAGTGAGTGGGGAGGTCTGCTAGAGTAGGGATGGGTGGGGTGGGGACTTCCTCTCGGAGGGAGGTTGGGGGAATGGGATGTGTAACATTCAGAGGGTGGACCAGGAAGGGAAAGAAAAAATAACAACAAAAGAACTTGAAATCTGGGGGCAGAACTATTAAGGAGAGTACAGTGGGAGTGTAGTCAATGAGAGATAGATATGTTTCTTTGTACATATTTATAAAATTTTCAAAAAATATTTTTATGTTTAACTTTCATGCCATGTTGTTCCATAAAGATATTCTATCCCTCCTACTCTGTCGGTTCTCACTGGTAAAATTCAGTATTTCATATTTAAAACTAAAATAAAATAAAAATAGTAGAATTTGAACTAAAAAAAAAAAAAATGGAAGATTACTAGCAACCAAGAAGTTTTAGGGAAGTAAGTAGGTATTAAATAAATTTCCAGGTGCTACTTTTATACAATAATTAGTAAGGATGACTTAGTATTGTGTTTTATAATTAATGTTTTATAACATAAAGATATTTAAAAGGTATAAATTACTATTTCGATGTTTAAATATCTAGATCAGTGGCTCTCAACCTTTTGATGATCCCAATGATAAAACTTTGATCGCTACTATGTAACTAATTTTGCTATCGCTATTCACTGTAATGTAAATATTTTTGGAGAAAGGTTTGCCAAAGTCTTTACAACCCACAGGTTGAGAACTGACTGTGATTTAAATGACTACATCAATCATTTTTATTTTCCTACTTATAAACAATATGAAATAGTATCATTAAATTGAAAAAAGAAACAGATGTCAAACTACATCCATGTAGCCTTTGTGTAACTTAACTGAAAAGTATACCAAAAGCAACTTGGGCTATTCACCTCAGTACGTAAATGTGTCACTTGAGCGAATACAACCAAGACTTATCCTAACTAAAGAGTGACTGCTCTATTCATCATAGAAAATCAGTTTTAAAGAGAATCACCAAATTACTGAACTTCTGAAGAACAATGACCAGTAAAGTTCTCGTGTCCCAGTATCTGTTGTTTGCTACCTCTGTAACCGGAGTTCCTTGGGATCAAAGGGCAAAACTCCTTCTCCAGAAACTTCCCCATCTTCTCCAGCCTTTTTTTCTCGCCTAGCAATTCTTTTTTCTTCACGTCGATATTGTTTCATCAACTGTTTTTCTTGTTCAGACTGAATAGTGACTTGACATCCATAATTAGGCTTTGCATTCTCTCCTAAAATTTTTTTACAACTATCTGTGAAGTAATTAAAAATATATAATAAATTATAAATTTTGGACATGACTTAAGCTTTATGAAAACCATTTTGCAGTACTATAAAAAACGTAACAGAATCCAATTCTCTAACAAACCAGTTTTTATAGCTGGTTTACTAAATTATATATTTTAATGATCTCTACATAATACTGCATACTAAAGAAAAGTAAGCAAATTTTTCTTCTAAAAGATTCAATACTATAATGATGCTAGTATCATATAATTTTTGATATAACATCAGGAATGCAAAAATTAAATTTCAGTTTTAAAATAATTTGCTCATATTTTAAATATATAATTATAAATTTTAGTTGTCATTTTACAGTTGTGCGGTAAAATAACAATGGTATGTATTAAATACAACTTTGCCCTAAATGATTAACGTTGCTATACTAGATTGTTATACATTTACTCTTTTCATAACTCAAGATATATCTACAGAGAATGGTCAAAGGAATAGTCCTGTCTACCCTCTTACAGAAACAGGAGGAACAGAATAGCTATAGAAACAACTGTCGTATAAAATGTTACTGAAGAATAAACTAACAGTTTATGTTCTTATAAAACCTAATTATTCCAGAAAAGAAACTTGTTTAATCGTCAAAGGAGAGTCATATAACAGCATAGACTAATTTAATCTGTATTTTAGATACATCCTTTTTAATTTTTAAATATTTTCACATAATATAGTGATTATATTCTTTGCCTTTTCCCATCTCCTCCCAATATCCCCTTATTCTGAACTTCATATTCTTTCTCTCAAAAATAAACTTTAATTCACAAGTACCACTCCTGGTGGAGGCCTGCCACGCCTCAGGCACCTGACATTTCCTTGGTAGAAGGCTGGAGACATAGGGTAGAAGTTTATCTTCACTTAAGAAATCAAATTCATTATGAGCCAAATATTCTAAATGAAAATAAGTGATTCTATCTATACGGTGATTTTAGAAAACAAACAAAAGAGTGAATACTCAGTAAGAAGTTTTAATTATGAAAAAGTGTAATTTAGTACTTAGAGAATTATGAAGTAACACTGGATGTGAAACCTCAAAATATAGAAATGAATGTTAACAATAGTGAAATGGAATAAACATTTTTTTATTCAAAATATTTCCTTACCTACTAAAAATTTTTTTAAGAAAGAAAAACATTCATTTATTAATGTGTAAGATGTGTAGCTATGGAGGTGTGTTTCTGTGTTTAGATGTGATATGATGGTCAAAACGGGCAAAAGAAAACTTGTCAAAGTAAGTTCTTTCCTTTAACCCTGTGAACCAAATAATCAACTCAAGTTGTTAAATTTGTTGGCAGGGCTGGCGAGATGGCTCAGAGGGTAAGAGCACTGACTACTCTTCCGAAGGTCCTGAGTTCGGATCCCAGCAACCACATGGTGGCTCACAACCATCTGTAATGGGATCTGACACCATCTTCTGGTGTGTCTAAAGACAGCTACAGTGTACTGAGCCAGAGAGAGCGGGAAAGGAGAGAGCAGAGGTCCCGAGTTCAAGTCCCAGCAGCCACATGATGGCTCACGGCCATCTGTACAGCTACAATGTACTCATACACATAAAATAAATAAATAAATCTTTAAAAAAAAAAAAAAAATTTGTTGGCAAACACATTTACCACTAAGACATTCACTGGTCCAACACATTAAAAAACTTTAAGAAAAATAGTCTCAGTTAACATAAAACAAAAATCTACTAAAAAGAATTTTTATATTATGGAAGTTAAAAGTTTGTTAAAAGCTTTTTGTTTATATATACAAGTTTTTCACCAATACAGTTAATCATAAATAGTAGTAGCAACATTAACAACAATGCAATATAGAATAAAAACAAAATCCATTTGAGAAGACGAAAAAACATTTCAGGTTAGACCGATGCTTCAAATATACTTTTTAACAATTTAAATTCAGTTTTTGGCAGCTGGGAATATAGTACCATGGTAGAATTCTTGCTGAGCATGTGTGAGGCCCTAAGTTCAATTTCCTACACTGAAAAATAAAATAATTTTGATTAAGAAGAACAATGTTTCTATTTTATCATTATGGAGTAAAATATGGAAAATGAGAATACAAATTAGCATAAATGGGAGTACTAATTAGCATAAATGGGAGTACTAACTCATCTTTATGGTGACATCATATAGGTTTTAAAAACTGTTACTACATATTGGTAGTAACATTTAGAATACTAACCAAGAAAACACAGCCTTTTCAGAATTTACAAAACTGCAAGCCTGGACCATGAACTTATTCCATTTATATAGTTTTACATTTATGGTCAAAATAGTTTACAAACAACTAGGGTTTACCCGTCCTTAACCCCTGCTGTTTTCCTCTACTATATCTTGCACAACACTGTACACATGGACTCCCTGTGGAGTAGGGCAGAGTAGAACGGGCTGCTCTGTATATCTAAAGAGCTCAGAGCCCCGGAAAAAGACCAAACTGCTAAATTCCAAATGTCCAAGTTTCTAACAATCATTTTTTTAACATTTCAATAATTTAATTGAAAGGTATATTCTTTAATTCCAAAAACAATGGTAGTTGGTTATGTTCCTTCTGTCCATTTGAAATCCAAAATTGAAGCTTTCAACCTTTTGAAAGAACTGAAACGTTATCAATGAAACATGGCTTACAAGTTTAACAATATAAACACACTGGCTCCCTGTTTTATTTTTTAGTAGGCATTTATTCGTTACATGAAAAAAATGATTAGATCCACTATTTGTGGACTGAGGCTGCACAGTGCACCAAGAAGCGGCCTACAATCAAAGAGTGTAGATCTTATGTTCAAGGCCAACATGGAGAATGTGAACAACACTTCGGTGTTCTTAAATTACAGCAGTGACTCCTCACCTTCCTTTAAGGTACAGAGAAATTTGTGCTGAAAGTTTCTTTCTTTTAAAACAGTATTTTACATTAGAAGCAGTGGCAGTTCAAAAAAACCTAAATTTCAGACTGATAATTCATTCAGTTATTAATACAGTAGGAACAATTTTTTTCAAATGAGACTACACTGAGGCAGAAATTCTGTACAATTTTTCTTTTACTATGGATACAAACCATCTACCCTCTAGAAGAAATATTAAAGGCAACAATAAATTTTTAAAACTGTGTGTTCTGCTTTATATCAAACACCTACATATTTAAGTGTAATTCTCTTCTAGCAATAAAAATCCCACCTCTAAATTCTAAACTAGCTATTACTTGGCTATGGGTGCTGAGAAACTATTTACTGCTTAAAATATTACACCCTATAATGTCTTAGAAGTGCATTTGTGAAATGTTGGTTTTGATGTAAAACAATATTTTAAATTCTGAGATTTAAATTTAGTTTATTATCTTCAATACCACCTAAAAATATATTGATCCAATCTAGGAAATTAAATCAACTTTAAAATGAAGGCAGTTTTATTTCACATTTATGTCTTCAGCCTTGATTGGAATGTTTCGTGGGAGAATCAAATCTAACCAAGCCTCGAATCAGTTTTCCTAGCCCTGAGACTGTTACGCCAACCTGATGGTGCGCTGAGGTTTAAGGCTTAAATCCTGTAGTACAGGGAACTCACAGATGGGCTGCAGGAAAAGGCTTCAGGAATAGTGTTTGCTGCTGCTGCTGTGATCCTACTGCTTAGGCAAACAACAAAAATCCACCTTAACAAAAATCCACCTTAACAAAGGTCTGCCTAAATACTGTTAGCTCCTCAAAGTGGTCTGGTGAGAGGAGCACATGAGTGTCAGAGAACTTGCCAGAGAAGACCAAGGTTCAGACAGTCTTAATGCAAGTCCAGCCTTCTAAGAACATTTATGAGGATTAGAGGAATTTGATAAATAATTCAGGTCAAGCCTGCTTTTGTCAAGCCCTTTAGGAGCCATCACCAGGGGGAAAAAAATGACATGAAAAAAGGTAAGCATAGAGAACTCGACATAGAGGTATTGATTCCATATGTTCCATAATTAAAGGTATATAATTCCATATTCTCATGATTTTTTAAAATCCCTATTAATAAGGCTGGCAAGGTAGACTTGACTAAAAGTGTCAATAAATTTCATTTTCATTTTTCTATTTGAAACCTGAGTCTGGCAGCCCCTGTCATATCTCAGGTAGCTTTTATTTTACTAATTTGTTTCTTATCCAACTCTCCATAATTTGGTGATGGTGGTGATGGGGTTAAATATATATATATGTAAATGTATATATATATATAAAACACATGGTATTCCAGGTGTTTTTAAAGTGATAGTTATATAGCAGTTGTGAAAGTGACTGTCACTGTTCTTACCTGTACACATAGAGTTTACAGGGTGTTACCATGTAGGGTACAATTGTTTCACATATTTGTTTCATGATCATCTATGTGTCAATTTTATATATACTGGCATCAGTAATATTACAAGCCAAATTAAAAGCATAATCACTTACAACTTTTTAACCAACAAATCTTTCTTTTAAAACATGTTATTTACTCTTGAATTTTATAGAGTGATAAAGAAACATGGTTGCATTTATTCCTCAATTCTCTCCTCCAACTTCCCCCCATAGCCTCCTAAACATTCCCGCCTCCGAAGGTCATGCTTTTCAGATAGCTCAGCAAGTCCACTTAGTACTGACCCTATGCCCACAAATTTATCTCTTAGATTACAATTACTACCAGATCCTTACCTTGAAGAACTTGAAACTTATGATCACTTGAGGAATTAAGAAATCGATCTACAATTGTAATTCTGTGCTGGAGTAGCTTCTCAATCAGATCAAGTCCTTCGGGTCCCAGCAATTCAAATAACTTTAAAAGAAAATAACAAAGTAAGCTTTTACCCATTACAACCCTGTGTAGCAAAACAATGAAGTCAAACTAACCAGACACAGGAAATAAGATTTAAGACAAGAGTCAACCTGAAAAAGAAGTTCTCAACTATCTTCATAGTAGCCTTATTTGTAACAGCCAGAAACTGGATATAACCCACGTCTCTCAACTGAAGAATGGATACAGAAACTGCGGTAAATCTGCACAGTGAACCTCTACTCAGCCATTAAAAACAAGAATATCACGAATTTCACAGGCAAATGAATGGAACTGGAAAACATCATCCAGAGTGAGGTAACCCAGACCCAAAAGGACATGCAAGGTATGTACTCACTTGTAAGTGGATAGGAGCCATAAACTACAGGAGAATCATGCTATATCAACAGACCCAAAAAAGCCAAATAACAAGGTGATCACAAGGAAGATGTTTGAATTTTTCTCAGAAGGGGAAAACAAAAATAGATATCTTAGATCAATGGAAAAAAGAAATGGGTGGAAGAAGGGATGGGGAGTAGAGAGGAGATGATATGTAGAGAAGGCAGGGGAGTGATCTCTAGGAGGTGCTAGAGACGCGGGGTGGGGAGAGGCCTTAGAGGGGCTATGGGAGAGACTCTAGCTGAGATTCCTAGCAGCCACTTCCTGTACCCAGGCAAGATTCCGGGTGAAAGGGTAAGGATAGCAACCCACCCAGAGCCTCTGAGCCAGAATGTGCCCTGCCTACAATACGTGCAGAGACGAAGACAGAGCAGAGACTCGGGGAATGGCCAACCAATGACTGCCCCAAACTGAGTCCCATCCCATGGGCAAGAACTGACACTATTAATGATATTCCACTGTTCCTGCATACAGGAATCTAGCCTAGTTGTCCTCTGAGAGGCACCACGGAGCAGGCAATGGAAAGAGATGTAGAGACTCACACCCAGAAATTAGATGGATCTTGAGGACTCTTATGGAAGAGTAGGAAGAAAGACTGAGGGGCCTGAGGAATAACAAGGACTCTACGGTAAGAGAAACAGAGTCAACTAACGTAGACTCTTGGGAGCTCCTAGAGACTGAATTACTAACCAAAGAGCAAGCACAGGCTGGACCTAGGCCCCCTGCACATATGTCGCAGATGAACAGCTTCGTCTTCATGCAGGTCCCCCAAACTGGAGAAAGGGCTGTCCCTGAGCCTGTGGCCTGCCTGCCTGCCTGCCTGCCTGCCTGCCTGCTGGCCTGGAGAACCCACACCCTAAATGGATAGCTTTTTCTGGCCTCAATGGAAGAGGAGATGTGCCTAGTCCCTTGAGACTTGCTGGGAGGGGGAAGGGAGAGTTGATACCCCAAGGGGTACTTAATCTTCTCAAAAGAGAAGGGGAAGGGAAAAAGGGAGCAGAACTTGCTTGAAGGGGTACCAGGAGGAGAGGAAGAGCTGACACTGGGTTTTAAAGGGAATACATAAATAAGCTTAATTTAAAATAAAAGAAAAATCTCTACAATGTTAAGGAGCATGTAGTACTTTTATAAAGACAACTTGTGGTTATATAATTAAAGATTATAATTCTGTTTTTAAAAACAATTATAATTTGCATACATAAGTCTACATCAGAGAATAATTATTATTTGTAGTTTTCTCTGGTGTAGTCAAATTAAATTCTAGGATTTAGTTTACTTGTCAACATTTTTCTGGTTTTTACAAAGACCACAGATTATTAGCTACCTACCAGCTTACTAGAACACCTGCCATTTTAGACTTAGAAAAAGATTTTAAACAATCATGAATGGGTACTAAATTTTTCATGTATTTTAAATACAGAATAAGTCTGAAATGTAAAACACAGCTCAGAAAAGTCTTCATGGATATGTTACATTCCTATGCGGGAGCTTTCAAAGAGTAAGCTGACTTTAGTCCTGAGCCAGAACAAAGCTCAGGACTCAGAGGCTTTCAGTGAGAGCTCTCAGCTTTTCCTTCTGGAAAGGACCAGACTTCCTCAAATATGAGCTGAGATGACACATACACACATATATACTAGTCTTTTTTCAGATTGTTACACTCTTATATCCGAATGTGAGGAAGTTAAATTAACCAAATTTTGTTGTTAGAGAATCCATACACAAAGTCATAAGACAAAAACTCCTGCTGAGTATAAGATAAATGTAATTTTTTTGCTCTTTAATGAAGTTATATAATAAGCAAAAGGAAAATAAAACAAGATGAAATATGAAGAATGATCCTGTCTTATCAACTCTAAAGGTGTCAGCAGGATAAAAACATTTATTATATGTCAAAACTATAATAAGCACGAATCCTATAAAATCTGGCCTAATCTTTTCATATTCAAGTACTAATATTATTTGATTTTATAAAACCTAAATTGAGGAAACTTACATGAATTATCCAGGATTACACAGATAATAGAAAAGCTAAGTTTGAAGAAATACCTACCTGAATCTGAACATAAATGTAATATTTTACAGAAAGGTATTATATGATAGTCTATTGATAGAGATATACAAACCAACTAGCAGGTCTAGGGGTATATGCCTAATTCACATTTACTCAGAAGTGATCACAGGTTTCATTCAGGTCAGCCTGGGTTACATAGCAAGACACCCTTGCAAGGAAAAGGTCAGGAATTTTGGTTGCTGATGACATACTGAGGACTTTTAAAACCTTATGAGCTCTCTAGACATCTGAAAAATGGTTAACATCCAACAAGAATAAGAAATGTAACTAAATCCTCATAATAACTCAAGTAACAAAGAGAAATACTGACACATGTTAAGCTAAAGACAGACAAATAATCAGAAAAGATTAATACAGGATCCATATTTTAGCCATGTTACAATAAGCAGCTAATAATAAGCATTCTATAAAATCCTGAGTATTTATTAAACACTGCAATACTTCTCTTAAAATTTATAAACCAATAGCAACCATCATAAACATCTAGGAAAGCAATGGGCTATAAAAACAAATATACACTCACATAGAAAATAATATAGTTTTACTGGAAATAGACCAAGGAATAAAAGGGCACTTTCAGAAATCATATATATGTAGCAATTAGCAAATATTAAGAATATTAAATACTTATCTTAGTAAAAGCTGTTCACGAATACTGTAAAAACTGTTTCTATTATCATAACCAGCATACTAAGAAGGGGTTAGAATGCTTTACTTTGTAAGATATAATATGTTTTCAATAACACCTATTAATTTGCATTTGAACAAAATATTGAAAACATAAACTTCTTTATGTCCCCTCACCAGAAATCAGTTTCTAAGACATTACATCTTACATGAATCCAGGCCATTGACGGTTTTTCCCCAAAGCCAATGGTCTTTCATCTGAGCTCTAACTGTAAACTATCCATAGCTTTAGAGATACCCCTGATATCAATTCTGTCTCTTTTATTCTCAGCTTTTCTTCCAATTTCAAGAGTTCTTCTACGCATTGGAAGTCATTTATTCTGTTTCCCTCCCTAACAAAAGTATGTATTCAAATTTCAGGTACAAGGCCATACAGGAAGCATGTACACTGATAGTTATCACATTACTTAAGTCAATAACTAGGGCTACTAACTTAGGAAGGGAAGGAGTTTGCTTTGTCTTGAAGTTCTGGCAGCACAATGACTTCCGATGTGAGTGGACTTCTGTAGGACAAGACCACTACCACAATAATCCACTGTATGAAGCAACTGACACAGTCAGGGAGACATGGATCTGGCTCCCACAGTCTCCTTCAAGTGGACTCTTAACACCTCAAGACTTCCCGTAGTCTTACTCCACAACACCATCACTCTAGTAACCCAACCTTTACCACTTGAACTCCTGGGGACATGCATACTCAAACCATAGTACTCCACTCCTGAGAGCGCACTCACTATTAAACATGGAATCAAACACCAAGAAGTTATTCCCAACAAGCTGATTAAAGTGTTTGCTTTGCAACAGTAACTACTGCATAAGTGACTAGCACTAGAGAGTATCTTCAGCAGGTCATATTACAGGCTTCAAGATAAGCCTCAATCCATTCTAAAGAGAATAATCCAAAGTATGTTCAGTAAACATAATGAAATGAAACTAAAAATCAATATGACAATTTGAAAAATTCTCAAATACGTGCTAATTAACCAAAAGAGTAATAACCAATTGATCCAAAATTTAGTAAAATATATACACTTTAGGATGCAAATACAAATAAGAGACAGCTGGAAGTGGATATGATCAAGTATGCAAGCATGAAAAAAATGAGTAAATTCAAAGCAAATTGTATGAAATGTAGTAAAAAGTGCTTAAGAGGAAATTTATGATCATACATTCCCTTTTAAAAACTCATTCAGGTCAACTTTATTTTCAACTTTAAGGTATCAGAAAAAGGAAAAGCAGACATGAAAATAGTAACTCCTGTGCACAAATAAATGAACTACAGCACAGACAAACAATAGAGAGAATCAAGAAATTCCAAAGACTTTAAAACTTTAGCTGGATTAACAAACGGGGGGGGGGACTAGAATGAATTATGCATTATAAAGATACAGCATCGAAAAACTAACTCAAGAACTTACAGAGCATCTGTATAGACTAGCAAGGAAAAGGATGCTTAGTGACCAACATCAGACCACCAAAAAGACAAGGTCCAGATTTTGTTGTCAGCCAACCAATTTATGGAGAAATTAAATTCTACTGATGGCTTCTATTGAATCTTTTTAAAAGGTTAATTCCAATTCTTAACACTATGCACAAATTAAAAACATGCAAAAAACATTTCTCAACTGATGTTTCTCAAAGCCAATACTAGTGACACTCAAACCAAATGCATAACAAGAAAACTATAGATCAATGACTTTGGGATAGGGAAATAAAAGAGTATCCATGAAGTGCTAGCAAAGTAAACCCAGTGACATATTTGAATGTCTTAACTCAGATTAGATAAATGGATAGACAGAAAGATAGAGGGTAGACATTATGATAAAGAGAAATCAGTGCAACAAATACAAAGCAGACACGACAGGTGAGAAAACCGACCAATCTGAACACCTTATCAATAAAATAAAACAAACTGCACAAATTAGTTTAACAAATGAGAAAAAGATGACTTTATTTTTTCATGAGAAAAAATAAGTATACTTGAAGGGAATTCTATACCTTCATAAAGGACAACAATGGAAACAGCTAACTATGGCATTGTTTCATAAAAGAGCAAATGCTTAGCCACGAAGATCAGAAATAAGACAAAGTCTCAACTCACCACTTCTACTCAACACTGCGTGGAGGTTCTAAGCCAGGGCATTTAGGCAAGAAAAAGATATATAGGGCATCTAGACAGAAAGAGAAGAAATACAACTATTTATTCACAGATGGCATAATCTTACATACAGAAAATACTACCAGAACTAATATTTTCTTCAAGAATGCACAAGATGATATAAATATTTGAAAATCAATTGTATCCTATCCTAATAATGAATAACCTAAAAATGAAACTAAGAAAATAATCCCTTCTATAATGTCATCAAAAATTACTGAGGAATATGTTTTTTAAGGAAGAGTAAGATGTTTCCACTGTACCTACAAAATACAACTGAAGGAAACTAAAATCCTAAATAAAAATCAGTATCTATGAACCAGAATACATAATACTGAGATTTTTCATACAACCCGTATTACTCTACGATTCAGTGCAATCTCTCTCAGAATCCCTAGTGACTTCTTTTCCAAAAAGCAGTGAGCTAACTCTCAGATTCATACAGAACTGGGAGAAACCCAGAATAGTAAAAAGAATCTTGTGATGATGGAGGGAAGGACCAGTTTCGGATTCAGAGGTTCCTATATCTACACTCACAGCAATGTAATCAAAACCAAAACTGTGCCATGTTGGCATACAGATAAACATAACAAACAAGAGAAAACAACAACAATAAAAATCCTTCATGTGTCTATAGGGAATTTATTTCTGGCTAAAGTCAAGGCAAGGGGAAGTCTTTCAATAAGCAACAATAGAATAACCAGAGAAAAGAAGGAAGAGGAAGAGAGAGGAAGGGAAAGAGAAAAGAAAGGACAAAGGAGAAAAAGACTATTATCTGAAACCACAAACAAAACTTAACTCGATGTGAACCAATGGTCTAACAGCCTTAAAATCTAAAACTATAAAACTCTTAAAACATAGCAGTAAATCTTCATAAAAAGGATGCTTAAGTACTACCTCAAAAATATGAGCAACAAAAGACAACAGAAAATAGACCAGTTCATACTTCCAAAAATACACTCAAGAAAGTAAAAAAAAAAAATTCATAGAACAAAAAAATTTGCAAATATATATGCACAAGACGCTTCTGTACAACATATAAATAAACCATAGTTGAAGAATAGTAAAAAGAAATAAAAAGATAAAGCATTTAAGTTTCTCTATGAAATACACATCACTGTATACTAAGCATAATGACACCCAGTATGATATAGTCTTGAGGAAAGCACAGAAGTGGATTAAAGAGTTAAGGATGGCAAAATTGTAAGGGTAAAGGACAAAGGCCTACAATTTCATAAGATGATTTAAGGGTAGAAAAATGCTATAATTCCATGTGTCTGTGTATATATAAGAATTTGTGTTCTATATATGCAAAAATTATACCAATAAACTGCTTGAAATACCAAGAGTAATCTAAATATTGCTTAAGTCTTAAAGATATGACTGAAAAAATTTCCCTGTATGAGAAGTTTTCATACTATTCTTTGTATTCTTTGTACTAGTTAGTGGGGATCACTGTATTTCAACACAAGTATACAGTGTGAATCAGTCTAATATATTTTCTGTTTTACTCATTCCTACCCTACAGAACCTCTACATTCATGCCAACTTGTCTAAAAAAATGTTTTACATGAGTATTCTACATTGTTGTTAGTCAGACACAACAATTAAGGGTAGTATCAAAGAACTTTCTACAGAAAGAGGGGTGGGAAAGTAGGAAGGGATGAAGGGGAGGGATAACTGAAATATATATCTATATCCTTATCCCCCATGAAACACACACAAACTATAACAGGAAACACTCTGGATGGATGGATGGATGGTTAGATGGATAGTTCAGACTACTCTTTAGATTTATTAAGTCTTAAGATACTGTTAATTTTTAAAATGAGGTCATTTCTTCTATAAGAAAATAACCCTGCTAACCTTACACACTCATATTCTTAACCACTCAGCTACCTAATCCACAGTGTTTCTTGTTCACAAATGGCAAATTCTAGTAAGAAATATTTTTGGACAACACAAATTTTAGAAAACCACTAGCTTGCAATCCCACCAGCAATGGAGGAGTGTTGTTCTTTCTCCACATCCTCACCAGCCACCTGAGATGCTGATCTTAGCCATTCTGACTGGTATGAGGTGGAATCTCAGGCTCATTTTGATTTGCATTTCCCTGATGACTAAGGATGTTGAACTTTTCTTTAGGTGCTTCTCGGCCATTTGAGATTCCTCTGTTGTGAATTCTTTGTTTAGTTCTATATCCCATTTTTTTGATTTGGTTGTTTGGTTTTTTTGGAGGTTAGCTTCATGAGTACTTCATATATTTTGGATATTAGCCCTCTGTTAGATGTGGGGTTAGTGAATTTTTTTTTCCCAATCTGTAGGTTGCCAATTCGTCCTACTGACTATGTCCTTTGTCGTACGGAAGGTTTTCAATTTCATGAAGTTCCATTTGTCAATTCTTTACCTTAGAGTCTCATCCATTGTAGTTCTGTTTAGGAAATATCCCCTACCCTGTGCCACTGAGTTCAAAGCTGGATGACCAGCAGTCTCAGCTATCATAGACCCCCCAAGATCTCTCAGACACTGAGTCACCAACCAGGCAGCATACACTAGCTGAGAGGAGGCTCCCCACACATATACAGCAGAGGACTACCTAATCTGGCCTCAGTGAGAGAAGATGCACCTAACCCTGGAGAGACTTGTGGCCCCAGAGAGTAGGGAGGTCTGGTGGGGTAGGGTGGAGGAGACGTCCTCTTGGACACGGGAGAGGAGGAATAAGATGAGGAACTGTCCCTACCGGGAAACTAATTTCTAATGAAAGAACGTGGAATAATGGCAAAGACAGTCCTTCCCTTCTTAAAACACTCTTTAAGATCCCATGATTGACAAAACAAGCAAATAAAAAAATATTCGTTTATAAATGCATGGTTTATACAACTTCCAGACAAAGAATCTTAGCAGAGTTCTGGGATAAGAGGCTATCAGATTCAACAGCAATCCAAAATTATGTTTTCTGTAACATTTGTCACATCTATCCACTCCAGGAGCAGGTAGGTACCCTTCCTCACACAAGGTCTGCACGACAAACTAACTTGGCACTGACAGTGACTATTTGCAAAGGTACACAGCTGTCTGGGCCATTGTTCACTGTTCTAATACAAGTACCCGAGACCACAAAAATAAGAAGGAAAGAGGGAGAGGCCAGCTGTGTACAGAGACATCTATGAAAGAAATTTATACAACACAACAATGCAAAGATATCACGAGCCTGCAGGGTTAGAAAACATAACAGATAAGCTAATACGCTTCCCTTTCCCTCTCCAATTTGCTACCATTGTTCTGCTTTGTTTTGTTTGAGACAGCAAGTCTTTCTATAAATTAATATGACCCCAAAAAATTAAACGAGATGGAAGGCCCGAGTCAGGGTGCTTGAATACCACTTGCAAGAGGGAAAAGGAGTCATGGAAGGCAGAGAGATGGAAGGAGGGACTTCAGTGGAAGGAGGGAGGGGGAAAGGAATGGTAGATAGGTCAGGTGTGGGCAGAGAAAGAAGAGAGGCCCAGATTTGGTATAAAATGCAGAATGCAAAGAAAAACTAAGCTCCATTACTCAAAGTACTTTCAGGATAAGATCTATTTTGATCCAAATTCAAAATGTTTGGGATCAGAAATAGACTGATTTTAGTTGTTTCAGACTTGAGAAAATTTGCATATGCATGTAACACAGCTTGAGAAGAGGACTAAACATGAAAAGTCATTCATTTCATATGTACCTTATATATGCAGGCTCAAAGTACAAAGAACCCTATAAAAATTACCTAATAATTGAATATTAGGTTTTAAGGAAATAAATGAATACAGAACATCTTTTAGGGAAAAATATATGATACCATTCATTTTTGCTTCAGGAGTTTTTCCAAGGGAAACATGTTTGACCATAATATATGCATACATAAATTCTATTTTATTTTGGTAAAATTAATATTGGTTCAACAATGAAATTAATACAATTATTTCATATTTTCTTGTAAAAACCAACAGAAGATTTGAAACCACTGCTCTAACTAGAGCTTGGATCATCGGTTATATATTTATACTTCCTACTGAAAGTATTCCATTCCCACTCTAGCTATGTTCTAGAATCGGAGGAATATTCTTCATAGTTACTGCTATGTTAGAACGTAACATGTCCTTTACATCTTATGTATTTGAACACTTGGTCCCCAACTGGGGCACTGGGAAACTGACAGAACCTGAAGGAGCTGGCTGAGGCAGTGGGTTACTGGGAGCGGGCCCTGGGGTTTTACACCCAAAACACACATTCTGGTTCACCCTCTGTTTTCCTGACCAGAGATGCAGCAGCCAGGTCTTCCTGCATGCCATGCTTTCTCTCCCATGACCCAGGGACTGCAGGCCGGAATAAAGCCTCCCTCCCTTACATTGTTTCTTGTCAGGTGTTTTGTCACAGCAATGAGTGAAAAACAGACAACATCACAAAAAATCCATACCCCCACCACACAGGAACAAAGACAATACAAACAACTCTAATGATGGGTCAGAATAAATGAGCAACCCAATAAAACCTACTAGTTTTCATTTTACCCATAATTTTATTAGGATAAGTCTACTGCCTGGTACATTATATAAAAATTTGTAAGAACAGAACTCCAAAATTTTTTTTAATAGTACTTAACTTACTTTTTATTCTATTTCTTATTAGATATTTTCTTTATTTGCATTTCAAATGTTATCTCCTCTCCTGGTTACCCCCCTGAAAAAATATCAAAAACAAAAACAAAAACAAAAAAACTAACCATGTTTCTCCCCTCTCCCCGAGCACACCACCCCTCCCTCTCCCACTTCCTGGCCCTGGCATTCCCCTACACTATGGCATAGAACCTTCACAGGGCCAAGGGCCTCTCCTCCTATTGATGACCAACTAGGCCATCCTCTGCTATACATATGCTGTTGGAGCCATGAGTCACACCATGTGTGCTTTTTGGTTGGTGGTTCAGTCTCTGGGAGCTCTGAGGGTACTACTTAGTTCATATTGTTGTTCATTCTAAGGGGCAGCAAACCCTTCAGCTCAGTGGTGGCGCACGCCTTTAATCCCAACATTTGAAAGGCAGAGGCAGGCAGATTTCTGAGTTTGAGGCCAGCCTGGTCACAGCGTGAGTTCTAGGATAGCCAGGGGTATACAGAGTAACCCAGT
>NW_022196909.1:20852702-20864553 GCF_008632895.1 Mastomys coucha
AAAAAAAAAAAAAAAAAAACTCCAAAGTTTTAAGCCAAAATGCTCTATAACCCAGTTCAATTTTATAATGTTATCCAATTTTAGATTTTAGAAGTATTCTAAATTAGGCAAATATATCCACAATAAAAACAACTGCCACCAATATTGAATGTAACCTTCACCTTTTTTATATGTACGTTTTTAAGAAATCTTTAACTAGCAGAGCCAGAGGAAAAACAACAGGATAAACAATGAAGAACTAAATAAGTCAAGAGTAGTGGCTCGCACTTGTATCCTAACACTTGGGAGGCTGACACAGAACTGCTATGAGTTCAAGATGAGCTGAACTAGAAAGTGAGGCCCTACTTCTAAAACAAACAAACAAACAAACAAACAAAATATTTGCCCACAGTGTGAAAATAAACCAATATTTAGGATAACTGTTTAAAATTACTTTATAATACATAATTTTTAGTCAACTCTTAATTTCATCAATTGTGTCAATCAACAGACATTCTTCTGTCTTATTTGCAAAACTTAGATATGACTATCAGCTCATGAACCTGTTAGCTATTAAATAAAATTTAAAAGTAAATTCCTTAATCCCCTTGTCAAATGTGGCTAACAGATACCACATTAGACAGCAAATACAGAAAAAATATTTTCATCAACATAAAAAGCACTGAATGTAAGATATTTTTAGACTATGGCAAAGGATGCAACATTTATTAAGTATATGTTTAAACTATATAATCTGATTGCATCCTACTCATGAACTAGTTTGTAACAGTCAGTGGTTTAATTATGATTGACTCTGTGTGGTACATCTTATGGGTCTGAACAACAAATTGCCCCAGCATGTGATTCATCATTATCATACCCAATAACTTTATCTCCCTAAATATTCTTGGTATAACTCATATTCATTCATTTCTACCCTCCCCCCAACTCTTCACAAGTATTTATTGCTTCATTGATGCAATTTCATATAAAATAAATATTTATGGCACCTATATTTTAGTATATTTGAAACCTGTACCAATTATTAGAACCAATTATTATGAAAGATATCAGAATGAGTACTTGCAAACAGTTGTGGTTTTTTAACTGAAACCAGGGCCTCATCTATACTAGGAGACATTCTTTGCACAACTTATTTAATCATCTATTTAGTTGATCGTGAGACATTTAAATTTATTTATTTAAACTTGTAGCCCAGGCTAGGATCAAAGTAACAGTCCCCCTGCTTTAAGGAGTGGTAACTATAGACATGCCATCATCAAGCCAGACATCAACAGCTAGAATATACAAATACAAAGCTCACTTCCATTGTCAAGCAAATACAACTAAAATGGATATAATAAGACCTTCATGATTATTTTAACTCTTCTGTAACTAAAAAATGAAAAACTCTCAGAGGCCTCATTAGTTAAAACAAATGCATGATTTATTAATAAAAGCTAAACCATACATCAAAAAGTAATAATAAAAAGCAATACTACCAAAAGCTGATTTCTTAAGTCAAATAAACATTTTTTAAAAAGTGAGAAGAAAAGTAGAGATTAGGAATAAAATGACTAAAGGTTACTGAGAGAGATAGAGACAGTGATGAATTACTTTGTACTGGAACCAAGTAGCTATTTACATGGAAACATACAGTTGTCAAACCGAATTTAACAATGGCATAGAATGTCTGAATAAGCCAGTAAGACAGGAGAGGCCACAATAGCATTAAATGTTCTTGGAAGAAATACCTTCCTTTCTTATAGAAACTTTTCTGAAAATAGAAGAAAGCTTCACAAGTTTCTTTTAAAAAGTTCCGATGTAAGATTTTAAAAGTGGATAAATTATAAATTCTCTACTGAAGCTAGTACACTAAGCAACATATAAGGATCTAAAAACAACTTTTTACAGCATAAGTAATTTCTTGAGAAAAAAGAGAAGGGAAATTCTGATTCTCACAAATTAAAGAAAACTCATCCATTTCCATTTTAATTATACAGATATGCATTTTAAAGCTTAAAAATGTTCTATACATTAAAGTAATATAGCATGTACGTAGAGTATACAAGCCAAAATTATTTAAGCCTTTCTTTAATATAATAAGCAATTTTTAATTTGCATGTGATATACAGACAATGTGACTGTCCTGATTTTGTTTTGTTGTTTGTTTGTTTGTTGGGTTGGTTTTCTGTGTGTGTGTAAACTTGACAACAAGCTATATTGAAAAGAGCGAACCACAACTGAGAAAATCCTTTCCTATAATGGCCTATAGGCAAGCCTCTTAATTTATAATGGTTGTGGGAAGGCCCAGCCCATAAAGAGTGATGCCATCTCTGAGCAGGTAGTTCTGGGTTGTGTAAGAAACGAGGTGGAGCAGGCCAGTATGCAGCACTCCTCCACGGCTGCTGCTTCAGTTCCTTCCTCTAGATTCCTGCCCTGACTCCCCTCAGTGATGGACTGAGGCCTGAAAGTTGTAAGCTGAAATAAATGGTTTCCTCCTCAAGTTGCTTTGGACATGGTGGTGTTTTATCACGGCAATAGAAACCACAAAGCAGCAATAATAATAAAAAAAAAAAAATTAAGAAAATGTTAAAAACACAAGTAACTCTGAAAAAAAACTCTGAATCCATGGTTCGTGTAGAATTAAATACTGAATAATTAAAATACATAGGTATAATTTTATATATTAATCCTCATTTGGTTGGTGGCGTAGAAAATTAGTAAATATACATATACTAAAATAAAGTCACAACGAATATAAAAAATGATCATGAAAATTAGGACAGCATTTGTTTATCTCAAAGGAGGAAAGTGCAATGCAAATTACTGCTGCCTGCAGAAAATTATATAAATTATATTTCCATAATAATTAATAGCCACTATGTATAGGTATTTAATCTAACATAACAATTTAGCAAACCTGAAGCCAAAGTCATTTATAACTTTAATTAAAACAACTTGAAATATGAACAGGATTTATTGCCATATACTAGAAATAATTAGATGGGCAGGGTGGTGGTTTGAATGAGAATGACTCCCATAGGTTCATATAATTGAATACTCACTAGTAAGACTGTTTAAGGATTAGAAGGTGTGGCCTTTTGAAGGTGTGTCATTGGGAGTGGGCTTTGGGGTTTCAGAAGACTGCCACCATTCCCAGTTAGCTTCCCCGACCCCGTCTCTGTTTCTTTCTGGTGGATCAAGATGTGGTCTCTCAGCTGTTTCTGTCACCATGTCCTTGCTTAGCACCATGGACTTTAGCCAAACTAAACACTTTCTAAGTTGCCTTGGTCATAGTGTCATATCACAGTAATAGAAAACCAACTTAGACAATTAGTAAGGTTAAACTAGGAAAAAAAAACTGTATGATTAGAAGTTTAGTTTACATTTTAATACATATATTGACAGCTTCCTAATTTGTAGAAAGGAAATAGGCTAACTTCATCCCAAAAGATGTTTTCAATCACAAGAGTGAATGCAGATAAATGAACAAAACTTTCTGTCTTTAATATTTATCTGAATGTTTATCTCATTTTAAGTTTAATACCTGTTTACAAACTGGTATTTCATGTGTTCTTCCAAGTAAGTCTGAACAACTTTCATTTTAATTTTCTGGTTCATTTTCCTTTTAAAATACAGACATACATCCCTACACACAAACACACACACACACACACACACACACACACACACACACACACACACACACTGAAACTTCAGGCAACACAATGGTGTTGTATTGATAAACTTTGTTAGATTACCTTTTATTTTGAAAACTTTAAGAATTCATTCCACATAGTAAACAAAAAAATGAATGAATGAATTTAAAGTATCAAACCTAACACAATATATATTCTACACTTCTACCTGAAGAGATAAAATTTATCTTATTACTATAAAATAAGTAGAATTTTACAATATTAATAAGGTAATATATCACAGTAGCTTATATGCAGAACATATACGGATCAGACTGACATGATTTACAAAAATACAATACCATACTTCATACTATACATAGTATAGTGCACGTGTGTGTGTGTGTGTGTGTGTGTGTGTGTGTATGTGTGTGTGAGAGAGAGAGAGATGGCAATGATGTATGAAAAATGTGCATTCAATATAAGGAGGCCATGGGAAAATGTCACTGTCTTGCTGTCCTGTAGTAGTTTCCTTGCAACTGAAGCATTCCATATTGCATAGGAGAACTTTAAGACAAAAGATAAACAACTCAAAAAACATCATAAAGTTCCTGAAACTGACCAAATTCAATAGGTCCCTCCCTCTCAGAATAATCAATTAAGGCCAGCTGAGGGACACTCTCAGACAAGTCAGGCTGCAAAGATAACTAACTCTGAGACCAGTAGAGCTGCCTGGAAGAGATGTAGAGCAACCGAGTCACTTGGAAAGTATACTCTCAAACCTCTTAAGCTGCCTATATACTGTACAGTGTATACTGCACAGTGTGCTTCAGGTTTCCAGCTTTTGTGAGCTTTGCTGATTCAGCTGTCTTTGAGTCATTTCTCTCCTATAAGTAAGCCATCACCCACATTCCTATAGGCAACGCCAATAAAACTCACTGGTTCACTAAATTGGACTATGGTGGTAGCCTTATTTTGGTCTGTTGTGGACTTCCCATCTGTGGTAATTAAACATGTATGTACGTAGTGAGTCTCCCAGAAAAAGTATTGTCATATAACACCTGACCTGTCACTTTACACTTTACTCCTCTGAAACAGAGTCTCTTACTAAACCTGGAGCTTAACTGATAGGCAACAAGTGCAAGCAATCCTCCTGCCTGTGCCCATGCTGTAGCACTAGGTTATAGGTAGCCAAGGCCATGTTCACCTTTTTATGTAGGTTCTAGAAATCTGAACTCAGGTCTTAATGCTAAAATACAGTTCGAGTGCTCTTACCATTAAATAATCTCTCCAGCTATCAACAGTATTTCTTACAAAGTAATATTTAATAAAATAGATTTAGTATTATTTTACAACCATGCATCAAATAAATTAAAATATTAAATTTTTCTTTTAATTTTGAATAAAACAAATAACAACAGTAGTATAGATCAAATAGCAGTGTATATTCCTGGTACCTTTAGAGAATATAAATGGGCTTTTAGAACATAAAGTTTAGATTACTACATTAAATTCAAAGACACCAGAATCATGTATGATATGAATAAATACATAAAAGAAATCATTGTTTTCATTCAGAAGATAATCTAACCAAATAATTCCCACTTCCTGGGATCAGGAAAAATCCAAAGAGATAGATTCAGAAATGAACATGCTATGGGTCAAGAAATACCATCTGCATAGCTGCAATGCATAATGCTAACAGCAAATGTCAGGTTACAAATGCTACAGAAAGTGACATCTGTACAAACGCAAGCCAAAATCATAAATAAATTCAAAACTCACTGTTTTCCTAGGAACTAATTACACAGTAACTCTATCAATATTTACACTGGCATTAATTGTGCTGCAAATAGCACTTAATGCTGGAATACTACTACTATGTACACTCCAACAGACACAGACCATGCTAGCCTCAGATGTCACTTGACATTTCTCAATATTTCAACCAGCTCTTTAGTACTCATCTGAAGGCACAGATATACATTTATTTTATAATTTGGTAAGGAATACAGTCAAAATTTATCTTCAAACATTATGGTGCTAACAGTTTGGGAGACATTTTGTCAAATGATTCATATAATACCACAAATGCTCACAACATTACAAATATTCTGAAATATTCACAAGGTCTTGGTAATCTGCCTACCGTGAAGATTATCTGGCTTTACAGTTTTTAAAAAATCTTCAACTCTTCAACTCATGCTCTTCTCCTAAAAATATAATGAAAGCTGAGGAGACAGCTCAGTGGTTAAGAGTACTAAACTGTAACCACAAAGGTCCATGATGTGGGAAAATCCCAGGATTTCTAATGTTGTCTTGTTTTGTGACTTGAACCTAAATTTTGACTTGGGGCTCCATTTTTTTAGTTATTTGTTTTACATAAATTTTTATCCAACAACATGGCGGCTTGACAAGGGATCACATCCAAAGGCCTTCTAGGTCTGTGTGATCTGGCAGGAATGACACACCTTTAATCCCTGTGGCTGCGATATAGACATGCCCTCCAGGTTAGTCTGTAGAATGAAATTGCCCTCTAATTGAGGGACAAAGTGATTAGAAAGATTTTTAGAAAATGAGACAGAGATAAGATATGCCCCTCACAAGAATGGCATAGGAAAAAAGAGCTGACTACAGGGAGCACTGAAACGACAGAAGTTCAGTTTGGAGCAGTTCAGTTTATGGAGTTTGGAGGAAGATTTTTCCAGCAGCAAAGCAATTCAGTGAGAAACTGAGAGAAGCCAGTTTGAATCAGTCAGCCTGGAGAGTTTTGAGCCTGAAGGGCTGGCTGAGTTGAACTAGCCAGCCAGAGTTCAGAAAGAAACAGAAAGGATGAGCTTATTTAGTATCAGAGACAACAATTATATCTAGAGAATAAAAGATACTTTTACAGTCTGTTTCTATCTTTATACATAAGACAACAGGAAAGACTGTAAGAAAAGGTTATGTCAGGAGAGATAGCCTGATCCAAGTTCATACATAATAGTCATTTAAAACATGACAGCTTTACTGTTACTGCTGATACTTTATACTAACTTTAATATAGGGGGCAGTCTCAGTTTTAATAATTTTTAAAATAATTAATTCCAACAGGTTAGACAATCTTAAAAGCTTTTGTAATTATGATGACAACAACCTGAAAAAAAAAACCTACTCAGTCAAGGGTCAGTTAGTCACTAGCCTATATTCAAAGCTAGAAAAAAAGAAAAAAAAAACCTACTCAGTCAAGGGTCAGTTAGTCACTAGCCTATATTCAAAGCTAGAAAAGCATGCAGTAAGGAACAAAAATGTCTTCAGTACAAAAGTAGCTTTTTCCTTTCTAAGTCACGTGTAAAAAATATATCTATATAGTTCTGATAAATTTCTACAACAGTAGACAACATGAAAAATTTTAAAGCTCTACATGTGTTCATTGCTAAAACAAAGACATGATTGCCACAAGAGTAATCACAGACTTTCTATTCAAATGTGAGTCTCAGTGTACAAGAGGAATTTGAACCTATTATTATAAGCCTGGTCAAATGCCTACGGTTGGAAAGGTCACAGGCCCTAGAGATAAGATGTTGTTTTTTTAAGTAAATACGGTGTCAAACTTACTTCACTCTAAGTATTTAAGGATAGATGTATAGATTAGTGTTGCCTTAGCATATGTCAGAGAAACTTCTATTTGCAGTAGGCAACAGTCAATGCAAAAACTTATAACTGTTCTAGGTAGTGAATGCTCAACCTATTCTGTAATGATAACACCATCTCCAGGGTTTAAGGAGTATCACCTAAAAGGGGACATAAAGAATGTTGGAGTCAGAGGATGGGAAGGAATACTATGTTCTAGAGATGACCTGGGTTTTATACCTACAAACTCAAAGCAGTAGTAGTTACCTGCACAAAACTGCACAAGACAGGACCGTCAGCTTTCCATCGAGGACAAGGATAGGCTCATTAAAGCCCCACCCCCATCTTGGGTAGCTATACAGTTACTGGTTTCTGAATGAGTGGTGTCATAATGTGCAGTAATACAGTCTCTGGTAAATTGCCCTTGTAACCCATCATTCATTTTCATTATGAAAGTGGCCCTAATAAAATGCAGTGGAACACACACACAAGAAGACATGTAAGTAGGAGACTTATTGACAAGATAAAGGAGTTTAACGTAGGAGGGGAGATAGAAGAGAGTAATGGGGGAGAAGATATGATCAGAGTGTGTGTGTGTCTGCGTGTCACATCCCAGAACCAAAAATAATTCAATTGGTAAAGTGATAAATCGAACACACACTTTTCAAATTAAGAACTGTAAGTGACCAATGAATTATAATGAAAATATGTTCAGTATCTTTAGCCTCAGGGAAGCATAAATCAAATGGATACAGATTCCATTTCATCCCAGGCAGAAAACAAAAATTCACAGGTATAGGGTCATCTTATATACTTGTTTTCCTTATACACTGCTGTAAAAACAGAAATCAATATGGAAATTTCTCAGAAAGATCAACATGGAACACCCATATAATTATACCAACCTCTGAGTATATACAGTTACAGCTGAAATATATGCAGATATGTTTATCACTAAACTACTTATAATAGCTAAATCATGGAATCTGCTGGGGTACCTAATGGATGAACAAACAAAGTGTGCACATCTATACAGCAAAGTTTCTTTCAGTGATAAATAAGAAAAAAATCTGTGCTATTTGTAGGAAAGTGGTAGAAACTGAGAATAAGTAAAGTATAAGATAGTAGATTGTCATGATGGGCATCACATGATTATCTCATCTGTAGAATTTAAGAAAGAAAACATGAAAGTAAAGTACTACAGATACTACAAATACCAAATACAGATACCAAAGGTAGAAGGAAGACAAGAAAATCAACAGAATGAATTATGATCAAAGTATATTGTATGCATACAAAAAATGCCATAGTAAAAGCTCATTATAATATAAAATTAATATACATTAAAAATAAATAGCTAACAAATAAGATACAGCATATTCTGAGGTGAAACTATATATAAAAAAAAATTTACTATACCAGAATGATGAGACAATTCAGCAAGTAAGGATGTTTGCTAACCCTGATGACCTATATCAGTGTCCAGGCACATGGAGGAAAGAACTCACTCCCAAAATTGTCCTCTGACCTCAACACCTGTGTGTATGTGTGTCATATCTACACACACACACACACACACACACACACACACACACAGAGAGAGAGAGAGAGAGAGAGAGAGAGAGAGAGAGAGAGAGAGAGAAGTAGAGTTTACTATAACATAATTAGACAGAAATGATCCCAAAATTCAAACATGAATAACTTCTACTACAAAACATAAACCATCCCAACAGGCCTTCATTTTATTTACATATAGGAAGCCAAATGAGAGGATAAACCACTTGTAGTTCTACAAAGCATTGGCAAAATGAAATATCCAGTAGTATATAAAGCAGCCTGTTAAGATCACATTAAGCAATCACAGACTCAGTATATTTCAGAGTAGTTTCTAGTGCATGAGCAAGGTGTGCCAGGCTTTGCTCTCTGGCTCCTGCCTCTCTGCACATCCTTTTATCTCTCACATCCCTGTGCATCCTGAAGCTCTAAACACATTATTCTTTCTAAAGCCTGACATGTGTCGCCTAATGTCCTGTTCACTATGAAATAATTATATTTCATCATATTTTAAAACCAATTTCAAGCTTACTTTCCTCTCTGTACAGTTTTCTTACTCCATGAGCCATCTATACAATCTATGACTTATTTTTGTTACTACATTTGTAGACAGCATAAGACCAACAGTTATCTGTCAACATGTCTCCTCTTATCTAGCAACTATCCAATAAAGCAAAGTTTCTATCTGACAAAATCTTAAGACAAAATACAACAAAAATGTTTAATTTACATTTGTGTGTGTGTGTGTGTGTGTGTGTGTGTCTGTGTGTCTGTTCACATACAAGTGCATGTTCACAAGTGCATACAAACAGGCGTGAATCCCTCCCAACATGTGGATTCCTGAAAGTGAACTCAGGCTGTCACTACTAGTAGCAAGCACTCAGTCATGTCACTAGTCTGTCTTCATTCTTTTGTGTCCACTAACACTGTATCTGCAAACACAGAATACGCACAGAATAGCATAAGAGGCGGTAAATGGCTGGATACGCAAGTTCAATTTAACTTTGCAATGAAACAGATTAAAGAACATTCTTTGAAACTGGATGATATCCTCCCTTCAATAATGAATTCAAAAAAGAAAAAAAGAGAAAAAGGAAAGTGAACTGTGTTCAGTGTTTCTAAGTTTCATTATATGCACAATACTAGGCTAAAAATCAGTAAAAGCATTTTTTTGTATCATGAATTTTAAACCAATATTATACCTATGGACTATGAGACTGACCACAAAGGTAAAACATGGTCCCTTTCTTCAAAACAGCTAAAACTAATTCTCTAAATTAACTTAAAACTATTTCTCTGTAACATTTTTATGATTTTAAAACTCTTATTAGTATTTATAACAAAATACTACTACTACTACTACTACTACTAATAATAATAATGATAATAATAATACCAAGCGTAATAATGACATCTGCCATCTGAGTTTTTTCCATATGCTATGACATTTTACACACGGGGTAACAGTTAATGATTATACCAATCCTTTATCATTCTATTAGTATCCCTTCGAAAAACACAGCAGGACAACTAAGCTCCACAGAGATTCAGTCTCACGAACAGTAAGTGGAAGGGTGGAAACATCTGATTTCAAAGTGTCTTCTCTTTTAAAAGAGTATACCATATCCACTAATCCTTTGGCAAATAGTTTCCTCTAAATATGTACCCTTGTATCCACAGATAATTGCAGGTCTCATCCTTTATTAAAGAAATTTCTCTTTGCAATAGTGGGAGATCATTACAGAAGACCACAACCGATTAAAATACAGAGTACAAGTCCCAACTGACAGATCTATAATATAATTCCTAAGCCTAAGGCTCATAGATCATTGTGGAAGAAGGGGCAGGAAGAGTATAAAAGCCAGAGAAACAGGACTTTGCTATGAGATTATGTCTCCTAGAAATGTCTGAGATGCTACACTCAGGAAGTCTGGGTAAAACATGGCTGCCTAAAAGAGCCCTAAACATGGATGACATGCTAACATGAATCGGGAAGACAAATCCAATGGGGCTTGAATCCTAGACAAAGAACTAACTACATGCAACTAAGGAATACTGAATGTCCCCCAATGGTTAGCCAATGAAATAATATACATACACATAATATATGAACTGAACAGTTTGTATATTTACATGTGAGTGTGTGTGTGTGTGTGTGTGCGTGTAAAAATAATTAAAGAAGTCATAAATTTGAGTGAGAGCAGGAAGTGTGGGTAGGTGAGATATGTTGGAGAGAAGAAAGCAAAGAAGGAAATAATATAATTATATTTTAATTTCAAAAATGAAAAATTTTTAAAATAAATTATTTTGGAAAAAAAACCTAGTTAGCCAATTATTTCAGGTTAATTTGATTCTTAATACTTACTGTTTCAAGTGGAAATTGATCAAAAATTTTCTGTTTTTTAATTTTTTTTTTTAAGATCTTTTTTTATGTGAGTAGTACACTGTAGCTGTCTTTAGACACACCAGAAGAGGGCATCAAATCCCATTACAGATGGTTGTGAGCCACCATGTGGTTGCGGGGAATTAAACTCAGGACCTCTAAAAGAGCAGTCAGTGCTCTTAACCACTGAGCCATCTCTTCAGCCCCCAAAATTTTCTAAATGTCAGCTAACATATAAATAAAATTTCTAATACTCAGGAGGACATTTTGTCATACAATACATAGAAATACAAAAGGTACAAACAGTATAAGCAGTTATTCCTCAAGCGACCACATAAGCTGTCACTTGAATCTAGGTACTTCTCAAAGTAAAAGGACTAATGACTGCAGTGAAAGAGCACTGTTAGGAGGACCCGCTTTCACTACACACTGCACTCAGTCCTCCTGCACTGTAAGGAGGGCCGGCTTTCACTACGCACTGCACTCAGTCCTCCTGCACTGTAAGGAGGGCCCGCTTTCACTGCGCACTGCACTCAGTCCTCCTGCACTGTAAGGAGGGCCCGCTTTCACTACGCACTGCACTCAGTCCTCCTGCACGGTAAGGAGGAGGGCCCGCTTTCACTGCGCACTGCACTCAGTCCTCCTGCACTGTAAGGAGGGCCGGCTTTCACTGCGCACTGCA
>NW_022196909.1:20864584-20874868 GCF_008632895.1 Mastomys coucha
ACTCAGTCCTCCTGCACTGTAAGGAGGGCCGGCTTTCACTGCGCACTGCACTCAGTCCTCCTGCACTGCAAGGAGGGCCCGCTTTCACTACGCACTGCACTCAGTCCTTCTGGAAGAACCTACTGGAAAAGCACTCGTGCCTCCTATACTTGGCTAGAGAGCTCAGTATCAGTGGCAGTGAAGGTTAAATATTTTATGTTGACTATGTTTAAAAGGTTATTCTGGGCTGAGCAGTGTGAAAACATCTACTGAGCATATGCAAAGTTCTAGGTTCAATCCCAATACTACAAGAAGAAGAAATTAATGTTTAAAGAGCTATTCATTAAGGTAGTTCATGTTTACATGTAACTTCAGAAACTTCAACTGTACCTCATCCTGAAGTTCATCGCCACTTTTAGCAGAAGCAAGCATGTCATATAAAGTACAGCAAAGATCTTCAACTCTTGGAGCTTCAGTCATTTCCTTTATCGTTGCGTTTAAGTACTTCTCAACTTCACACCACAATAGGGAGCCATTTGTTTTTTCCACAGGCTTGAGCTCAGAAGTGTAGGGTTCCTGAAACTGTTCACTCAGGAACTTCTTGTAGTCTAAGCTTATAGTTTTCTGGGCTTCACCATTTATTGGTAATTCATCAAAGTGGTCCAGATCATACATGTCAAAGGAAAATGTTAAGTTTTTACCAAAAACCACTCTATCATTACATGGGTTTTCTGCCATCTGGACAAAAGCAGTGAGATCATCTTGATTAAAATGAGAAATAATTCGATTAGTGGCATTACAAGCTGAAGTAGCAGATGATGATGGAAAGGGACCAAACATCTGTCTGATAGCCTTTGTCTCCATGTAACCAACAGAGTCTGTCACGTGAAATGTCATGAAGAGAAATGCAGCCCCACTTTCAATTGCTTCTTTCCCATTATCCGTTCCAACTATTCAAAGACAAAAACAAAAATACAGTATTAGCTCAACTGAATCATCATCCAAATTGTCATTAAAAAAATTCTTCCACATTTTTTTGTTTTATTTTGATTCTTAAATTTGGTTCTAAATTAAATCAATTTGGGACCAAAGTAATCTATTCCCAAATTCCCAAAGAATTATGTTCAATCAACCAAGGACATTTTAGTTCAATCAACCATTAATCTATATTAAGCAAAGAAGCTACCTAAATAAAATCCTTGCCTCTTTTTAGAAATGAGTATCAATTAAAACTTACTTCACATTTTAAAAATTAAGTTGATAAACTATGTTAAGATTTTCAGAATTAGACATGAAAATCAGACCTCACACACTCATAGCTTTCTTTACAATTTGTACATGATATGAAAGTTGTACATAAACTTATACAGCTCTCATTCAAAAATATTTCATACCACCAGGATGTGTGCATGTATGTATGTGTGTGTGTCCAAATAAATCTAATTCACCATATTACAAAATGTGAAAGAAAAATGTTATGTTAAAGAAACAGAAGAAAAACTTCAAAACAGTAATTGGCCAGACTCATTACTTAAAGCACAAACTTTCCATAGTTAATCACCTTACATAAAAATAGGAAACTATTAAATTCCAAAAATGTCAGAGAATATTCTTACAGCAGGATATTTTAATAAAAGAAAAAAATTTAAATTTTTGAGAGTTCTCAGCATCACTGTGTCCTATCTAAATAATAAACTTGCCAATATAAGAACATTAGTTTCTTCCTAAAAAAAGCTCTACAATCATCCCTCAAAATTACTGAACATTTTAGATAGCTGGACCTAAATTCCTACACATGCAGGACCACCTCCCCATCTTTTGTTGTTTGTTGTTTTCTTCCAGTCTTCCTCTCTACTTCACATTTTCTAGTCTAACCTAAAACAAATGTATTAATAATCAAGAGTAGGCCCTGGCAAATACCGTGGAACCCATCCATATAGCCAACTACTAAGAAGGCTGCTGTTTAAGAGGATCACCCGATGCCAGGAGTTCAAGACCATTGCATGACTTTACTAAAATAGCATTTCCAAAGGTAAGACTTAAAAATAAAGAAAACAGAACCGGGCGGCCTCAGCAGTGAACGCAGCTATGGCCAAGATTAAGGCTCGGGACCTGCACGGCAAGAAGAAGGAGGAGCTGCTGAAACAACTGGACGATCTGAAGGTGGAATTGTCCCAGCTTCGCGTCGCCAGGCGACGCCGCGTCCAAGCTCTCCAAGATACGAGTCATACGACAATCCATCGCCCGAGTCCTCTCTGTCATTAACCAGATTCAAAAAGAAAACCTCAGGAAATTCTACAAGGGCAAGAAGTACAAGCCCCTAGACCTGCGACCCAAGAAGACTAGAGCCATGCGCCGCCGGCTCACCAAGCACGAAGAGAAGCTGAAGACCAAGAAGCAGCAGCAGAAAGAGCGGTTGTACCCACTGCACAAGCATGCAGTCAAGGCCTAAGACGACAGACAATAAAGTGCAAGACTCACTGGCAAAAAAAAAAAAAAGAAAGAAAGAAAACAAAACAAAACAAAAAGCCTACTTTATCTATTTTCACATCCTTATTCATCATTCCCTGAGTCCTAACTGTCCTAATTCCATTCATTTTGTTTGTTTGTTTCTTTGTTTTGTTTTTCGAGACAGGGTTTCTCTGTGTAGCCCTGGCTGTCCTGGAACTCACTCTGTAGACCAGGCTGGCATCGAACTCAGAAATCCGCCTGCCTCTGCCTCCCAAGTGCTGGGATTAAAGGCGTGCACAACCACCGCCCGGCTCCAATCATTTTTTAATTCCAGGCCTTAGCTACATCTTCCAAGGGGAATAACATTGTGCTCAATTCTATATTTTCTGACTATTTTCCCCAGGTAGATATTTCAAAAAGGAAGTTAGGTTAAACTAAATTCATCCCACACAGACACCAAACTAATTATTCCTAAAGTAGATCACCAGACCTCAACTTAATGAATTTAGACTGCAATTAGCATGTTTGTGTGAATAAGCAACTTCACCAAGCCAATCCCAATACTTTTCAAGAATGGTGTATAATCTGCAGAACATTACTGCATATATGCTTTACTAGTATTTAAGGAAACATGACCAAATTTTTTAATAAATTACACAGTGCTTATAAAATAACAAGTTCTCTGCATATGTTTTTCTTCTACTATGGGCACTGCTAAGAGATTTGGATTTTTGATAGTTGTACAAATAAAGGTTTAGTACTAGACTCTGAACAACAACAACAAAACTGGAATTTATGAGACTGGAAAGACGGCTCAGCAATTAAGAAGACCTGGTTTAGATTCCCAGCACCCACATGGCAGCTCACAGTATCTGTAACTCCACTTCCATGGGATTCATCACCTTCTTCCAGTCACCATGGGTACCATATCCACATGGTATACAGACATACAGATACACATTGCACTCACACACATAAAACAAATGTTTAAAATTTTTAATGGAATTCATAGCTATATCCAACATACAAGATCATACATTTCTTTATAAAATAATATACTAGAATAAAACTTCCTCATTAAGTAATCTTATTTTGTCCTAAAACATTATCTCCTTCATGCACATGCTAAACATGAAACAGAAAACCAGGTAAGCCTAATACCACAAATATAGATACTATTAACAAAGTTAGATGTGCTGATGCATCCCTGTAGTGCCCCACACTAAGGCTGAAGCACTTGGAGTTTAATGCCCAGCGTGGTTATACTGTGAGATGGTGAAATTCTACCTTGAGGGGGGATAGTAATTTTTACTTTTATTTAATTTACTAGGAATATATAGAAATTACATATACAACTCAAAAAGTTGTTACAAAGTGAACAAGTTTATTTAATCTGGCTACGCAGTTCCAGAAACAGAACATTACTGCAGTCCCCTAGATACCTACTTCAGACCCAGTTCCAGTCACTTCCTTTCTCGGTAACAAGTTACTACCCTAAGAGAACTTGCTCACAGGGAAAAAGCAACCCTGGGGAAGAACACACTTGGGAGGAAGGAAGGGGACCATAGCAATACTGAGTTCAAAGACCAATTCTCATTTCACATTATCATTCTTTGTTCTCTGTGTGTTTGACTTTTTTTTAATATTGCAACACTCGTTTACAATTTTACATTCAGCTGAAGCTGCTGTTAAAAGGCAATCTAAATACCATAGCACATCTATGCTATAATTTAATAGCAAATTGTTTGCACTTCCAGGCTATCACAAATGATGCCGTCATGAATACACACACAACATTTCAGTTTACACATACAACCATTTTAACTGTATTATTACATACCAATACTTAAGTTTGCATTGGTTTAACTACTACAAATACTGTTCAACCAATTCAAATACTTGTACCAGTCCCAACTGTAGCAGTAACACATGAAAATCCCTGGTCCTGACCAAGAATTGCGAGTTGAAGACTTTCAACTTCAGCTATACTGAGGAGGCCTGAAATAACATTTCTCAGTGAGGATGAACATTTCTTTCACCTTTATTGGGCATCTGATTAGTATACAAAATGCTTGTGCCAGGCTCTGGGTCATTTTTCTACACAATCTATCCTCTTTACTGATTTCCTTGTCGAAGGGTCTCAGTCATTTTTGCACAAGAGCGATCCTTCTTACTGATATGTAAGAGCTCTTACTGAGTATGGATAGAAATGATTTTGACAATATATCTTGAAGTTCTATTCCTCACACTCATTCCACGCATTTCATTCTTAATGGAGAGTCCAAAATACCAATCATTGCCTTTACGATTCTGCATTTTATCTTGTATAATCAATTTTACCAAATGTGAAATCATAAAGATAGTCAACATCATCCTTGAAAAATTGTCTTGTTTTTTTTTTTTCTTAAACTCTATGAGTTGCTTAGGATTACTTATATGGGTAGATTTACATGCATATACAAACACATACATTACAAAGACACACACACACACACACAAAGAGAGAAAGCAACAGCCCTGTCTATGCCATCACAAATCAAGTGTCTAAGTATCAGGTTAGTTTCTAGACTACATTCTGTCCTTTTGCTGTACATGTCTGTTCTTTGAGCAGTACCTAAAACATGCATTATTTCAAATTTTAACATCTAGTAAAGTTTTTCCTACTTATTTCTTAAAATTGATTGATCCGCTTTTTGTCTGTGAACTTTTACGATAGCTTTCAGAATATTTTATCCATTTCCAAAAATACATGCATACAAACAGTAGACAGATTTGGGTAAGAATAGTATCATTATAAACAATTAAGTTCTAATCCTTAAGATAATACTTCAACAATTCAGCCTTCTTTAATCTCACAATAGTATTTTAGAGCTTTCCATGAGGAAATGATGAAGCTCAACATCTGTAAATTTTGATGCTTTGTAAATGTAACCTAAATTGAACCATATTAATCTTTATACAGAACATTATTAAAAATTAAAGATAAATGTCATTTTGAATTTGTTCCTAGCTAGTAAAATTTTTTTATTTGATCTAGCTAAATTAATTTCTCCAGATATAGTTATGACTCTTAACATTTATACTTTTTTTCTTTTCTTCTTTCTTAAATTATATTAGAAAGGATTTTCAGAGTGCAAGAAACAGAAGTGGTGCTAGATAATCTTGGATAATGCCACATTGCAAAGAATCTTTCTTATCTTAAGTGGCATATAATAACTATACCTATGTATGGGGTAATATTCTAATGTGTGTACATGTGAATAATTAAATTATAATACGGAACATTTTGTTGCAGATTATGAATATTTTTCTCCTAATTTTTTTATTAAATACAGTGGTGCAATGTTAATCACATTATTGTACTTAGAACATTAAAACTTACTCCTACCCAGCAGAACTGTGGTACCCAGTAGCCAACCTTCTTCTGTGTCCACTCTTCCCTACCACTCCTAGCTTCCAGAAACCATCCTTCTCAGAAGCTAACGGCACTGTACCACACAGTATATTTGCTCCATCTTTTCTTATTGATATTCTTTATCAGATTAAGGGAGTTTCGTTATCTTCCTAGTTTTCTAAGAATGTGTATCAAAAATAGCTGTTACATATTCATAAAATGCTATCTATTGAGTACTCATTAATATTTAAAGCTGTCACTTTATCAGAAATCTTACTATTTCCCCAGCTAATCCAGAATTGTTTTAATACACTCACATGAGCTTACACTTTCTTCCAATCACATATCTACATCATTGATATTTTCTCAATCATTTAATACTATATTCAATGAGATCTTCATTTCTACTATTAATGCATACTAGAATTTGTTATTTTCCTTTTATGGACATATCAGCCATAAGACTATTTTTATGGGTATATCAAATACAAGACCTAAGACTATTACCTAATCATGGCTGGCCCATAATCAAGGTTTTCCAAATAATACAATAAGGTCTTGGTAATCTTTTTTTTTTTTTGATTCAAAAATCAAGCAGGCATTATAGATTACATTGATTACATGTTCTTACCCTCCTGTCTTCTGCATGAATACCTTCATATGATCTTAAGTGAAACTATATGACAATTCTCAGGTATAACCATCAAGACACATAGATTTCTCTCTTAATATTTTTAATTACAAGCTTAATTTTTTTAATTACAAGCCAAATATCCAGATTCTGTATTTCTTCCTTTATCCATTAGTTCATTTTTGTCATCTTAGTTCTCTGAATCTGTCAGAACTCTGTTCGTCTTCCTCTTTTCTACCCAGGCTCCAGTTTAGAAATGGACAGTCACTGCTAGAGAAAGAAATAATCCAAAAGCCAGTATCATTCTTTCTGAGTTTGTTTGTGCTTCCAGATCCTTGGTCTTAGAATCTTTTTATTCATAATTTCTCAATAGATGTTTGTCCTAAATTACTTTACTGGCCACTTTATGATTTGTATAGAATTCTCTCAACTGTTTTAAAATCCACAATTTTAAAATAGCTAATTTCTTATAAATTCTCTCAGAAACCAACATGACATATAGTTCCCATAAGAACAAGACATATTCTAAATATGTATTTTTCTAGTCCCTTTAAAATTTTTCTAGTTCATTTTGTAAGTCATCTCCTTATAAACTGTTCCCACCCCAGGATTTGATTCCTTGATTTTAATATAAATCTTATTTTCTTAATAATGTACAATCATAATGGATCCATCTAAAAATACTTCATAAGTCACTGCTTCCCAACCTGGCTTCTGATCAATATTTTTGTTTTAAAAGGAAGCATTAAGTACATTTATATGTACATATAAATGTTTATATGTGTGCCAGCATGTTACAAGGTGGAACACATTTGGAAATCTGGGTATGTTCTTCAATTAATCTCTATATCTGATTAGCACTTTTCTTAATTTTACTAAAAGTAAGATGCACACAAATATCAAACTATTTGTCATGGTTACAAATAAGTCCATGGTCACTAATAAGTCCTGACTCGTCCTGTCCTCCTAACGTCAAACGTTTATTCTGCCCTGAGGAAGCTATACACTTAGAGACAACTGCTGCAGTACAGATTCCTCTGGTCCATTTGCATGCCATTCTTGACTTTTATAGTCTACTTTCTATCTCTACTGCACAAATCCTATTTGCCACATGAACTTTGTGTTTGCCTGTTTGACTTGTGAACAGTGGTAACAGGGCAAACAGTCTAAAACATATTTTATTTTTTTAATGTAATAAAAAATTTCCTTGTGGTACTTAGTAAATCTAAATTTTCATTTGTGTTTTCACTAAGTATGCTCAAGTATTATTATAAAGGAGCTAATAAAATAGAATCAATATTAAAATCATTTTCTATGTTCACTATTTTTTTTTCAATATTTCCTCACATTGTCCTCTCTCCCCTTAGCCTCACACAAACTCAGTTTTGCTACACTAAGTTATATCCCACCATTCACTTGGGCACTAGGTAGCCAGCCTCCTGCTAAGAAACTCAACTATTAATGCTCCTTCGCGTTATTAATTGTATACAGTACCCCTGCCACACTACCCTAAATTCATTAACAGATAAGAGCATCTTAAATAACTGTAAATATTTACAGGGAGCTGGTGCCTTGTACCATAGACTAGTAATACACAGCTTACAAGGAACCTAGTATAGAACCATTTTGGTTTTTCTTTTAAAGACTATACCGATTTGTTTTGCAGCTTGTAGTATATCTTTTAAGTCTTCATTTATATTTTGCATTTTATTCTTCTCTAGCTTTTCATTCAAAAATTTCACTATCTTCTTCCATGTAAGGCTGAAATCTAAAACTTGTTCATGGAGTTTAGATCGCTTCAGCTGAAAAAGAAAGTATAATATAGAAAAATTCTGGTTATTTAAAGTTTTTCTCCAACCCATCATGTATAATTTATTTATAATGTATTACAAATCAATTTGTATTACAAAATCAATTTTGCACTACCGAGAATTCAAAGTTGTCTACTAAGACACTAATCATTCTCAGAAGGAACTTAATTTAAATGTGACTTCATAGGAAGAAACAAGTTTTAAAATAAACAATTAATGTTTTAATTATAAGATATCCATATAGCAAAGCAGAATATTCAACATCCCAAAGCTAACATATAAAGAACCCTTATATTCCCTTCCTTTTTCTAACTGCTTTTTTTAAACACAATTTATAATGTTCATATAACTAATTTTGACAAAAGGCATTTAAAGATTACTAAAAGTCCCTGATTAATCACTTCAACACATTTAAATAATATTGTTACCACAATATGACCCTGGAACTAAAGGTTAGACACAGACTCTTTTCTATATACACTCTTTTCTTCAAATAAGAAATATTTTCCTTCTCAAGAATTGATTACAGGACACTAATTATTCTCAGAAGGAACTTAATTTAAATGCGACTTCATAGGCTCAGTGATGGCTCGGTGGTTAAAAGCAATGACTGCTTTTTCCAGAAGGTTCTGAGTTCAACTCCCAGCAATCACATGGTGGCTCACAACTATCAGTAATGGGATCTGATGCCCTCTTCTGGTGTGTCTGAAGAGAGTGACTGAATTCACATGCATAAAATTAAAAAAAAAATTCATTACAGAATAAAATAAAATTTTTATGTCAGACCCCTGGCTTTGATCCATAGATAAGTCATGAAGCAATCTAACAAAAGAAAGCAGTAAGACATGAGCTGAATCTTTATTCTTGATACTATACTGACAGCATTCAGTACTCTTGCCTAGATACTGACAGCGCTCAGTACTCTTGCCTAGATACTGACAGCATTCAGTACTCTTGCCTAGATACTGACAGCGCTCAGTACTCTTGCCTAGATACTGACAGCGCTCAGTACTCTTGCCTAGATACTGACAGCGCTCAGTACTCTTGCCTAGATACTGACAGCGCTCAGTACTCTTGCCTAGATACTGACAGCGCTCAGTACTCTTGCCTAGATACTGACAGCGCTCAGTACTCTTGCCTAGATACTGACAGCGCTCAGTACTCTTGCCTAGATACTGACAGTGCTCAGTACTCTTGCCTAGATACTGACAGCGCTCAGTACTCTTGCCTAGATACTGACAGCGCTCAGTACTCTAGCCTAGATACTGACAGCACTCAGAACTCTTGCCTAGATACTGACAGCGCTCAGTACTCTTGCTTAGATACTGACAGCACTCAGTATTCATTACTTTCCTGCTTCAATTTTCTAATTTAAAATGTGGTCAGGCAATCTGAGTTGAGAAAAGGACAAGGTCCATCTGAGATAGACTGGCCATAAAATGACTTACACAGATACAATGATTCATTTATTTTCATCCCTACTTTTGTATACGGTGAACATTTCCCGTGATTAAAAAGTCACATTACAATAAAGCTCATTATACATGCCATTTTCCTTCTTCATGAAGCAAAATGTATTTTAAAAGTCTACAATAAAAACTGAAATGACATTGGGGCAAGGGGTATTTAATTTAGTCTTTATCCTTTTAAATTGTAAAATATTCCATACTACCATTGGTTCAGAATTTACAATGCCCCAGAAAGATAAAAACAGAAAATGGAGTATAAAATATTAAATACTAAGACTATAAATTATAATCTTATATTTATTACTGTGAGAAATATAGGTCAGACACAATTCTCCATCATTAGAAGAAGTCTACCAAAAGACTGGTTGATATTCTTTGCTTTCAGAGTCAATCTTTAGGTGAAGAGATTAATTATAACACTGTATAAAAACTGTTTCAATGAAGTTTTAGTTCACCAGTAAATCATGTTTTCACTCTACCATGCAGTCAACTAAGAAGCCAACAACTAAAAAGAACTACTTTAAATTTTTCTTTAAAGAAAAAAAAAAA
>NW_022196909.1:20875624-20878718 GCF_008632895.1 Mastomys coucha
AAAAACAAAAAAAAACAAACAAACAAACAAAAAAAAAACTAAGGGGCTGGCGAGATGGCTCAGCGGGTAAGAGCACTGACTGCTGCTCTTCCAAAGGTCCTGAGTTCAAATCCCAGCAACCACATGGTAGCTCACAACCACCCGTAATGAGATCTTCTGGTGCGTTTCAAGACAGCTGCAGTAAATGACTCAGAAGGGAGCGGGGCCAGCAGAGGTCCTGAGATCAACAGCAGCCACATACATGATGGCTCATGGCCACCTATACAGCTACAGCATACTCATACACATTAAATAAATAAAAAATAATAACTCTTTAAAAAAAAAAATCGAAAACAAAAACTATGAACTCTCAAGGATACCAGGGATAGGCTTACACAGAGGAATGTTCCTGGTAGGATACCGTGGGATAGGCTTACACAGAGGAATGTTCCTGGTAGGATACCATGGGATAGGCTCACACAGAGGAATGTCCTGGTAGGATACCGTGGGAAGGATGATATTTACAACAAGCAGCAGAGAGAAGTTTCCAGAGAAAGCAGCTTTGCCTTGATCCTGAACTTTTAGGTACCAGTTTTAGGGAACATAAAATTTTTGTTATCAAGGCCAGCTAACAGATGGTATTTTATATTAATCTATACAAATTAATATGTCATAAGTTAAGGACATTTCTCTAGAGTCTCACTTGTAAATATTTAATATAGAATTTTCAATAAGCCTTGGTATAATTATAGCATTACCTTTATAATTCTCTATGACTTATTTTATAAAACTTTCTTATGTAAGTCAGTTTACTTGTACAAGAAATTCACTATGAAACCACATACTCTAATTTGTTGTTCAGAAATCAAAGTCATTGAATCAACTGAAGAAGTGACTGGCATTTTTTCCACTAAGCTCAATGTGCTAACCAAGTATACCGTGCAAGTAGACACTAACTCTATTTAAAGTAAACGTAACTTCACATTGTGTACTATAAACCTAAGTCATGTAAGGAAACCAGTCCACATCATAGTCATTACCAGTCAGGTACACTACAGTTACAAGAATCTAGAATTTTGCAAGTTTTAATTACTAGTATTTATTTCTGAAGATGCAACTATAAAAAGGCCTAACAATTAACTTCTTTAAGCCATGAATGTGCTCTTATCAATTATATGAACAAATCAACTATGAGACTAACTACAGAGCTAGAAAGTAATATTTATATATCTAGTGTTAGGATATAGACAGCGTTGCTATTCATGCATGAAGAATTTAACAGGAAATCTAAAAATGTGCCCAGCTGGCTCAAAATCGATGTAAACTAATTCACACAATTAGCTGTGGCACAGCCCTAAAGAACAGAAAGCATGAAGGTCTGTCTATATTGGCTTATTCCCTTGGCTAATAGTCACAGGTACTTAACATAAGTACAGTCTACTGAAAATATCAGTATACTCAATCTCCTTCTCAAGAGAGAAGCAAGATAAGACTTCCATTCTAAAAGCATACAACTACAAAGAAAAAATGTCAAACACTCACCCATACCCTTTGTTTTTAACGGTTTTCACCTAGAAACATTTACCTTTAAGTCAGCTACTTCTTCATTATAATTATCTTGCTTGGTGACATTTGAAAAGGAGCGCAAGGCTCCCGTGAGCCGAGGTAAAGCCATTTATTACTCAGTCAGTGATCCATAGAAATAAGAAACTCGATACTGAAACAAAACACAGTGATATTTATCTGTTTAGAAATGACACAGGTAATCAAACTCAACAAACTGACCTACACAAGAAAAAAAAAAGGCTCCAAGAGCACTTGCTATCTATGTTAGTTTCTTATGTATGGCATAAAGTCTCCCAGCAAATAATAACCAAAAGGCTAGAAACTGTATAAACTATATCACATTCGACAAAACAGACTTTCAAAGGACTGAAAGGGACCTAAAACAAAGGACTCTAAACTGTAATAAAAGCCAGCTAATATAAAAACAACTAAAAACTAAAACTGACCTAAAACAGACCTCCAGAAAGCAGTGGCAAGTCTAGCGTCAAACTGCAGGTCAAAGACAATGACTACTAAGAGTCGCAAGCCAATGCTACCTTGTCCAAATTCAATGTACATTTGAAAGATTTAATTTCTTTAATTACACTGTGCGTGCATGCATGTATATGTGTACACTGTGTGGGTGTTTGTGCATGTTGATGTGTACAGGCATAAACCTGCCATGGCACATGGCACAAGATCAGAGGGTAACTTGTAGGAGGCAGTTTTCTTCTTTTCTCTAATGAATCCTGGGAACTGAACTCAGATCACTAGGCTTGGCAGCCTTTACCTGCTGGGTCATCCACCTCTCTGGTCATAAAACAGTTTTAAGATGGTATGTGTAATACAGCATAAAGTAAGTCTTCCTTTAATCACCACTTTCATCTATGGCTTCAATGTTTAACATCTATTCCTTCAAAAAATAAACAACAAAGCCATAACACAGCCATTAAACAGAAACCAACTTTTTTACCTGGAGTTCATCTGAAGAAATGAATATTTTAAAAACACATCTGTCCAAGACGCACTGACAGTATGCTGTACCAACATTTCAAGGGTAATTTTAATTATTCATAATTTCTATCTACCAAACTGACAACAGATCCTACATCTCTCTTAAGCAAGAAGCAATTGTTCTGAAACAGTTCCCAATCAAGTAAGGATACACATTTGACATGTGGAGAATTCAGAAAGCACAGGAACAGATCATTAAATACCACCTGCACACATCTCACACAATACAAAATTTATACTTATGTATTTTACAAACATATAAAAATAGAGATTGTGTTATTTACTGAAAAACCCTGTTTCTAGTTGTGGCATGGCTCAGCCTTTAGCATACACAACAACTTTGATCACTCTGGCTTGAAGTACAAACCTTTAATAGTAGACCATGAAAGTAAAATTAGTTTGTGGAAGGAAGCAGCCATGTTTGAAAGGGATGTCTAATTGAAGGGCAGACAAAGCAATGAATCAGAGAATGATCTGACAGAAAAGGATATGCCCAATTCTCATGAGAAGAGAAAAGGAAAGCTATAAGAGGTGCAGTGTTTGAGAGAAAAGCGGG
>NW_022196909.1:20878728-20890777 GCF_008632895.1 Mastomys coucha
GGGGGGGAGTTTTACCAGGAGAGTTTTACAGAGACAGATTGAAGAAAGAACAAGCTAGACACAGGTAAAGGCAGATGAGCCAGAGAAAGAGAAGGAGCCAAAAGATAAGAACATATTGCCAAAGTTAGTATGAGGGCAAGCAGCACAATTCAATAGGAAAGTGAGAGAAGCTAGACTGAATCAGTCAGACTGCAGAGGAACTGGAGCCAGAACAGCTGAGTAAACCAGCCAGCCAGAGCTCAGAAGGAACTAAAACGAGTGAGCTTATGCAGCAGTAAGTCTCAGAGGCTGAAAACAGTCTAGGCCTAGATTAGATTGTACAGTGGCTAGAAGCTTCCAGGACTAGGTCTAGGTTAGCAGACTCAGGCAGCAAGCCATGGAGACAATAATTACATCAAACAAATTAAAGATACTTTTACATATATACACATGTATATATATATATATATATATATGTGTGTGTGTGTGTGTGTGTGTGTGTATGCATACATATATACACGTGTATATATAAGTGTATATATGTATATGTATACATATACATATATAAACTGAAACTCTAGGAATGTTCTAGGAACAGGTTTAGATGCTTGGAATTAAAGGAAGTTTGAAACATGTCTCCATGCCCCAGAAGAGCTTTAAAATTAGAAAGCATTTTCTCCAAATACAAAAAGTACTCATAAAAGGCTGTACCATCCTTAATTATTATCCATTACTGATGAATGGATGAAGCTAGCACACACTTGGCGGCAGGTGATTAAATCTGTGTCTGTGTACTGATAAATGAGGGGCTAGCAAAAGGACTCTGGTTTAAGAGCACTATTTTTGCAGAAGACTCAAGGTTCAGCTTCTAACACTCAAACCTAGTAGTTCACAGATGCCTGTAACTCCTGTTCCTAAGGATTAAAAGCCTTCTTCTATCCTCCTCAGGGACCTGCATGCACATGGGACATACAAATTTACATAGGCACAAAGGCACACAATAAAAAAATGTACTACTGCTATAACACATTAAGTAAATGCTTTATACTTAATACACCTAAGAGGATGAAGTACATGACTATTATTTAGCATCCTGGCCTAAGTTGATTGTCTCAGCATTTATAATTTATAAGTATCTTATTACAACAAGGTGCTTCTATGTTAAGTCAATAAGAATCATGTCCTATTATTTTTGTGGCTTGTTCTGAGCTGTAATGTCAGTTACTATAACATTCAATCCACCTCATTTTCAAAACTGAGAGATGTTTGAAAGGACCACACTTTTTGATTCTTGCTTAAAATTTTAACTTGAGCCATTTTTCTTAGCAATAAATTAAAATTAAGTCAATTGGAAACAAAGCTTGATTTTGTCATTCATGCATGAATAATGCTTCAAAAATACTGAAAATAACCACAATACTTCAAAAGGCATTATATATTTTAAATGTACATATTGTTGTTTAAAAAAATATATAAAATGGATCTTTAAAAACTTTTAAACAGTAATGTCAGTTATTCCTCTAAAGAATATTGATTAACAGTTTTTACAGTTCATATATTAATAATATGATTATATTTGGTGATTTTTTAATAAAGATGACATCTACACATATCAGGCAATAGTTTTCATGGTTTATATTTTTCATAAAGCGACAGAGAGAGATAGATAGAGAGACAAAGAGAGACAGACAGACAGACAGACAGACAGATAGACATGGGTGGGGGGAGGAAAGCAAAATAAAAACTGAACTCATGTGAAGTAGCATGATAAAGGAGTATCCAGAAGATGGTAATCTTGTCAAGGAAAACAGCGACTAATCTTCACGGAAATCTGAAAGACCAAGGATTACCGAATACTTGCTGATCTAATTTTTAATCAAGCACTACTCTTTAAAATATTTTTTGTCTTACCTGTTTTATTTTGTGTTTGATTTTTGCTTTTGATTGCTGTTTTTGGAGAGTAAGAATATGAAGTTGGGTGAGTAGAGTTGTGGAGGATCTGGAAGGAATTGAGGAGAGAGAATATATGGTCAAACTATACAGTATAAAAGAAATTTAATTAAAAATGCACCTAAGGCTTAGAATATAGATCACTGGTACAGTGCAGCCAAACATGAGCAATGTTCTAAATTCAATCCGATGTAACATGATGAGGTTGTACCTGGTGACTGTTTTATCCATTCATGAATTCATTCAAAAAAATGTATTTAAGTCCTGAGAATAAAGAGCTATACTAAAGAACTACTGTAGTGGAGCATTCTCTCTTCAGTAATCTTTTCTTCATTAGATCATTTGCAAGGTCTGACACAAAGTGGAATGATGCTCACAGTTTGAGACCTTTGCTGACCCCACAAAGCTCTCTAGCTGCTTTTCTGCAGACCCAGCAACAGGAATATTGAGACTTCCAGTATGTTTCTACTGCTATCCTTCTACACAAAGAGCTACCGAGGAGGCAAGCAATCTCAGCACTGCCAAGGACAGCGCTAGTTCTCAGTCTGCCACCTCCCCAAGTCACAGACCAAGCTTCACTTGGCATCATGGATACTAGTATCTCTTGTTCCTGTTCTCACTTTCCTTTAACATACTCACTGCTCAGACTTCAATCTACTCACTTCCCGGCTACTCCTACCCGGTTCTGAAGTGTTGAGTAGTTTTCAAATGTTAATTTCAAATTCGTATCTCCAACCTGTACTTACCTTGTGCTCCATTTTCATAACTCATTGCCTTTTCTACATCAAGCAGATATCTAACTTAAAATGTTAAATTCTGTCACTAATAGTCATCTCCTGTGGTCTACCTCATTAATAAACTTCAAATCTATTCTGCCTTTTCTCAAGCTAAAACTGCTGGCCCAGATTATTTTCCCAATTCTATCTTCAAAATATACCCTGAATCTAACCACTTTTCACAATTATCACCTATTCCCTAGATTACCACAATGTCCATTGTGCTGTTACTAGATGTATTCTGCTGTAGCTAGAAATATTCTGTCTGTCCCTTGTCCCTAGATATAGATAACCAACAGTCCTGTGGAGTCACAGAAATGTCTCCTGGCACTCATAACATGCTTCTCTGATCATATCTGAGTTTATGCTAGTGTGATGACTTAGTAGATAGTCCCAAATGAACAAGTGATTAGACGGCCGGATTTTCCACCAACCCATCCACTAATCCCTGGAAAGAGGGGGTTGAAAGGCTGCAGAGGAGACCTTATTAAAGTTTTGGGGGCTAGAGATGGCTTGTGGTTAAGAGCATTTACTGGTTCCCAACACACTGGACAGGCAGCTCACAACCAACTGTAACTCCAGCTCTAGAAGACTCAACAGCTCTGGATGTACATTACTCTCATGCACACAACCACAGTTACATGCAGCTACACATAATTAGAAGAGAACTATTAAAAATATAAAGGTTTCCATGTGCTTCTGCTTGGCGTTAGCATCTACCTGATGGGACAGGTTGCCTACACAATGACAGTGCTCCTTTCTTATAAATCCTTTACAAATACAAATGTTTAAATAGCAATGAGTCATACATAAGTCCTAGTCTATGATTAAACATGGTCTTCCACCTTTCCCAGCTGTAAGCCTGAATTTTCTAGAAATCTTTCTAGTAAGTCTTTACATTTACAGTAAAAGATATGTCTTAACTCACTCGTGCCACCTTTGAAACCTACTCAATGCACAATAGCAACTAGCCCATGAACTCTACAAACAAAAAAGTTCAATAGAGAAACCCTTTGAGCAATTTAATTTCATAAGTCAACAAAATTGTATATACACATATTTGCTAAGACATGTAAGTGAATACCTTTGTAAGAAGCCTACATCCACATTTGAATGTATACCTTCCTTTCTCTGAATGCCTACCTCTCAATGAACCACACGCTGAAATGTATGTGTGACATGACTGTTATTGTGATAATTAATTACCCTGACTAGATTTGAGGCTGGATCTACAGATACTGTAAACCCAGTCAAAAATCCATGCTTGGTGTCTTAGGCACTTGTGGGAACTTATAATAACTGTTAAGCTGAACACTCTTCTAAATATCTATATTTACAGTCATATCCAAATGCCACACTCCATGCTCACCCAGAAAAGCTTTTTCTTGCAATGAACTGTAATAAATGCAAACTAACTATGGCTGCTTAAGATGCTGAAACTACAACAGTTTAGTGTTCAGGCCTGTATTTTTTCTACTTTCTAAATACTTGGTTTTGGTCACCCCTCCCCATGTCCACTCCTCTTCCCCATCGCTATCTCCTATCCTTACTTAAATCCTTTGTCTTGGTCGATGTTCTACTGCTGTAAAGAGACCATGACGGTGACAATTCTCGTAAAGGAAAACATTTCACTGGGGCTTGCTTACAATTTCAGGAGTCCATTATCATTATGGCAAGAAGAATGGCTGCACTCAGGCAGACATGATACTAGAGAGGCAGCTTAAGAGTTCTACAACCAGATCCAGAGGCAGCAGGAAGAGACAGCCACTGTACCTGGCTTAGGTTTCTGTAAGCCCAAAGCATGCCCATGGTGACACAATTCCTCCTACCAGGCTACACCTACTTCAAAAGGCCACACCTCTTAATAGTGCCACTCCCTGACAACTAAGCACATGAATTTACTTTATCTACATGTTCTGTGTATAAGTTGGCTGCTTCTTTGTTTATTCCCTCCACCACAAATACAGTTAACTAATAAACTAAATAGATTTGACTTATATAATCACTTCTATATGAGTCTATAATAATACAGACTCATATTCTATGAGACTATAGGGGCCATTCTCATTCAAACCACCAACCACATTCCACTCCCTGGCCCTCATAAACTGGTAACCATATCATAATACAAAGATTACATTCAGTCCAATTTCAAATGTCCCCATGGTCTACATCCTTCAACGTTATGGTAACCTTTTCATCTTGTGTTTTCTCTTGCCATCCTTACAGTTCCCCCTTAAGTGTTTTCCCTTCCCATGGGCCCCTTTCTAGTTTTCTTTATCTATACTGCCCATATAAATATACATATATAAAACTCAGATATGCACATGAGAGATAACATGTAATGTTTCGTCTGGGCCTGAGTTAACTCAATATATTTTCCAGTTCCATGTTTTCCTACAAATTTTATTTCATTTTACTTTATAGCTGATTAACATTCCATTATATATGTGTGCCGACCACATTTTCATTATCCACTCATCTCCTGAGGGGCATTTAAGCTGATTAATTTTCTTGTTGTGACTAGAGCAGAAATAAACTTGAATGAACAAGAATGAAAGTAAGATACAGTCTTCTGGATGTATGCTCAAGAGCAGTATGGTGGTAATTTATTTAGTTGATATTTCTTCATTAGCACTTTTACTGAACTTTAAATACCAAAGTGGTTATGGACTATGGTGAGCAAAATCAGTCTAATATCCACACTAGTGAATTGTAGTCTAAAGGAGAAAGGAAGCCAATTAAACAAGCTAGTGCAACCAAAAAATAAATAAAATAAAATAAAAAAATAAAGCTGATATACAAAGTAGTAAAAAAAAAAATCAATAGAGTGAGTGTGTTTAACCTAACACTAAAAGAGGTCAAGGTAGGGAAGCTTTAAGAATTCAAGGCTGAAGAGCGAATCAGGTAAAGAGGGCAGCATAAACTAGCTGTGTGAGAATATACCCCACTCAAGGAACTGAAACATAGTACTAGAGTGTGATAGTCAGAAACTGTATGACAATGATATGTGACAGAATAAAACTTCTGCAAAAGACAATATTAACCTAGTTAAATTTAGAAACTATCATAAAAGATCCAAAAAGACTCCAAAAAGAATTTTTTACTTGAACAGTGAAAGAGCGTATCTAACAAAGGCAAGACTGGAAACCAAAAAATTAGAAAGCCTTTGTAGTAATCTAAATGAGATACATGCTGATAATTCTTGACATGAAGTAAGAGCAATGATAAATCCAAGTGATTATATAAGTCAAATCCATTTAGTTTATTAGTTAACTGTATCTGTGGTGGAGGGAATAAACAAAGAAGCAGCCAACTTATACACATACAGAACATGTAGATAAAGTAAATTCTTGAGGCTAAAGCATAATGATTAATGTTTTACTCTCTTTAAGTGTTGCCCTAGCTTTCTGTTTCATGATTAGAATCATGACCAAAACAAACTAAATAGGAAACAGTTTTCTATGATAAAGAGGAGCAGGTTTATTACTTCATCTTACAGTTTAGTTTACCATGAGGGAAGTTAGGGTAGGAACAAAAGGCAGGGACCTAGGGGCAGGAATTGAAGTAGAACCACAAAGAAAAGCTGTTTGCTGGCTTGCTCGGTGTGCTCTTTTATACAATTCAGGACCACTATGCACAGTAGGGTGGGACCTTGAATCAATCATTTATCAAGAAGATGCCCCACAATCTTCTCAAGTGAGAACCACTTCCAGTAGATAGACAGGACCCCCACAGAAGTATGGATTCACCAACCTACCTTCAAACTTTTTGACCCAGTATTGTTCCTGTCTAAAAGAAATGCAAGGACAAAAATGGGGCAGAGATTAAAGAAAAGGCCATCCAATGACTGGCCCAACTTGGGATCCATCCCATGGGTAGCCACCAAACCCTGATATTATTACTGATGCCATGTTGTGCTTGCAGCATGGCTTTCCTCTGAAAGACTCCACCAGCAGCTGACTGAGCCAGATGCAGATATTTACAGCCAACCATTGGACTGAAGTCAAGGACCCCAATGGAAGAGTTAGGGAAAGGACTGAAGGAAATGAAGGGGCAGCAACCCTATAGGAAGACTAACAGTATCAACTGGACCCCTGGGAGCTCCCAGAGACTAAGCCACCAACCAAGCAAGGAGCAAACATGGGCTGGTCTGTGGCCCCTGGCACATATGTAGCAGAGGACTGCCTTTTCTGGCCTCAGTGAGAAAGGATATGCCTAATCCTATAGAGACTTGATGCCCAGGGAAAGGAGATGTGGGGAATGGGGTATGAGGAGAAACACCCTCTCAGAGGCAAAGAAGAGGGGCATGGGGTGAAGAACTTATAGAAGGGACCAGGAAGGGGGGCAACATTTGGAATGTGAATAAACAAAATAATTAAAAGAGATAAAAAGCTTTTGAACCTTTAAAAATGTTCATGAACAGGTCAGAGGGAAGGCTCAGCGGTTAACAACCACCCAGGTTCAGTTCCTAGTACCCCCATCAGGCAGATCACAGCTACTGGTAACTCCAGTGTCTTACCACTGTGAAGAGACATCGACCGTGGCATCTCTTATAAAAGAGAACATTTAAATGGGACTTGCTTAAAGTTTTAGAGGTTTAGTCTATTATCATCATGGCAGGGAGCATGGCAGTATACATGCAGACATGTTGCTGGAGAAGGCGCTGCGAGTTCTACATCCAGATCTGCAGGCAGCAGGAAGAGAGCTAGACGCTGGGTCCAGACTGGGCTTTTGTAACCTCAAAGCCAACTCACATTGGCATAATTCCTCCAACAAGGCCATAGATACTCCAACAGAGCTACACTTCCAAATCCTTTTCAATCCCACTCCCTTGATAACTAAGCATTCAAGTCTATGAGCCTATGGGGGACATTCTTACCCACCACACCCAGCTCTAGGGGATCCGGCACCCTTTCCTGGCTTCTGCAGGCATCCACACTCATGTGCATATACATATATACATAATTAAGAATCGTTGCAAAGAATGCTTAGTGAGCCTCCTTCCTGGTCCTGAAGGTACTATATTCTACAACAGGTCATTTAAAAAAAAAAAAAATCAAGCTGAAAAAGATACACTGGAATTACTCTTGTATGATGATTATCACCATAAAGCTAATTTCTTCTTGAAAACCATGAAGAAGTTTATAATTCGGTTTCTTAAATCAACACAAAAGGAACATTTATTCCTATTTATGCATAAGAGAATTTAACACTTCTACACAGTTCCATTTGACATGGCCAAAAACATACGTAGTCTTAACAGTAAGCATGAATTTCTTCTTTTGTAGTAAAAATTAAGTTTTCTCTCATCAATTTCATAAGCCACGTTTACTAAGTACTAAGAAGTGCTTGTCTTCTTACCCATTCACTTAACTTAAAATGACATAGCAATCTCTAAAAATGTCATGTTTTAGCAGCTGCTGTCCTAATTACCCAATGATCCTGAGATAGATCACATTCCTTCGTTTGAAGTTCAACTTTGGTAGAACATTATATTACCAAATTAAGAAGTTTAAGTCATGGGTTTAAGGTAGAACTCACGAATAGTATGAGCTAGATGCATTAAGCATATTTCTATAACCATCCAAAAAAACTATTGTAGAAGTTATGCAATTTTGTATTTAGTCAGTACTAAAGTATATGCTTTCTGTTGTTAAATAATCAATATTTACCATTATCTAATTAAAACATACCATGAAAATGTTTGGTATCAACCATTAATTTCTTTCTTATTATGAGGAGTTTTATTTATATGCCCTGCCAAATTCCAGCCTAATGAACCAAGCCAGTACAAACCTTTGACAATAAACACAATTCCTAATAGTTCTGTTTGGAGAGTAAAAGTGAAGATAGGCCAAAATGTAATAAAACCAGAAAGAAAATTTATACCAGAGAAGGAGTCCTATAATGGCACAAACATTCATTACATTCAAATTCAGTTCCATTTATCATTCTGTCTCTCTGTCTCCCTGTCTGCCTGCCCTGCCTGGCCCACCTGCCCTGCCTTCTGATTGCTAGACAGCTTTACAATTAGAGTTAGATTCTCACTTATTCTCACTTCATTAGGTTTGGCTTTTCTTTCTTCACTTCTGTGAGTCTTCTCCAAAGAGAACTCATACTAATTCCATTTTCTAAGCCGCAAAATGAAAAAGCACAAAATATTTCTGATACCCCTTTCAAGATAATTCAAACTTGTTGAGTTCAAGGTTTACATAGGGGCTGTTTGCTACGTATTGAGCCAGGCAAAATAAATAAATAAATAAGTTACTGCAATGCTTACTTACATTGTAAGGCATGCTTTCTCATGGCTGCTAAACAAGTATTAAGGACGGACTGAGAATTTCTTATTCGAAATGTTTGAAATTAAAGTCCTCCCAGATTGAGGCTGTTGGATTTTAGAATATCTGCATGTAAAAAGTGAAATATGTTTGGCAGTGGGGGTCCCACAATTAAAGAAAATACACTTATGCTTTGTAGCAAAGACTCAGATTGATTTTATTCAATATTTTTAATAATTTTGCCTATAATGTGCAACTTTCTACTTCTGATGTCAAGTCAGTTGTAAAAGCTCCAAATACTAGGTTCTGTACAGCAAAGAAATGATAAACACAGCACAGACCACCCACAGAACAGGTCTTTACCAGCTGTCCTGCAGAAAGGGGTAATATTCAGAATTTACAAAGAATTACAAAATTAAGTATCAAGGAAATAAAACTGCCAACTAACAGATGGGCTAATGAATTGAACAGAGTTTTTAAAAAGAGAAACATCAATGACCAAGTTAGTTTAAAAGTCTTCAACATTTTAATATTTTAAAAGCCAATAGGGAAATTCAAACTGATACTTTAAGATAACACCAGTCACATACCTGTCATCAAGAAATTTGATAACAATTCACAAACCACAAGAAACTCAAGAAGAAGGAAGGCCAAAATGTGGACACTTCATTCCTTCTTAAAAGGGGGAACAAAATACCCACGGAAGGAGTTGCAGAGACTAACTATGGAGCAGAAACTAAAGGAAGGACAATCCGGCCTGAGAGGCTCTGACAGTACCCGACTAATACAGAAGTAGAGGCTCACAGCCATCCATTGAACTGAGTATGACTAGGGAAAGGACCCAAAGAGTTGAAAGGTTTGCAGCCCCTTAGGACAAACAACAATATGAACTAACTAACTAGTACCCTCAGAGCTCCCAGGGACTAAACCACCAACCAAAGAGTACACATGGTGGGACTAATGGCTCCAGTAGCATATGTATAGTAGAGGATGGCCAAGTCGGTCATCAATGGGAGGAAGAGGCCCTTGGCCCTATGAAGGTTCTCTGACCCAGTGTAGGGAAATGCCAGGGCCAGTACGCAGGAGAGGGTGGGATGGCAACCAGGGGGAGGGGTAGGGAACAGGGGTTAGTTTTTGTTGTTGTTGTTGTTTTATTTTTTTCTGGAGGGGAAACTGGGAAAGAAGATATTGTATGACATGTAAATAAAGAAAATGGCTAATTAAAAAAAAAGAAATTTGATAACAAGTGTTGGAGAGAATGTGGAAACAGGAGCCCTTATTCACAGCTGGTAGGTGTGCAAATTAATAGAGGCATTATATGAATCAGATGGAAAGTCCTCAAAAGTGTAACTACCATATGACCTATTTGACTCCTGGGTATCCCCTGGAGAACTCCCTATTACACCATATAGATAATTGCAACCCTAGGTTTACTGTTTTTTTTTCTATTAACTATGAAAAAGAACTATAACCAAGCTAATTGTCCATCCACAAATGAAAATCTGAGTGTGTGTGTGTGTGTGTGTGTGTGTGTGTGTGTATGAATACTCAACTCTTTAAAATAAAAAACTAAAATTACAAAATTTGCAGGAAAATGAATGGCTTAGAACAGCAGTTCTTGACCTGTGGTTCACAACTCTTTGGAGGGTAACATATCAGCCTGCATATCAGATATTTACATTACAATTCATAAAGGTAGCAAAATTTTAGTTGTGAAGTAGCAACAAAATAATCTTATGGCTGAGGGTCACCACAACATGAGGAGCTGTAGTGAAGGGTTGCCACATTAGGAAGGCTGAGAAGCACCAGCTTAGAATGGCCCTTAGTGAGCTCATATTATCTCAGAAAGAAAGACCCGGCTTCTCCTATACTGAACTACTAGCTTAGTGCCCCACTTCTCCCTCCCTCTCTCTCCTGAGTGTGTGTGTCTGTGTGTGTGTACAAATGTAAACATGGGTTCAGTGAACATGTAAAAAAGGAGGTTTAATATTAGGTGATGAAGGAGAAAGGAAATCAAGTAACAGACATTGAGTCTTGAAAGACATTATAGAGCTTTTTTTCCCATTTTAATTGTTACTATTTTTTTCATTTTTTTGTGGTAAATAAGTGAGTTAAAATATGTGTGATAGTGAAAATGTAAATTCCAATGTAAAGCTCTACAGCTTCAGAATTCTTAGAGAATAACCTCCGATGAGATGTAGACTTCAGATATGGCTAATTGCTCCTCATGTTTATTTACAAGTTCTTTGTAATGAACTTTTGGGGTACTTCATATTTTGAGTTTTCAGATTTGGAATGTTCAAATCAATTCCTTATTGTCTCCTCTGTGATTTTTCATTATTTCTGTAGATTTATTTATTCATGAGATAAAATTTTAATTGCACATATCCACTTTCTCAAAGTTGAAAACTGTACTTAAACGCTACACTCAAGATGTAGTAGAGTAATAAGTTTATTTTGTTATCACATAGGCTCTTTATAAAAATGTTTTGTATGCAGACTTTCTATATCCTATGCCAGACATGAGGGATCAATACAACCAATGTAAATACTAGAAAAAAAAAATGAAAACGTTTGTCAGCCAGAAATTTGTTTCCAATTATTAAAGATTCCTCCTAAAAGAATGCTTGCTAGCTAACTATACAAACTCTGTTCTATGAAAACAGAGACTTTCTACATCCTAGACCTTCCACAGTGCCAGGGAATGAATGAAGAGTGAACGAATGGATGAATTAATGAATGAACCAACTATTCAAAAAAAAAAAAAGCTATTCAACAAGGATCAAGAAAAGTAAGTCTTACAAAATTAATTCGCTCACGTAAATAACACTAAGCTACACTTAACTGACATCTCTATGACTATTTTAAAGCAACACCAGTATTATAACCGTTATGAAAAACTAAATACAAAACATGAGCTAGAGCATGTCAAGAGTAGACTCTGAAAGTGAACTATGAACTTGAGAAAAATCAAACTCAGAAAACATATCTTTCAGTTTATGTATCTACAAAGGATGAAGAGGGTAGATATAGTGACTATTTTATATAATTTTAACCCAAGAA
>NW_022196909.1:20890787-20915090 GCF_008632895.1 Mastomys coucha
CACACCATAGGTAGCACCGGTCATGCCACGCCTATCAAACTAGGTAGAGACTGAACTTAACTTTCTTTTAAAATAAAGGAAAACAAATACATGAGTCCACAGCATTCTCCCAAGAACCACTTCATCTGCCAACAGCACCTCCTTAGCATAGATATTTATTAAAAAAAAAAAAAAAAATCACATTCTAGGATTCTAGGGTCCCTCCATAACCCAATGCACATTCACTTCTCTGTGTTGTGGGGGAAACCAAACCCAACAATTTCCCTCCCAAAATCTAGGCGAAGAACGATGTTGCCAGGAATTTGTAACATAAATAAGCGGGCTGGGGGAAACAAGGAGAAGAAAACAGGTTAAGCATAGAAGAGAAAATTTCTCATCTTGTGGCCACTCGGTCCTTACACGTGGGGGGAATCGCGCTGGAGTTTTCGCCCCAACCCCCACCTACAAACTTCGGTGAGCCGGGACGCACACCCGAGGGAGGGGGTGACAGCTCGGTCCACCCGTGCTCTTCCGGACTCGGAGACCCGCCCCGCCGCCGCACACTCGGGCTCCGCCACCCGCGCCCTCCCTCTCCCAAGCTCACCGCAGCCCCGCCGCCGCGCGCGCCTCCGGCCTCCTGGAGGTTTGCCTCCTCGTCTCACTCCGGCGGGCCGGAGGGTCTGAGCCCCGACCTCCTCCGCAGCACACGCGGGCCGGCGGAGATCGCTCGCTGTCACGCCTCAGCGAGCCAGGGCTGCCCAGCTGGCACTGACCCACGAACCAACACACCGGCGCCGAGGGACGAGAGGGGCGGGGCCGGGCGCCCGCTACACGTCACCGGCCGCGACGCCAACGTCGCCACGTCAGCACCCGGCCGCCCTCGGCCCCGCCCACAGGGGGGTGGAGTCGGGTGTCTGTGGTCTCAGTGGTCGCGCTCTCTGCCGACTCTCTGCCAACTCTCTGGCCGACTCCTGCTGCTTCCTCTTCGCCTCCCCAATCCCAGCTCGGCTCTGATAACTGCACAGAGTATTTAATTCCTAAGGAAGGCAGAAGCCAGTGAGGCGGAGTCCCGTGGTTACTAGACGGTTCCGCCCACCTGCTCTAGGCTCAAGTTTCGTTTTCCCTGAGTTTCATTATTCCCCACTTTGTACTTCTGAAGTTATTTCTGACTTTCAAAACGAAACATCTGACGATGGCCTGGAGCGACTGGCAAATTTAGAAAAGCTAACCTAGAAAACTGCACTGTTGTTAAGTTTGAACGGATGAGCAAGGATACAGATGTGGTTGGTATGCGTTGTCATCCTACCCTTTCATCCTATTCTTCCCGAGGCGGTTGTCCTAATCCTCACTAGAAATCCTCACTGTTTTATAAAAGTAGCATTGGTTAAATGATAAACAAAACTTGCCAGACCCATTGGAAGTTTGTATACCAGACTAACTATGGTAAGAAGACCTCAATAGCGATAGAATCATTTCAGAGATTAAAATGAGATAACACGGGTGAAAGGAATCACGAAGTCTTAATGAAACTTGGTAAGATTCATTAAGAGGAAAAGTTACTGGACTGTCAGCAATATGAAAGACCCGTCTTCTGATAAAGGTTTGTCTGGCGTGGCCTGAACTTTATGAGGAAAAAAAAAAAAAAAAAAAAAAAACTTCACATTCTGAGAGTCCCTTCTAACACAATCCAAAGAACTATAGAAGCAATATATGACCATCACAGCCTCTGCATTTCTCTCTTAATGTTCCCAGGCTCTACATTTTCTAAGTAGATGCTGAATGCTTACGTAATAGGAATTTGGGGAAGGGAGAAGCATATTAGAAGAATTACTTGCTGGTTTTGCTAAAAGTTCAGTCTCATGAGGAGGAGTCTAATTATATATAGCCTTTCAAGAGTTTGCAGTCTAACTCATTTTATCACCAGGCTATAATTGGTGATCCCAAAGATTCTTGGTCTCACTAGAGAAAGAATTCTAGGAGAGATACAGATGAGACTTAAGCAAAAGCAAGTTCATTATAGTAAAAAAGCAGAGGCAGACTCCCAAGTGGAAAAGCCATCTGAGAATCCAAGCAGAGGTGGTGTGAGTTGGATAAAAATATTTTGCTAATCTTAGATACATAATTGTGTAATTTTCAGGAACAGAGAGAGATTTCCAGGAAGTAGGCAGGGAGGGAAGAGGGGTTTGAGCAAACAGAATTATAGAACCGAGATAGCAATTTTGGAATTTAATTAATTTAAATGTAATTAATTAATTTCCAGCTGAACTTTTGGATCTCAGAATCTCTGCAGCATACAGATATTACTCATATAGAGTGCAGCCTCTCACTCAATCTAACTACATGAAGCCATCACCATCAGGTTAGATTTATGGTTTATTTTTCACTCTTTCCTTCACCTTCCCAGTAAGTGAGTAAAAAAGAAAAGAGAAAGGAGCTACATAAATAGTTAGATTATACCCAACAGAGTTCCAGAGGATTCAAAGAGATGAAAATTGAAAATGTACTACCTGAATTTCCTGCGCTATGCTCAAGCCACTAGCCAGATTTGGCTCCACAAAATAGAAATCTGACTTACCCGAATTGAGATAATTCATAAATATAAAATATATGCCATATTTTGAAAACTTAACAGGAAGGTGATTGTAAGCTATCAACCTGATTTTATTTATTTTTACATAGTCTATTGTACTTTGAGCCAAGTGAAATGTAATTATTTCAGCTTTTACTTTTAAAATGTAAATCTATAAACTTAAAAATGGTACAGGTGATTTAAACTTCTACATAGTAACAAACTGGAAGGAAATTTACTTCACTAGTTTCTTAAGAAATACTGTTGAACTCCTTTGTATTCTCAAGGATGTTTTCCAAATGTTCACTAAAGGATAATCTACTAAAAATGGATCCTAGTTTGGAGAAGAATGTGTAGAAAGTTTTTAACAGGCAAAGCTAAAGGGAGATGCAATCTGATAAATAGCAACCCATCTGCCTATACTGAGAGGTTATTTCAGTATTTTTGTTATTTTCAGTTTATCTTTGTCTTTGTGATATATATGTATGGGCACATTTGATGTGTGTGTGTGTGTGTGTGTGTGTGTGTGTGTGTATGTGTGTGTCTTGTTGATACCTGAAACTGTGTGTGTGTGTGTCTTGTTGATACGTGAAACATTTTAAGTCTTTTCTTATGAAAAAAACTGATAAAACTATGGAAAAATTTTTTAGATATATTAGCCCTGCCACTAATCTTCGAACTGTAACATTTGTGCTTACATTAAGGATAAGCAAAGTCTATTAAATTTATGCTTCATCATTTGTACAGCTTGCTACTTTTACAATGACAGCCATGTTTTTATGACTCAGAAAATCCTTGCTACACCTCAAGGAACAGGTAAGAAATAAAGGCCCTTATGTAACTGTAGTCTCCCAGGCTTACTGCCTCAGTCTGCTGACCTAGGCCTAGTCCTGGAAGCTTCTAGCCTCTGTATAACCTAATCTAGACCTAGAATGTTTTCAGCCTCTGAGACTTACTACTGAATAAGCTCACCCTTTCTAGTTCTTTCTGAGTTCGGGCTGGCTGGTTCAACTCAGCTATTCTGGCTCAAACTCCTCTCCAAGCTGACTGATTCAATTTGGTTCCCCTCGGCTTCTCACTGAATTGCTCTGCTTGGCATCAAACTAACTCTAGCAATCTGTTCTAATCTTCTGGCTCATTCTCATTCTCTGACTCTTTCTGTCTTCGCCTATGTCCAGCTTGTTCTCTCTGTAACCTGTGTCTGTAAAATGTCCAGGTAAAACTGCCTCTGAACTCCACCAAATGAACTGCCACAAACTCCACTCCACTGCACTGACTCTCAACTGGCTCCTGGATCACTGAGTCAACTGACCTAACTGACTAGAACTCAGAGATCCGCATGCTTCTGTCTCCTGAGTGTTAGGATTAAAGGTGTGTACCATCACGCCTGCATCTACGCTTTACCTGAAACATGCTCTACACGAGGCTGGACTTGAAGTCAGAGATCTGCTTACCTCTTTCTCCAGGATTTGGAGGAGTGTTTGTATTCCAGCTGGTTCACACAGACCTAGAAGGTCTCTGGATGAGATTCCCTAGCCAGAGCAACCATGTTTCTGGATTAAAACGCTACATCATCATTTTTTAAGTCCAATTACGAGGCTGAGAAGAGAACAAAACCACTGGAGTGAAAATTTGCCAGAAAGACTCAAAACTCCTGAAAGTGGCTCTGAATTACTAATGGTGAAGCTTGAAAGTTTGGGCTCAGGGTAAGTACAGGTAAGCAGAGCATTTCAAAGATTAGAGTTACCTCTACGGATACTATGCACTGCTATTCAGAAATTCACCATCACTCTTGGTGCCCAGAGTTTCTGGAGGGATTTCATCATACATTCCTGACTAATGTGTTAGTTTAATACATCATGAGTTAGTACTGCTAAAAATTCTAAATGGTTATGAAGAGGTTGATTTATTTGATAAGAGATTGACATTGCAAAGGAGTCGTGATTTTGCCTTGGGTGAGTCAGTGTTTCAACACTGTAAAAACTAGGAAAACAATTTAAAAGGAAGAAAGGATTGTTTTGGTTCCCAGTTTCAAATGATTTAGTTAAAGTTTAGCTGCATCCATCAGTTTGACCCGGACTCAGGGCATAATACCAAGGTAGCAAGAGGGTGTGATGGGGCAGCAACTTACTTTATGGCCACCAGAAAGCCAGAAGAAACAAAGGGAATGAAAGACAAGATATACCCCTCAAGAGAATATACCCAACAACCTATTTCTTCTAACTAGAACTTACCTCCTAATGGCCCAAGCAGCTATGAACTCATTAATGCTCAATCCAGAAATGAAGTTTGAGTATTTATGATTGGAAATTAGGTCACCTCCAAAGGTTGTGTGTAACTTTAATCATTTCAAACCTTATTTTGAATGATGACTCTTAAACGCTTTGACCTCCCTGGTAGCCTACCACCCACCAGAGGCAGTGGGAAAGAAAAGATTCTAGGAAAGTAGACTCGTTTAGAAAGGTTCTTTGGAGCAACTCTCATCCATATAATGAAATGTTCCTTCAGTTCCTTCATATTTTTGCCCCAGCAAAACATCATCCAACTCACTTTCCAAACAACCGTTAAGTTTCTACTTCATATCCCCCTTTCTGTTTAAAATTTGCCCTTTTCTCTAACATTAACAATCATATAGAATAAAAATAATTATAAAAACTATCATATTTTCAATAAATGGCTTATGTATAATATAATCAAACAATTCTCTAACAAAAGAACCTTAAATTTCTATCAATATACAATGAACAATAAAATCCTAAATATGTATCAATCTACAATAATTAAAGAAAAAAACCTTAAATTTCTATTAATATACAATAAGTAAGCAAAAAAATTTAAATTTTTATCAATAAACAATAACTAAGCAAAACAACATAAACCCTGGATGATAACAACCATAACACATCAAGCGACCAAAACTTCCCACCCCAATTTAAGGGATTGGAACTATAGTGGTCTTACATATATATGTTGACTGGGTGAAGAATTCCTGGTTTTGGCCCCAAGGAAAAAAATGGTAACCTGAAAAAAAAGTAGCTGTAGCGTTCATTGCCCAGTTTCTAGGTTTATCCAGTCTCCATATTATCTGTTGTTTGGACCCTAAAGGGGAGATAATGGTTAGTCTTGGAAAAGCCAAGCTGTAGCGTTTATTGCCCTGTCTGTATTGTCTAGCTATAGCATTTATTACTCAGTTTCTGTATTTATCCAGTCTCTGTCTTGTCTATCCAGTCTGCATATTGTCTGTCTCTTTGTGGTCGATCATTTATGCTAGTCCTTTTGAAGTATGCACATTTTTTTGAGAAATCAGTAATTGAGACAGTCTATGAATTATTTGGGCTATTTGCTTTGTGAAAAGACATCCATGTCTTAAATGATAAAAGGTTTTCCTTGGTCAGATCTGCTTTTTATAAGTTTTGTTGGTATCTATATGTTTTCATTCCCTGTAGATATATAAGTGTAACCATGTCCTCATCTTAAAACTATTGCAGGTTTCTATTCTAATGTCAACACGGCCTTACAGTCTATTGGTTGGCCTTCCACAGTTTTTCAATAACTCAGCGTCGCTCAGCTGCTGTTGCTCCTTTTTCACTAACATTAAGAAAATTGAGAGTATTTAGTCTGTCCCTGGGGGTTTTACTCTCCCTTTTTGTTTAATCAGCACCACTTTTAAGGTACAATTGGCTCTTTCTATAATAGCTTGTCCTATGGAATTGTGTGGTATACCAGTAACATGATTATATTATAATACGCAAAGAGTTGCTTTATCTTATTGGATACATATGCAGGAACACTGGTGATTTTGATTTGTGCAGGTATCCCCATAATTGCCATTATTTCTAGTAAAGGTGTAATTACACCTTTACTGTGTCTATGTTATCACACATATGGGGAGGGGGAAGGTACCTGTGTAGGCCCAAGCAAATTCTCTGGTGGTGTATTTGGCTGCACCTTAACCTGTTATACGTGTGCCACGTCCTGCTCTTTCAGGCACCTAGGAGCAGAGCAGGGCAGCAGTGTACCTTCTAGTCTAGTTTGCTTCCTAATTTCATCATGCAGTACATTCCATTCTCATTCACCAAGCATGAGCTTTTTTCTCCTCTTACTGGCCCTTTTTGTTTTCCAAGAACTTCTATCTGCAAATTCCCTAAAGGGATAGCCAATTCTGAAGTCTTCCACAACAGAAAAGAATCGCCTGGTTTCCCATTAAACTTTTTCAAAATAGTATATATGAAAACTACAAAGCAAAACCAAAAAACCCCTTCTGGGATCAAGGCAGGATACCACCTAGCTGCCAGTTTACCAGTCTTCTTAAGCAACATTGCTAACCGCTCATGATCTGCCATTTCCTCTACATTAGAAGCTGAGGTACCTGTTATGTCTAAGCCACAATGGGTGACACCTGCAACTTTAACTATTCCAAACTTTATTTTTAATCATAGTTCTTAAGGGTTTTATTCTCCCTTGTAGCCCACTGGCCACCAGAGGTAGTGGAAAAAAAAAGGATGGAGTGGGGGTGGGGCTCGTGGACCTATTTAGAAAGGTTCTTTGGTATCTCTCTTTTCTTTGTTGTTTGGAAATTGGCAGTTCAGTTCACAGGTTAGCAGGCAGCAGCAGCTCGATCCACTTGCAAACACCTCGCAGATACACCAGCAGTCCAGATCAGTAGAGTTAGCAACAGCAGTGACACGACCTAGCAGAGACAGCCTGCCAGGCCTCAACCTTGGCTTGACTCAGCAGGAGGGTCCAACAGGAACATCAGGAGAAGTTCTTGGCTATGCCTCTCTTGGAGATTAGAAGGTCAGCTAAGATGCAAGACCCACAAGCATTGAACAGCCAGCTGTACCAGCAAGCCAAGCTCTCTCTCTCTCTGTCGCTTCTTGAGTCCTATTTATACCTTCCAAATATCAAGTGTCCTCCACGTGCCTTTCCTATGCACATATCTTGCCTTAGCAAGGGGTCTTACCTCAGGATGGGTCTTACATCTAATCATCCCAAGTCCATGGAAGTGGCAAACCACCAGAAGTCTTTTGTTGTGTTTCTACAGAGTCCTGACAAATGCAGCTCTATGACACAATGTAAGGCTGACCAATACATGCGGGTGGTTAGCAAAGAACCCATTAGGTGTCCTTTCACGTGCATCCTCTCTCCTGTGTCTGCTTCAGTGAAAGATTCCTTTACGAGTCAGTCAGCCTTAGCCTTTCACACCTGTGTCCACTTTAACAAAAGGTTCCTTCATGTATTTGCCCCAGCAAAACACCATGCAACTTATGGGTTCCAAAGAACCCGTAAGTTTCCACTTCAGTTGTGGGTTGAGGTTTCCTCTTGCTGTCTATTGTAATGCTAAGTGCGGGCCCCCAAGACCTGGAGTCTGCACATAGATTTGTGACCTTGCCCCCAAGTTACTTCTGCTTCACTTCGTAAATAAACATGCCAATAGCCAATAGCAGGACAGAAGAGGGGTTTAGGTTTCTCAGGTTTGGGATCAGAGAAGAACCATGGGGTGGAGGTGGGGGTGGGGGTGGGGTTACAAGGGAGAAGGTGCAAGAGGAGAAAGGAGCAGCCATCATAGGTTAGGGGATTTCAATAGAACATGGCCCCGAGGGCTGGCCAAGTGGAGTTAAGAGCAGAACAGATGAAACATAGTAAACAATAACTCAGGGTTACCAATAGGAAAGTAGATTCTAACCACATAAAAGGTAGGTATCTGCCCAACTCTGTGCTGTTTAAGTCTTATTGTAAATATAAAGAGTGTGTGTCTTTTATCCGGAAACTAAACGGTCAGTGGTTGGGTAAAAACCCTGGGTCTGGATTAAGTAGTTTATTCAACAGGTATGCACTAAGCACTGCTGCACTGAGTACCAAGTCGTGAGTCTTCAGGGATAATTTTAGTTCCAAAACACAACGTTCCTAATGAGATAACATATATAAATATGAGAAGTCTACTAAGGTTACTTTCTGCATCATTTTTCAAACAAATAGTTATAGATGCTCGTAATCCAACACTCATGAGGCAGAGGCAGGAAGATCATGAGTTCTAGGTACCCTGGAGCCATATACTATCCAAAGGCATAACAAAAAGACCCTGTCTTAAACCCGAGGAGTAGGCACATAACTCAGTGGTAGAGTGCTTGCCCAGTATACATAAGAACATTGGTTCAATTTACAGTACCACAGAAAAGTATAGTTATAATGGAATTTCAAGGAGACAAACTGCATAGAAATACCTTATCTCAAAACAACAATGGAGAGGTTTCCATAGAAGACTATAAGGCCAGAGCTGACAGTGAATAAAAACATGTCAAGCTAAATAATGACAATTCATTAGTTTTATATGTCAAGCTATACAAGTGCCAAGTGCCCCTGGAAATAGTGAAGCTATCTAGGAGCTTTAAGGTTGTCTATAAGTTCAAAATTCCTTTACATAAGAATGTTGAAGAGACATCCTTTTTCTATTCCTTTACAACAAATAAAAAACAAAAGAGTTAATGGCTGACTAGCTAAGCATACTGACACTTACCTGTAGTGTAGCAACAGATCTTAGGCAGATCTTGCAGCTAGGAGTTCAAAACCAAGCTGGGCAACATAGTGAGAAGAGTGCCTCAAAACAAAAACATGTAGAGGTTATTGTGAATATATTTATTGTTATTCACATTGTCTCTGTTAAAATAATTTTCAGTGTCATTTTCAGTAAGGTTTCATGTTGTTTCAAACTGATAAATGATCAGTTCTTTTGTTCTTCTTAAAACACAACAGAAATACAGAATTTAAGGCAATAAAATATACTGTAGACTAAAATATCATTTCAGAAGCTAAAGCAGGACCATGGCAGTGCCTGGCAGTTATACCATGAGTCAGACAGGAAGCTATCAGGGAGTCATGATTCATGAAGGGCAAGGTTGACATCAAGCCTAAAAAACACTGATCTCATGGCCCAAGAGACTTGACATAAGCGACATTTAGCACTATATCTATAGCACTGTTGGGTAATTTTGAAGATTAAACTATGCTTTTATTCAACTGATATATATTTAGTATCTATTATAAGTCAGAAATATGAAAATAAAAATTATTTGGACTTTTGCAGTTGGTAACCATCTCAAGTACACGTACCTGCTGCCTGTCAGACATTGTACTAAGCAATGACAAACTTATTCCTGACAAACTGTGAGAGTATATCCATTACTATCTAACTTCTTGATTCCAAATAGTCAGGGAATGGAAACAGCCTAGGTGTCTGTCATCGGATGAAAGGATAGTGAGAGGGCTGGAGAGATGGCTCAGCGGTTAAGAGCACTGTATGCTCTTCCAGAGGTCCTGAGTTCAAATCCCAGCAATCACATGGTGGCTCACAACCATCTGCAATGGGATCCAATGCCCTCATCTGGTGTATCTGAAAACAGCTAAAGTGTACTCATATAAATAAATAAATTTAAAAACGAACCAGTAAAAAATAAATAAAGAATAGTGAAGATGTGAAACACATACACAGTGGAACAATATTCAATTGTAAAGAAAAATGAAATTTACAGGTAAATGGATGGAGCTGGAAATAATCATTCTGAATGATATAACCTGGACCCAGGAAGACAAATACTCAGTGTTGCTTTTCATGTGCTGATATTAACTCTGATTTTTTAGAGCTATGTGTCTAAGTTGGAATAACTTACATGTCTGCAAACTAGTAATGCGTTATGAAGTTAGGATTGGAAGGGAAAGATGACAGAAACAAGTAGTAGGAAGGAAGAATGGAAGAATCATGGAACAAGAAAGGTTAAATGGGGTGAGAGAAGAAAGGAGCAGAGCTGCAGAATGAGTAAGGAGAGATAACTAACACTAAAGATCTTTGAAAATGCCACGTGCAAACCTACTATTATAGACGCTTCCTAAAATATAGACACACATAGAGCTACTCTATCATTAGACTAGTACCTGCTCCAAACACCATGGGCTTTTTTTTTATAATAACTTTTTTTTTTAAGATTTATTTATTATATGTAAGTACACTGTAGCTGTTTTCAGACACCCCAGAAGCGGGAATCAGATCCCATTTCAGATGGTTTGTGAGCCACCAAGTGGTTGCTGGGAATTGAACTCAGGACCTTCGGAAGAGCAGTCAGTGCTCTTAACCACTGAACCATCTCTCCAGCCCCAACTTTCTTTTTTTTTTTTTTTTAAGAGAGCCAGATAAGGGTTTCTTTTTGGTCACGGTGATCCTTCAGATAATCTCTAAGCATTACAGGCCATTGCCATTGCTCTGGTTATCCTCCAGAACTTGATAACAAGACCCCATTGCTGAAGATACCATGTATTTGAGTTATAGGATCTTGAGAAACCATATATGATGGACACTTCATCACTACTGACTAGCTTTCATAGTGCTAGAAGGTACTATCCATGCTACTGGGGGGAGAAAATAATCAATAGTCTTACTTAGCTGTGGACTTGGCACGATATGATACCAACTAGCTCAGAAAGAGAGGTCCACCAGTAGGGGAATAACTAGACAATTTCTGATTTGATTTAAAGCAGTATTCATAAGACAGAACTCCTGCCTAATGTGGTTAACTAGACCAAGAGTCTGTGGCTGGCTAGGTTATAGACCCTAAAGAAGAATCTAATACTGTTATTCTGCTAAATGTACATAGTAATAAACGCGATCCCTATGCTCTTACCTTTATACCCACAGATGAGTAAATCTCTCAACCCCCTCATGAGAGAAACTGCATTTTGCAGTAAATGGTGAGTAGACACAAATCCATAGCCAGACAATGTGCAGAGACCAAGAGACTGCGGTGTGGAGAGCTCTTGGGGCTGCTTCTAGAAATTTGGCAAGCATTTGTCACTGGGCTCAGAGGAGGAAGGAGGATCAGATAAGAATATTTACATTTGGGCTAATACAAAGCTCAAGGCAAACTCAGCCTAGGAATGTGTGGCATTCCTTTTATCTTGGTAATCCTGAAGCCCTAGGCCCAAGGACTACAGGACTTTGTTTATTGCCTTGTTTGATTAATTTATCTTTGATCTAAGAATTGACCCTATTCTTTGGCTATACTGGAATGGTATAAAAGCAGACTGGAGAAAAATAAACCTGATTCAGCCTGGGCACTGGCTGGAGTCATGTTATAATCTTGTCTAATTGTCTTTTTCTGTTCAGTCCTCACTCCCTCCCTCCAGACCCCGTTGGGTGACTGAGCTGGCTTGGTCACTGGGTAGTGATCTGCTCTAAATGGAACATCTCTATTTGAATCCCCTTCCTTCAGGGGGTTCAGGGATCATCACAGAAAAAGAGGTGAAAGCAAGGTCAGAGTCACAGGTAGTGGATGTATCCAGTGAACCTGAATGGAAATGACAATGCCATTCCACACATGAATTCATGGTGGCTGGTATTGCACATATATATATATATATATATATATATATATATATATATATATATATATATATAAATGCGACCTCCATAAGATCAAGCCAGTCAAAATCCTAGTATACTTGGGGAGAGTTAGTAATGAACTCTCACCCTTAGCTGAGGACATATTGGCAATTGATGGCTGCTGGATGAAGAAGAGAGTCAGTTTTCTCCAGAGATTGCTCTCTTGTCGTTCCAAATGCAGGAGGCCTGGGCTGTGGCCCCGGCTTGGCTGAGGCTCCCTCTCTCCCTGGTGGCAGGGGGCCTGCTGCTGAGGCCCAGGTCTGTCTCTCTCCCCCAGGGCTGACCTGTTTGCTGCACGGCGCCTTAATTAAAAAGGAGGCAATGTATGAATGAGTTATTTTATTGTTGGAAGGAGAAATATGCTGGTTGAATAGAGAGAGAGAAAGGTGAGGAAGGAGAGAGAGAAAAGAAGGACAAGGAGAAAGGCAGAGAAGAGAACAAAGAGCACAGAGGAGAGAGAGAACAAGAGAGCAAGAGAAAGAGAAAGTAAGAACAAGAGTGAGGGCAAGAGAGTGAAGAGGGGGCAAACTGCCTCTTTTATTGTATGGGGCGTGGCATGCCTGGCTTGTGGTCAGATGACTGTGTGTAAGGTCCAGCTAGAATGCTGGGAGTTTGAGGCAGTGTCTGCCTGATAGAGCACACATCTCCTGCAGGGGCAGCTGTCAGGGGTCTGGGCCAAAATCTGAGCCATTGGTGTCAGGAGCAATCACCGAATGCCTACTGTCCCTTATAAGCAAATTTACATTGCTCAGTGGGTCTCTGTGTCACAGACTGGGGTTTCTTACGGGGGTTCCTTGTTCCGCGGGATGATGGGTTCTGGCCAGGTGTGCACAGGATTTAGCTTTGACAAATAGACACTACACAAGAAGTGTTCTATCTGAATGTAGTTCTTAAAAAAATGACATGGGAGGCTTTTACAATCATTGCAAAAGAGAAATGAAAAATCTGGCAGCTCAGTAGTCGAGGTACATCTGAGGCCATCTAAAACACACTAGGTCTAAAACAGCAGCCATCTCTCATGGACTGGTGCAGCACCCCTGGGCTCCGAGTATGTTGTGGTTGTATGGTCCCGGCCAGAGTCCCAGGAGGCTGCGGGTGCGCCAGCCAGGAGAATAGAGGCTTGAATCTCAAGTCCTCAATGTTGAATCTTCAATGTTGAATGTTCGAATCTCGAATGCTCAATCTCTTGAATCTCGATTGATGCTGCACCCCCCTGGGCCCAAGTGCTCTGGGCCCGGGGGGCTATGGACTGCATAGATCTAAGTCTTAGTCCACTTAAGTTCTGGTTGTAGTCCGAGTGCTAGCAAGTCTAAATGCTGAATGTAGACTGTTGAATCTAGAATGTTAAATGCTCTATGCTGTCTCTTTTTCTGTAAGCTTTAATGCCCTACCCACAATGTTGGAGGCAATTAGTTAGAAAGGCTTAACATTCTAAGCCAGGGTTTGATGCCCTACCCTCAATGTTGGAGGCAATTAGTTAGAATGGCTTAACATTCTAAGCCAGGGTTTGACTAGGATTTTGGAACATTGGTGAAGGTCAGAGAGCAATGTCCGAATTTTCTTTTTCTAGCTGTTAAGACATGATATCTTGGTGGGCCCCTAGCACACAAGTATGAGGACTTATCTGGGCTACCTCTAAGTTTGGGGTGCCAGGTGACAATGCGGAGGCAAGAGACTGACTTTCCTTGAAGTTTACGCCTCAAATACCACCGTCACGCAAAGTGTGTGTGACATCTCCGGGGTTCCAAGGTGGCTCTGCTCTACTGGACTCAGGTTGTCAAAACTGCTCACGGCCCCACACTCTCTCTGCTTCTAGGATTTTTTAATATCAAGAGAAGGAACTTATGGTGGTTAGAACTTTGTCATTTGTTTATTTTGTTTTTATTTATAAACGGAAAACTAGGGATAGTTAATGTCATGATATTAGTACATAATGTAAGACCCTTGAAGGATTTGAGTGGTCTGTCCTTCTGTGACGACCTCCAGATGCTAGGGTCCACCCACAGAACACTCTACCATAATAGTTGGACCCAGCCCTTCCAGATTCAGGTCAACCTTTGCTCTATAGAGAAAAAAGCCCATACTCAGGACTTCAGAACCCACCAATCCCCACCCAGGAAAGCTCCATTCCACCTCCAAGAAACGCTATATAAACCCTGTCTTCTCAATTCTCTGTTGCATCTCATTTGATCAGAGGCAGCCACCCTCCTGGGGTTGTTCCTTCCATTTTCTCCCTTTTTTTTTTTTTTTGAGACAGGGTGTCAGGGTTCTTTAGAGTCACAGAAGTTATGGTAGTCTCTATGTAGTAAAGAAATTTATTGATGACTTACAGTCTGTAGTCCAACTCCCAACAATCCACTCCCAACAATGGTTGGCAGCAGCTGTGAATGGAAGTCCGAGGATCCAGCAGTTCCTCAGTCCCACAATGCAAGCAGATGAAAAAGAGCGAGCTTTTCTTCTTCCTTTTATAGGTCTCCAGCAAAAGGTGTGGTAACACCTTTAACCCCAGGTGACCCTGATTGAACTTGTAGATCTTTCTATCTTAATCCTCTGGGATTCATAGCCACTATACCTCAAGATCTCCATGCCAAGATTCGGGTCGGAAACTTGTATCTCTCAGCCTCCAGATTAGGGCCAGGTGAGCCTTCTGATTCTGGATTGTAGTTCATTTCAGATATAGTCAAGTTGACAACCAGGAATAGCCACTACGCAGGGTTACTCTGTGTAGCCTTGGCTGTCCTGGAACCCACTCTGTAGACCAGGCTGGCCTCGAACTCAAAAATCCGCCTGCCTCTGCCTCCTAAGTGCTGGAATTAAAGGCATGGGCCACCACCGCCCGACTCCATTAGATCTCTTGAGTAAGGTTATCTTCATTAGGGTTTTACTGCTGTGAACAGACACGGTGACCAAGGCAACTCACAGACATTTAATTTGGGGCTGGCTTGCAGGTTCAGAGGTTCAATCCATTATCATCAAGGTGGGAGCACAGCAGCATCCAGGCAGGCATGGTGCAAAGAGAACTGAGAATTCTACATCTTTATCAGAATTCTGCTAGGAGAAGACTGGCTTCCAGGAAGCTAGGATGAGGGTTTTAAAGCCCAAGCCTACAGTGGCACACCTACTCCAACAAGGCCACACCTTCAAATAGTACCACTCCATGGGCTAGGCATACTCAAACCACCACAGAGGTATGTTGCATGGTGTGACTTTGTGGTATTCTTTGACTCCTGATTAACAGGATACTTCTCCCTTCAGAGCTGTAAGACTTGGCATGGGGGAATGCTACGCACACTCGTCTACTCCAGTCACATCCAAAATAACGGGGATAAAATCCTGATAAAGGATAAGAGGCAATAAGACTTCAAAAGGAGATCTGTGCCTCCTGGATTCCAGACAGTTGCTGGTATCCCCTAACTCAGACGTGTTCCAGATCAGTCTTTCCAATCGTCAACACGGCCTCATAATTAGGCATAAAGGTACCCCAAGAAATGATTTGTAAATGGTTAAGATTGGACATGGTCTTCTGGCCTACACAATGTTTCCAATTATCCTAGTTTGTTGCCAGGCTATCCATAGCTTGCATTCTCTTTCAAAGTATCTCCCTTGCTAGAGCTGGCAAAGGAAATCGTGTACATTCCTTAGAACAATAGATAGTTCACAATAGTTAGCAGTATTTTGCATACTAGAGAGTAATGAAGGGTTTCTCTCACTCTAGGACATTAGCTGAAAGTGTTAGGTCCGGATTCCTCTCTGCCTGCCTCCAGCAAGAACCAGAGAATTAGCATAAGAATACCTCAACAGAGAGGGCTCCACCCCTCTTCCTCCTGTTTCACACCTAGCTACCAGACCCTGCTGACCTTGGTGTGTGGGTCTCTTGCCGACATAACAGAAGGACTGGGAGAAGAAAGACTTGGACTCACATGCAGGACTAGCACTAGAACTTAGATGGGCTAGGACTCAGATTCATGTATCTCTCGCAGTCCCCAGGGCCCAGAGCACTTGGGCCAGGGGATGCAGCACCATTTCAGAGGAGATAGCTGCTGCTTTAGACCCAGTATGTTTCAGATAGCCTCAGATGTACCGCAACTGTTGAGCTGCCAGATTTTTCATTTCTCTTTTGCAATGATTGTAAAAGCCTCATGTCATTTTTAAAGAAATACACTCAGACCTTACACCACTCGTGTCTAGTCTGTTTGTCAAAGCCGAATCCCGTGCACACCTGGCCAGAACCCCTCGTCCTGCAGAACAAGGGACCCCGTAAGAAATCCTGGTCCGTGGCAGGGGAAACCTTTCTCGAGCTCTCCAGAGTAGAGCTGTAACACTTGCATTGGGAAAGCTTCTCTGACTCCAGAGCTGTAACCCTTTCATTGACACTAGGCTCCCCTGGTGCCTGTAATCCAGGACTAAGCTGCACTGGGACCCTGTGATGGCTATTCACTATTCTTGGTTATCAATTTGACTGTATCTTGAGTGAACTACAATCCAGGAATGGAGAGTGAACCTGTGATCCACATCTTGAGGCTGGAAAACACAGGTTTTTGATTTAGATCTTGAAGCAAAGTGGCTAGGAAAAGCTTAGGTCCAGGCATGGTGGTACATGCCTTTAATTTCAGGAGACAGAAGCAGATGTCTGAGTTCAAGGGTAGCCTGGTATAGAGCAAGTTCCAGGTAAATCAAAGTTTAAGTCTAGGTGTGGTGGTACACAACTTTAATCTCAACAGTCAGGAGACAGAGGCATGCAGATTTCTGAGTTCAAAGCCAGTCTACAGAGCAAGTTCTATGACAGCCAAGTGTAGGCGATAAAGGAAATCATTGAAAAGAGAAAACTAGTGAAGATGTAATAGAAAAAGAAGGCCATGTTCTAGCCCTCGCAAGCTGCAGTACTTGGCAGCTCCGTGTGGCTCTGGCTTTAGAGTCAAGAATAGAAGGGGTTACTAAAACAATAGATGCTGGTTAGCTGGAACTAAGAAATTAGCAGTGATTAAGAAGAGACCCCAAAGATGCTGACAGACAGTAGCTGGACAGAAGAGACATTGGCAGGATTTGGGATTCTTTGGCTGGGGTTCAGAGGAGAACCATAAAAAAGAACAAGAAGATATAGCAGAAAGGAGAAACCAACATGGGTTAGGTAAGCCATAAAACTGTAGCCTTAGAGCTGACCAATTGGAGTTCTGGGCAGCCCAGATAAAACATAGTAATAATTCGGGGTTATTGATAGGAAAATAGGTTCTAATTGCATATAGGGGAGATATCTGCCCAGCTCTAGTGTTGACTAAGGCTTTTTATTAATAAAGGAGGAGAAGAAGGGGGTTGAAGAGGAGGGGAGGAGGAGACCAGCACCACTGAGGTGAAATCTTCTGGGAAGTGTTTTCTGAGAGCACAAAGAAGTTGTGTTGGAGAGATAGACCTTGTGCTGAAAGCCAGACTCGGTAAAGTGTAAGAATCATCCTGGTGGTACGAGTTTTGAAGGCATGAAAGGGTTGTGGGAAGCAATTGAGGCTTAGTACTAGGGTGGGTCAGGAAAGGCCACTGGTGAAGGTTGCAGCCTCAGGGGAAGGTGAATGCCCAGGACTTAAGTTTGAGGCTTGGAACCATCAAGAGAACATCTTCCTGGCTGCCCGCAGAAGACAAGTCTCCAGGCTGCCTTCAAATCAAGATGTAGAACCCAGAGCTCCGCCTCCTGTACCATGTCTGCTCGAATTCTGCCATGCTTGCTGCTGGGATGACAATGGACTGAACCTCTGAAACTGTAAGGCAGCCCCAATTAAATGTTTGCCTTTATAAAAGTTGACTTGGTCATGTTGTCCCTTCATAGCAATGAAACCCTAAGACAGACTCTGTCCCTCCTCTTTGGTCCACCTGCAACAGACTCACATTCTGGCTCACCAATTGTTCAGTACCCCATCCACCTGTAGTAAATAGGTAAGTTTCCTCGCTTTGGTCAGTGTAAACATCTTCCTGAGTCCAAGAAAGTGACCCTTGAGTGTGTGGCACCTCTATGACACTCTTAGAGGAAGAAGTACTGCCAGCCATGGTTTATAAGGTTCTAGATGCTCTCTTCACCTGATCCCACCCTCGCCATCCTTGGAGCTGCAATCCTGCAGTTTCCTTTGACCTAAAAGGGCCATTACACCCCTTCTTGCTCTCATGTCCTATCTTCTTTTTGGATCTGCCCATAATCCCACAGTTCCTCTAGACCCTGGTGGCTTTTGTGACTTTTTTTTTTTATCCAACACCTTCCTGTGAATCACACAAACACACACCCCAGAGCTCAGTTTTCATCCTCACCTTCTGGCCTTTTCTCTTTCTGGCCTCCACGAAAGCCCTGGCACTAAGCACTGAGTCTCTCCTAAAGCTTACCCAGGCTAAGTCCCTGCCCCCTGCTGAGTGCAGTGAAGACCCAGTGAAAGGCTCCAATCTTCCTCTGGTCCTTCTGGAGCCCTGCAGATGAAAGAGCCCTGTGGGGAGACCCCCACTCAAATCTCGGGAGGCCATGCACCCAAGGAATCACGAGAGACAGTCTTGATGTAAACACATGAGGCAGTTTAATATCGGAACTCCGGATCGACACGTATCTCATGCAGGAGATAGAGGAATCGACCACCAGGCTCAGGGGCTAGGGGTTTATATAGGTAAAAGGTCTGAGGGAACAGGAATTGGTGTGGCTATACATGATTGGCTAATTCAAATATCAGCTAGTGTACATGCAGATCAGGGCGGAAAATTCCTAAGGGTGGTAATCTGAGTCAACAGAGCATCTGACCTTAAACCATATCTAAGAGGACCAAATGACCCATTACTCAGTTGGGTCATGCCAGGGCCCACCCCGACATATCTTTGCATGCTTTCTCTTCCACATCTTCCCAGCCTGCTAGTTCCCAGAATGTCCCAACAGCTCGCCTGCCCCTGCCCAGGCCCATCTGGACGTGCTCAACCTTGGTCCACTGTGTTTTCCTCAAACCTGCAATTTTCTCATTAGCCAGCACAAGTCTCAAATTTAACTCTTTCATAGATACCCAAGGCTACAGGTTACAGAGACAGTTTTGCTTGCCTCTCTCATTTATGTGAATGGTGTCTTCCATGCCCTCTCATTCTTCTTGGGATGCCTTTCAGAAAACCTGAAACCTCTCCATCTCACATCCAACACGAAGGGCTCTAAACTTGTCAACCCTTGAAATCAAATTTGGCTTCAATACTCCTTACACAATCAATCCAAATGGCTACATAACACCACACTAAATTTTTAATATTTTTCAGGACATTTCCAATAACTTTGAGCCATAGGGGAAATGGAAAAGGAGTCCCTGTGTCCAGGCTTCTGCTTACATCAGGTCCAAGCCTTCTCTCTGTTCTTCCTGTTCTCCCACTCATCTTGTAGTTGTGAAGCCTGGACAAGACAACTTTACTACTTTGAATCCAGTTGACAAGCTTCCCCCTGTAGCTCTCAACCCACAGCTCTCTCTCCTTCTCCAGCCTCTCTGGTTTACCTTTCTCCTGCCTAAGTGAAAAGCTGCTCAAATTAATCCTCCCTGGCGCCTACTCTAAGAGCACTGGCAGCCTCTTGCTCCGCCATGGCAGAGGACTCTCCTCACCTCTCCTACCCAACCTAAACAGGCTAGAGTTCTCTATCGGTGGACAGTTGGCAGGGTGTACAGCTTAGTCAGGGAGCATGTCTCCTTCTTAAGTATACTTTCTCAAAAATAAAAGATTTGGGGTTTTATACTGCTAATTCGTCCACCTTTATTAAAGAATTCCAGTATAAGACCCAAACTTACAGCCCCACCTTCCATGACATTTGTATGATTCTTAATAATAATCTCCCCAAGGCGTGTAGACAAGTCTGGGACCAGGCAGACCAAGCACATGCGGATGAAATCTATCAAAGCAACGCCGCTCAGCCAGCTGCTGTAATGTCACGCTCAGGGCTCACATTTGCATTGGGGAAGACTTCCCTCAGAGCTATAATTCCCCTACGTGTGTTTTACACTTAAAATATATCTTCAAGGTTACATGAAAATACTCTTATCCTTAATGAAGAAAGAGAAAAATCTGTCCATGCTTGAACATAAACTCTCAGATCTGCAAACTTTGAACAGACCTTGTAATATTTATAATGGCAATAAAGAATCCTTATAAATAGTTGCAGACATACATTCTTTCTCCTTAAGCTTTCACAACAATACAATACAGAATTATAAATACTTATATAAACAAGATTAAATATTTTCACCATATGTGTATTAATAATTATAGTGTTTTCTTTTATGAAAACATAAATAGTAAAATATTCATGCATAGTGTGAGGCTATAGAAATAGACAACTATAACCCACCAATATTAACTCTGGGTTGAGACTGCATTTCTGCAATATGAATGTGGATTATGATTGTCCAGAAGCAAGAATATGGCATTATGACAACAATTGCCTGCATGTGCCAGCCTGTGTTAGTGGTTTCTTTATATAATAAAACTGTAACAAGTAGACTGGTATGATGGCCTGCCACCTTGCGTTTGAATCTCTATAACTATCACAATAAAAGGAAAGAACCAGCAGCTGAAAGTCATCCTCTGACCTCTCCATATGTCTGTCGGTCCATTTCTCTCTCTCTCTCTCTCTCTCTCTCTCTCTCTCTCTCTCTCTCTCTCTCTCTCTCTCTCTCTCTCTCTCTCACACACACACACACACACACACACACTCACACTGACTCTATCCCTATGAATAAATGTCAGACAAAATTTTAAAACAATAACCTCTCAAATAGCCCACTTGGTGCTTGTTGAGAATAGATTCATTATTTCTTCTGTTGATCTCTGCAAAAGCAAGTTCACCTTCAAAAAGGTAGTCATGTAAATATTATAAAGTTTTCTTGAAGAAGCAGCCTTGCACACATAAAGTAAACTTTAAGTGTCTACTGTAGTTTGGATCTGGTTTGATTCTGACCCCTCTGGACTTCATGTTGAAAGTTAATAACCACTATGAAGTAGTACTCCTGTATGAACTCCATGGTTTTTAAAGACCTGGAACAGTAAGTTGTTCTTCAGTGACAGGCTCCTAAGCAAAAGGCCAGAAGATGAGGAAATAAAAAGGTAGAAAACCTGGGGTCAGGAGGTCTTGCACAGCTTATGCCTTATGACAAACAAGTTTATTGATAAATACAGGATCTTATATACTACCTTCAGGGTAAAATGGCAAGGTCAGTATAAAGTTAAATCAATATTGTCAAAGAGTTCAGGATATTTCAGACACTTGGGACTGATAACCTACAGCTCCTCAGGGTAGAAAGCCAGGTTCCCAGAAACAGGAACCAGAACTCCTTCAAGGCCCAGGTTCCAGCCCTGGAATGAATGTTGCCAAGTCTGCTCCTGAACAAGGACACAGACCTCATGTCATTTCATCAGGGTTTCTTAGAAAGTTAGGTCAATCTACCTCCCAACACATGATGCCTTAGCTTCATCTGTAAAAAAATCCTGCAAAAGACATTGAGTGCCTGAGTTCAGTTGCATTTTGTTATTGGTGGGTTATCTATGCAATTTTGTTGCAGTACTGGGCTATCTATCAATCCACAATCACATATGAATCAATTTTATATGTCTACAACTAACTAAGTAGAGGGGTTCCTTCCTGGCTTTAAATATCACTTAGACGTTGATGATTCCAAGATCTGACCTGACCCTGATACTTGATCCCATGCCCAAATGTCTACTATTAGTTTAACAGAAGTATTTATCTGTTTATGTAAGTCTGTTGTCTGAGAAAATCTCCAGGGTAACTATGTTTAACTGAAATTCACCTAATACTGTCGAAAATGGCGTAATTCCAGATATCTATAACATGATTATGAAATATAATCTTCCATTGTATCCAAGAAAATAGAACCAAATATTGGTGAGTATAAGAAGTCTCTTTCACTAGAACTACTGAGTCTATAACAACCATCCCCCATCTTTGTAATATAAGATGCAACTTATATGTGGATTTGGTTTACTCATGCTGTCAATCCAAAAGTTTCATCATCCTTTTACAAAAATTAGTTTATATGCTTGGTGCTCAGGAGATCGAAAAAGGGTTTTGGATACTCTACAACTAGAGTTACACATGATGGTTGACCCACCATGTTCATGCTGGAAATTCCACCCAGATTCTATCTAAGATCAATTTAGTGCTCTTAAACACTGAGTTGTCCCTGAGTTGTTTTTCTAGACTGGGTTTCTCTGTGTAGCCCTGGCTGTCCTGGAACTCACTCTGTAAACCAGGCTGGCCTTGAACTCAGAAATCTGCCTGCCTCTGCCTCCCAAGTACTGAGATTAAAGGCGTGCGCCACCACGGCCCGGCTCCCATATGCTTTTCTATCAGCAAATAGTAATTGTCCAAAGTGGAGGTTTCACAGCATGCATCAATAATTCACAATAATGTCATCATACTCAATTACTTCTACCTTCCCATCAAATCTATATGAATAAGGGTATAATATCAGTTGGTTCTATAAAAGATAAAGAATTTTGCTGACATATTCCAAATCAAAGGAGCTTAAAGAGGTGTGATAAACATACAATAATTTACTTTTATCTACCTTATTGTTTGTATTTTAATTTTGTCAGTTAACCAATAAATCTGATTTATTTATTTATTTATTTATTTATTTATTTATTTATTTAGGAAGGGGTTTGAGGGATGAAAGGGAGAAGAAAAAAATGATGTAATTTGATATCAATTAAAAGATTAAGTAAAATACAAAATGAGATTATTAATATTAATTTGCCAGAGCTTATAATTATACTTGGTTATATAACATCTATTCAGTATCTCAAAGTGATCCTCTTAGGAATCATGAAAATATGCAATGAAGAACTTGGAAGACCCATTATGTTTGATGTCTAAAACTCACTCACCTTCAAATAACACAAAGAAACACCCACATGGGTATTACCATATGTTTGAAAAGTGAGGAGTTGGGGGAGGAGAATGGATATGTTCAAAATATATTGAATCAAAAAACTGTTAAAGTATAAATTAAAAACAGTAGTGAAAGTGTAGAATACTACACACACATAAATACATATGTACACACATATGTATTTATGCATGTATATTAGGATTCAATACTGACAGCAGGCACAACTAGGTGTTTTGCTAAAAACTTAAGAGTTCTAGAATATGACCATACCTGAGTGCTCAGTACAAGGCCATCTTTTTGAAGCTACCACAACCACTGTACTGATTTTAGTCTTGCTCACTTTGTATTATTGAGGGAACAGCACCAAGAGAAAGTGTCTTAGTTATTATTATATTGCTGTGGAAAGTTAACTGGCAACCATGACAAAGGCAACTCTTTTTGTTTCTTAACTGTATTCTTTTTATTTAATTTTTTTCCTTTTTTTTTCCATTTTTTATTAGATATTTTCTTTATTTACATGTCATATGATTTCCCCTTTCCCAGTTTCCCCTCCAAAACAAAATAACAAAAAACAACAAGAACAAACCCCTGTTGCCTCCCCCCTCCCCCTGCTTGCCACTCTACCCTCTCCCACTTATTGGCCCTGGCATTCCCCTACACTGGGGCACAGACCCTTCACAGGGCCAAGGGTCTCTCCTCCCATTGATGACCAACTATGCAATCCTCTACTATGCACATGCTGCCAGAGTAATCAGTCCTACCACGTATACACCTTAGTTGGTGGTTGAGTCCCTGGGAGCTCTGAGGGTACTAGTTAGTTCATATTGTTGTTAGTCCTAAGGGGCTGCAAACCCTTCAGCTCCTTTGGTCCTTTCTTTAACTCCTTCATTGAGGATCAGAAACTAGAAACAACCCAAATGTCCCTCAGCAGAGGAATGGATACAGAAAATGTGGTACATCTACATAATGGAGTACTATTCAGCGATTAAAAACAATGAATTTATGAAATTCTTAGGGAAATGGATGGATCTGGAGACTATCATCCTGAATGAGGTAACCCAATCACAAAAGAACACACATGGTATGAACTCTCTGATAACTGGTTATTAGTCCAGAAGTTCGGAATACACAAAGAACAACGCACAAACCACAAGAATCTCAAGAAGAAGGAAGACCAAAAGGTGGACATTTCATTCCTTCTTAAAAGGGGGAACCAAATACCCATGGAAGGAGTTACAGAGACTAACTATGGAGCAGAGACTGAAGGAAGGACAATCCAGCCTGATATAGCTGTCTCCTGAGAGGCTCTGACAGTACCTGACTAATACAGATGTAGAGGCTCTTTTTTATTTTCTCTGTATTATCATTTTATTAGAGATATGTGAGATAATTTTTTTTTAGATATTTTCTTTATTTACATGTAAATTTCT
>NW_022196909.1:20916348-20919272 GCF_008632895.1 Mastomys coucha
TTGATGGGGATTGCATTGAATCTGTAGATTGCCTTCGGTAAGATGGCCATTTTTACTATATTAATCCCAAAGGCAACTCTTAAAGCATCTATTTGAGGCCTTGCTTATGGTATCAGAGGATTAGTCCAGTGGTTCTCTTTGGGGGATTCATGACCCCTTGTGGAGATCAACTTTTTAATAGTATGGAAAACCCAAATATTTATGATTCATAACAATAGCAAAATTACAGATATGAAGTAGCAATGAAATAATGTATAGTTGGGGGTCACCACAACATGAGGAACTTTATTAAAGAGTCTCAGCATTAGGAAGCTTGAGAACCACTGGATTAGTCATCATGGCAGGAAGCAGATCAGCATCATGCTGAAGCGGTAGCTGAGATCATTACATCGTGATCCACAGGCAGCAGGCAAAAGGGAGGGGGAGAGGAAGGGAAAGGAGAGAGGGAGGAAGGGAGAAAGAGAGACAGAGGCGGAGACAAACAGAAAGAGAGAGAGAGTGAGAGAGAGAGAGGGAGAGAGAGAGAGAGAGACATAGAGAGACAGAGAGACAGAACATTTGGTCTATTGGTATATATTGTAATGCTAGGCCTACATGTGATTTTTCATGTGTACAAACTTTTGTTGTGCAAACTTTATTTCTTGATTAAATAAATTAAATAAATCTTGATTTATTGGTTAAATAAAATTGGCTACAGCCAGTTACTGCAGGGATTAGAAATAGATGGATTTGGAGTGACCTCGTTGGAGGAGGAGAAACCAAGTGGAGAAAGAGATAAAAGGAGAGGAGGAAGCCACCATGTGGTGAGATAGATGATAAGCACATGGCCAGGAGAAACAGCAAGTCTCTGGGGGTATACTACTAGAGAGGAAGCCAGGGCAACAGTTAGAATAGTAGATTAGGGGTTACCATCTGGTATTTGTCAAAGCCAAATAAAATAACCAGTCTGAGTCTCATTTATTTGGAAGCTAGTCAGGTTTAAACTCAAATTGGATATATTTAGAGAGAGAGAAAGAGAGAGAGAGAGACAGAGAGAGACAGAGAGACAGAGACACAGAGACACAGAGACAGAGACACAGAGACAGAGACAGAGACTGGGTGGTCCTGGCATGAGCATTTTGAAAGCCCATACCCAGTGACATGCTTCCTAAAACAAGGGTATACCTGGTCTATCCATGCCATGCCTCCTGATCCTTCCCAAACAGTTCTACCATCTGGGGACCAAATATCTAAACATATGAGCCTATGAGGGCCACTGTCATTCAAACCACTACAAGGAGTCTTTAAAAATGTACTTGGGACCATTTCATTTCCTGCTCACCCCTGCCCACTCACTACGACATCTATCACATTAACAATATACAAAGTTCTGTGATTTTTTTTCCCCTTGATTTCTTTTTTTTTTTTCTTTGCCTCCTATATTTACTGTCTAGCTGTGCTCAGGCCACTGCACCTTTTTGCTACTACCAATCCTACCAAGCATGTCTATCACTCTCAAAGTAATGACCTAAAATTTACATTCACTAAAAACCATTTTTTCAGAATGGTTGGCATAAAAATCTTGGGTGTTATTTTTTAAGAAACAGTGCTTCTCTACAGGGTTTTAAAAAAGCATAAAATAAAACCGAGGCCATAGCTAGAAGCCCAAACATTAAGCTAGCAATGAATCTGAAGCTATAAACAACCAAAGTAACCATTTTCATATCAAATATTATTTTAGCTTAAGCTGCCACAAGTTTTAATGATACCATAAAATGCCCTTAATATTATCTTTTTAGAACAGATCTTTTAAGAGGTTCTTGTGGGAAGGTCCATATTTTTAATAAGTGTTTTATTTCCTACTAGTGAAAAGCCTATGCATATAGTCCATCGTATGCTATTGTACTTTACCAAAGTTATTTGTTGAAGGCCTAAATGTTTTCTCAGAAGAAACAAATTATGGTATGAATAGCAAATCATACCATAATCATATCCAAATGATTCCATGAGTGTATATTAATTTAATAAAATTGCACATGCAAGCAGGCCTTCATCGAGCTGCTACTGTTAAAGTGAAGGAAAAAACCTTCTGGGGAACAAACATGAGGGAATGCACAATCTGAATTTAATTTTATTCGGGGCTCAAATATATTCAAATTAGAAGCTAAAATGGTATATCAGAAAGCAGAGAAATAGCAAAAGTTACATATTTAATGTTCCTCAGTAAATCTGTGGAGTGCAAATTCAAATCACAGATGTCACGAGAGTTCTTCGCTGTTTGCAGGAGAAAGGCAAGATGGAGAGTTCAGAACAGAGACTGACTAGGAGATCATAGAGATTGACAAGAAGCCACTCTATTCTAGTCTACCATCATAATGCCTTCTTTTACTATCATAGTACTATTATATAAATTAAAAATAAATAAAAGTAAAACACTTAAAAATGTAGCTATTCTTTTCCTCCAATGTATGTGTGTGTGTGTGTGTGTGTGTGTGTATGTGCACATGCATGGAAAAAACAGAAGTCAGTCACAGGTGTCATCTTTCTTGACTCTTCTTTCTTGATTTTGTGAGTGATTTGCTCACTGAGTAGGCTCCAGGGATCTTTTTCTGCCTCCGTAACAGTGAGATTACAAGTATGGCCTACCATGCTGTGTATGAAGATCTAGAAACAATCCCAACAAAGCTATTGTTTCTAGCAGCACTTAGCCCTTCTCTATAGTCCTTCTTATTCTCTCCTCCTCTTTGTTTTCCCTCATTTCTATTCTCTCTTCTCTGCTTTTCCACTCCCCCCTCTAATTCCTATCTGCTTTTCTTCTTCTACTTCTTACCTTCTACTTACCCCTCCATCATTGCTTCTTCCCTCTCCCCATTTTTGCATTTCACCTCTTTTTCTTTCTTCCCTCCTTTTTTTTTTTTAAAAAAACTTTTATTGCATTATGATGA
>NW_022196909.1:20921611-20930478 GCF_008632895.1 Mastomys coucha
TGCTATGCTGGGAGAATTGGGTTCTGATGATGCCAAGTGACCTTGGTTTGTGTTGTTTATTTTCTTACGCTTGTTTATTTTCTTACATTTGCCGCCTGCCATCAGGTTAACACTAGTGCTACCTGCCCTTGCTAAATCTCATTGGAGCCTGTCTTTCCTGTGATCTTGATTCTGTCAGAACTCCACAGAGTCAAGTTGTCTCTGTGATTTTGGGATTTTGGGATCCTGTGATCCTGGGCTTGTTAGATCACCTGGGAGTGGGGCTTTCTCTGTGTGTTGTGGGACTGGCTGTGGAACTTTCGCCCAAGGTTGCTCAGGACACCAACCCAGACAGACCAGAAGGAACTCGAGTCACTGGGCTGGTGGAGTTCCTATGTACCTGGTCCCACTGGTCCCAGTTATTCCCATTGTTGGGACAGATGTTGGCTCCTTCTCACCTCTGATCCTGGGTGTGTCAGAGCACCTGGGAGTGGAGCTTCCTCTGAGTGTTGTGGGACTGTCTGAGTAAACAAGTTCTAACTGAAGGAATTAAAAGTCTGTGTCTCTGAAGCCCCAGGAAGTTGTAGTCCAACTCCCAACAATCAACTCCCAACAATGGTTGGCAGCAGCTGTGAATGGAAGTCCAAGGATCCAGCAGTAGCTCAGTCACACAAGGCAAGCAGGCAGAGCAGAGCCTCTTTAAAAAAAATCAATGAGTTTTAAACTCAGAGCATTGTATTGCTAAGTAAATATGTAAATATGTCATCACTGGGTCAATATCTCAATAGCTTTTTAAAATTCATTTTAAATATTATTTACCATTATTTACCATGTGTGTGTGTGTGTGTGTGTGTGTGTGTGTGTGTGTGTGTGTGAGAGAGAGAGAGAGAGAGAGAGAGAGAGAGAGAGAGAGAGAGAGAGAGAGAGAGAGAGAGAGAGAGAGAGGTAGAGATTGGGATTTGGGTATAGGAATATTTGGTAAATTATTATAGTAATATTATTTGGTAAAGGAATCTTCTAGGAGTCATTTTTTTTCCTTTTTTTCCCTTAAATTTAAATTGTTAGAGGAAGGTCGCTCTTGCTGCTATATACATACATAGTTTCTCTGTGGCTTCCAGAAGAGTCTCCTATTTCTATCTTTCTTTTTGTACCTTGAATCAGAATCTCAATAAAATGTCCATACTGCCCTTAAACTTGTGATCTGCCCGCCTCTGCCTCCTCAATACTTGAGATTACAGGTGTCTTTCTCCACTCATAGCTTAAACTTTCAACCATCAGTACTGTCTTTATGAAACATTTGGGGAAATTTTCAACAACTACTAACACGGGGTTGTAAAATTACCTTTGTTGCTGAGGAGAAAAGCACAAACTGCTGGAAGACAGTGCTATGCCATTGACACAGTATGTCATTGACACAGTGCTATGCGATTGACACAGTGGTATGTCATTGACACATAGCTGTCTTCCTGCAAATTTCAGGAGTCAAGGGGAACTTAGGACAGCTCTCTAAGATTTCAAATGTGAAGCACTAAGTCTGAGAGGCCCAACTCTACTTCACATTATCACAGTTTGCTCATTACAAATTAGAGACAGTCTTCTAATGATCTGAGGGAGGATTAGGTTGAATGAATGGAAATGATGATATCTAAGATATTGGGGATAATATAACTGATATTTGATAGGCTAAGATGTAAATGAAAGTCACATGCACTGGTCTGAATCAGTAGTGGGAGCATAGTCTGAGTTTGCATGTTGTGAGCTAATTTCTTATTCAATTATATTCTTAGTATTTCAAAAATTAACTCCTCGGGCTGGAAACATGGCTCAGTGGTAAGAGCACCAACTGTTCTTCCAGAGGTCCTGAATTCAAGTCCCAGCCACCACATGGTGGCTCACAGCCATCTGTCATAGGATCCGGTTCCCTCTTCTGGTGTGTCTGAAGACAGCAACAATGTACTCCTATGAATAAAATAAATAAATCTTTAAAAATAAAACGAACTCCTCACACACAGGTGTTTCACTATCTAGGGAACTTTCATTTACTGTTACTTATAAATGCTTGCTATATTGATTTAACATAGAAGACAGTTCATGTTTGCCATCCTTGAATTGTGAAGAAACACAAAAAGAAAGGAAGGAAAAAGAAAAGAGCTACCAGCTTTGAACTGACCTGCAAAGGAGAAGGTTCGAAGTCCTGGGATGGCGAGTTACACATTTAATTTGAAGGATTGAGAAGAACAAGTATATCTCTGTTTATTTTAACTCAACTAATGCTTCTGAATGATCTGCTTTCAAGTCTGTCTTGATTTCTCAGAATTCAAAGGAATAGTCTTAGCCTTTGTGGTTTGTTGTGTCTAACTGGGAGTGACATATGGAAATTATGCAATGTAAGGTATCAATTAAGATAGATACTGGTCCAACAGGATGGTTCAAGAGGTAAAGTAGTAAGTCTGGCGATGACCTAAACTTGTCCTCAGGAGCTGACTCTGGAGAGTCACCCTGATCTCTATATGCTTTTCAAAGCACACATGCATCTACACACACACAAGTACATCTTCATACATGAGTGAATCTTCACACATGTACATGCATCTTCACATTCTCATTGGCATCTTCAACACACACACACACACACACAAGCAGTGTAATAATGAATTAAACACTTTTAAATTACATGTGCAGAGACTGTGGAGGCAATGAAGGGAGACCACTAAGCTGTGTTTATATGATCAAGGCTGTTAAGAGTCTTAAAAACTGCCAGGCAGTGGTGGCACACGCCTTTAATCCCAGTACTCGGGAGGCAGAGGCAGGCGGATTTCTGAGTTTGAGGCCAGCCTGGTCTACAGAGTGAGTTCCAGGACAGCCAGGGCTACATAGAGAAACCCTGTGTCGAAAAAAACAAAAAAACAAAAAAACAAAAAAAAAAGTCTTAAAAATCTTAAAAAGTAATCTTGAGATTTCCAGAAATCTAAGATTCTTTCAGACCAATGAATCTTAAAACAGAAACAGGGTGCATATAGAGACAGGAAAGGTATTAGAGGTAGAGAACTAATTCATGAGCTTCAGGGAGGGGTGGTGCCATTCCTAGAGTGGTAGTCTTGGGTTCTATAAAAAAGTAGGCTGAGCAAGCCAGGGGAAGCAAGCCAGCAAGGAACATCCCTCCAAGGCCTCTGCATCAGCTCCTGCTTCCTGACCTGCTTGACTTTCAGTCTTGACTTCCTTTGGTGATGAACAGCAATGTGGAAGTGTAGGCTGAATAAACCCTTTCCTCCCCAACTTGCTTCTTGATCATGATGTTTGCATAGGAATAGAAACCCTGACTAAGACCTCAGCATAAAACCAGAGACACTGAATTGAAGAGAAAGTGAGAAAGATCCTTGAAACTCTGCTATTTAAGGTCACAGTCTATCATGTCTGGATAGCACCTCTGAACTTATGCAAAGTGGGGGACTCCCTCTTCCAACAGGGCTTCCTTTTCTCTGCCTGACCTTATCTGGGGATCCTAAGCCCCACACCCTGTACCTGTGAGGGAGGCCAGATAGTCCTTGGTAAACTTACAAGTTCAAATTCTTCTTTCCCAATAAGAATCTGCCAGGCAAGGACCGGGGATTCCTGGAGTACTTCTCCATGCAAATGAGGCATTCCCAGTATTTTAATTCCAGCCAAATGATTTGCATTCACCCTGAAAACTTCTTCCCACTCTCCAGGGTTCACATATAGCCCTTGTGTTTTCCAAATAAAGTGTATGCATAGAAGCTACTTCGCCAAGTGCTGTCATCCAAAAGAGCTGGGTAACACTAATGTCCTTGGAGAAGGCCTTCTCCCCCAAGCATTCCCAGGCAGCCACGGATCCTGCAGACTTCATCCATTCTGGGCTCCACTTCAACCTTCCAGACCAGTGTGCAGTGGCATCTGGGCACCCAGAGGGAGAAAGCAGAAAGTTGGACCACAGGTCCTTCTATATAATCTAGTGAAATTTTTGTGTCTGAAAATCTTTGATCTTGCCAAGGGCTTATAAGATAACAGCACAGACGTGTGGACTGCTATGTGGATCTACGGAAGGCCTCTACTGTAACTACCATGGGATGGGACTGAGGAAGGTAAGAGAGAATATGTAGTGAAGAAGAACAGTGTCACAGTCTGTGAAAGGCACCCATCAGGTAGACAGAGAGGCAGCGAGCCACTGGCTGTATTAGAAATGCGTTATTCATGGTATCTAAGAGCTAAACAGCATAATTATAGTATCTGCACCTTGCAAAAACAGTTTTGTGATAATATAAAAATATACTGCAGCACAAAGCAAATAAAAAACAGATGACAGTTCAAGGGAACAATGCATGATTAATTGCCAAAGAGTTCGGCTGATAATAATTGCTATTGGAATTTTAAAAAGAAAATTTAGATAATGATGATTAGTGAAACTGTTTAAATGAGGCCAAGGACATGAGTTTGATTTCTTTGTGGGTCATTTTTTTTCTTGAGTTAAGCTAGTTAATCACATCTAATTCCCCCCCCCCCGTGTGTGTGTGTGTGTGTGTGTGTTTTAAAGAAAATCAAGAAAGTACCATGCAGCAGAATTAATATTTCATTTTACTGAAAGTAAATACCCCACAAATCTTAGCATTCATGTCCTTCTGATGATTATATTAAAGATAGGACTTTACTTCTATACATACAACAGATTTTCTTCGTTTCCACAAATAATAAATGGGCTCAGAAAACAATTAGGAAAGCAATACACCCATCACAATAGCCACAAATAATATAAAATATCTTGGCATAACGACAACAAACCAAGTGAAAGATCTTTATGACAAGAACTTCAAGTCCCTGAAGAAAGAAATAGAAGACCTCAGAAGATGGAAAGATCTCCCATGCTTATGGATTTGTGGGATTAACATAGTAAAAATGGCCATCTTACCAAAAGCAACCTACAGATTCAATGCAATCCTTATCAACATTCCAACACAATTCTTGACAAATAGGGAACAAACAATTCTCAACTTCATATGGAAAAACAAAAACCCAGGATAGCCAAAACAGTTCTCAACAATAAAAGAACTTCTAGGGGAATCACTATCCCTGACCTCAAGCTGTAGTATGGAGCAATTGTGATAAAAAATACCTGGTATTCATACAGAGACAGACAGGTCAATCAATGAAAGAGAACTGAGGTCCAAGAAATAAATCCACACACCTTTGGTCACTTGATCTTTAACAAAGAAGACAAAACCATCCAGGGGAAAAAAAGCATCTTCAACAAATGGTACTGTTCTAACTGGTCGTCTGCTTGTGAAATAATGCAAATTGATCCTTATTTATCTCCTTGTAAGAAGCACAAGTCCAAGTGCATCAAGGACCTCAACATAAAACCAGATACACTGATTCTAATAGAAGAGAAAGTGGGAAAGAGTCTTGGAACACTTTGGCCCAGGGGATAATACCAGTGGCTCTGGCTCTATGTGACAAATTGGACCTCATTAAACTGAAAAGCTTTTGTAAGGTAAATGAAGGACACTGTCAATAGGACAAAATGACAACCTACAGATTGGGAAAAGATCTTTAATAACCCTACATCTGGTAGAGGGCTAATATCCAATTTTTATACTGAGTTCAAGAAATTAGAGTCCCAAAACTCAAATAACCCAATTAAAAAATGGAATACAGAACTAAACATAGAATTTTAAACCAGGGAATCTTGAATGTCCAAAAAGCACTTAAAAAAATATTCAACATCATTAGTCATCAGGGAAATCCAAATCAAAACTACCCTAAAATTCCAACTTATACCAATCAGAATGGCTAAGATAAAAAACTCAAGTGACAGCACATGTTGACCAGCCTGTAAAGAAAGATTGCTGGTAGTGCAATTGCAAACTGGACAAACCACTCTGGAAGTCAGTCTGGCATTTCCCCAGAAAACTGGAAATAGTTCTACCGGAAGACCCAGCTATACTGCTTCTGGCATATACCCAAAAGATGCTCCACCATACTACAAGGACATATGCTCCACTATGTTCACAGCAGCTTTATTCATAGTAGCCAGAAGCTGGAAACACCCCAGATGTCCCTCAACTGAAGAATGGATACAGAAATTCTGGTTCATTCACACAGTGGAACATTATTCAGCTATTAAAAATGAGAACATCATGAAATTTGCAGGCAAATGAATGAAACTAGAAAATATCAAGCTGAGTGAGGTAATCCAGATCCAAAAGGACATTCATGGCTATGCGCTCACTGGTAAGTGGATAGTGGTCCAAATGTACAGAATTCTCAAATACAACCCACAGACCCTAAGAAATTTAACAAGAAGGAAGGCCCAAGTGTGAATACCTGAAAACCGCTTAGAAGAGGAACAAACTAATCATGGGAGGCAGAGGGAGGGAGGATCCTGGGTGGGATAGAGGAGGGAAAAGGAACAGGGGTCAGGATTAGATATGGGAGCATACAAGAAAGAAGCCCAGGGGGTCAGGAGAATAAATTGAAATATGCAGCTTCAGGGGGTGGAAGGCGATGCAGGTGTGTGTGTGTGGGGGGGGGTTTGGGGGGAACTTTTCAAAAGTTCCAGAGACCTGGGATGTGAGGCTCCCAGAAGTCAATGGTGATTACCTTAGCCAAAATGCTCAACAGTGGGGAGATGGAACCTGAAGAGCCATCTCCAGTAGATAGACAGGACCCCCAGTGGAAGGATGGGGTCACCAACCTAACTTCAAACTTTTTGATTCAGAATTGTTCCTGTCTACAACAAGTGCAGGGACAAAATGGAGCAGAGATTGAAAGAAAGGCCATCTAGGGACTGGCCCAACTTGGATCCATCCTATGAGTGGCTACCAAACCCTGACACTATTACTGATGTCATGTTGTGCTTGCATACAGGAGCCTAGCATGGCTTTCCTCTGAGAGGCTCTACCAACAGCTGATTGAGACAGGTGAAGATATTTACAGATTTACAGCCAAGCATTGGACTGAAGGACCCCTATGGAAGAGTTAGAGGAAGGGTTGAAGGAACTGAAGGGGATGACAACTCCACAGGGAGACCAACAGTATCAACTAACCTGGGAAACCCCTGGGAGCTCCCAGACTAAGCCACCAACCAAAGAGCAAACATGGGCTGGTCTGTAGCCCCTGGCACATATTAAGGCAGAGGACTGCCTTGTCTGTCCTCAGTGAGAGAGGATCTGCCTAATACTGTAGAGACTTGATGCCCCTGGAAAGGGGGATGAGGAGGTCATGAGGTGGGGGTAGATGAGTGGGTGAGGGGGTGAGGATGTGGGGAGAGGGGGAATGGGGTAAAGAACTCTTGGAGTGGGTGCTGGGAAGAGGGACATTTCAAATGGAAATAAAACAATTTAACAACAGCAACAAAAGAGTCTTTTGGGGTAAGCTGTGATCAAATTGTCTTTCTCTCAGTCCCACAGACTGTAATAACTTATCCTACAGTGTTTGAGAAACAGAACATTTGTTACAGCAGCACGATGACAGTGAGGGACATACTATGGGCACCAAGATTAAAGAGAGGAACAACTACTTTCAACATAAATATGTCAAGGACTTTAAAAGCCAGATGTTACCACAGTAATTTTGGTTCTACTTGCAAAAGGCATTGGAGCATCCTCTGGATTTACTTTCTTAGCAATAAACGTAAGTCTATACCCAATAAAGTGTAAAGTTTTGGGAGCCTATATTATCAGTTATCACTCCTGTTTTTATTACCATTATGGTGGAGACAGTCCTTGCTGTGGTGTGCATTTTAAATGTTCTATGTAGACACTTGTATTTAAATATGTGGTCACTAGCAGGTGATACTTTCTTAGGAAGCTAGAATCTAACTTTAGGAGGTATGTTCTAGCTATAGGAAGCAGCTTTCTGGCCTAGCTTTGGAGGTGTGATGACCATTATTGCAGTGTGAGCAGCCACATGGCACACCACTCCTGCACCATGCTTTACATGTTCCTTCAAAGTGTGAGCCAAATGAGCCCTTATATTGCTTCACGTTGGGGACTTGGTAACAGTGACTGCAGAGTAGCTAATACAGCCCTTTGGGGGCAGGAGTGTGTTCATCCCTCATTGGTCCATGTCTTACTCTGACCTCTCAAAGAGCCATTGTAGGTCTTCCAGTTCCCACTTGTGCCCACCAGGAGCAGAGACCCTATCCCATACATCCTATATCCCTGTTGCAGTTTGACATCTCAGGTATTCAGACACAAACCCCTGTCCAGAGACCCAGCTTACTGGGACCCCTGCAACCGGGGAAAGTAGATTCCATGGCCAACTGGAGATCAAGGTGCCTTCTGGTTCCCACCTATTCCCACAGGGAGCATAGACCTGATCCCACACAGCACACACACCAGTAGCAAATCAGCTCCCCAGGATCACAGGATCACAGGATCACAGGATCATAGGATCACAAGAAGGACAGCCTACAGCCGGAGACAGGTGTCTAAAACTGTCCCGTGGTTTCACGAACTTAAGTTCTCTCAGGTGAAGGACCAAAGAACCTAAAATATAAGCCTTGAGATACAAGAAAAAATACAAAGACAAGTTGTGCCCCAATCAAGGCTTTGTACTTTACTTAGAGTATCCAGAATATATATAGGTACATGAAAAACTAAAACTAAATCTCTAGGTTACATGATATTTGCATAACATAAACACTGCAAAAGAAGTCTGGTACCAAGGTCCCCAGCAACTTGGAAGGTCTCCAGGCAGTAGGCATGTCTTTATCTTAGTGTGAATTTCCAGGCAGCTGCTCCAAGGAAGAACTGATGGTCTGCAGATACCAGGTACCAAAGTTAAGGCAAGATCAGATCAACAATCTAAACAGCCCCATATCTGCTAATGAAATAGAAACAGTCATTAATAGTCTCCCAACCAAAAAAAGCCCA
>NW_022196909.1:20930548-20939490 GCF_008632895.1 Mastomys coucha
TAGTGCAGAGTTTTATCAAATCTTCAAAGAAGACCTAATACCAATACTCCTCAAACTATTCCACAAAAGAGAAACAGAAGTTACTCTACCCAATTTGTTCTATGAAGCCACAATTACTCTTATACCTAAACCACACAAAGACCTAACAAAGAAGGAAAACTTCAGACCAATTTTCCTTATGAATATAGATGCAAAAATACTCAATAAAATTCTTGCAAACTGAATCAAAGAATACATCAAAACGATCATCCACCATGATCAAATAGGCTTCACCCCAGGGATGCAGGGATGGTTCAATATACGGGAATCCATCAATGTAATTCACTATATAAACAAACTCAAAGAACTAAACTATAAGATCGTCTCATTAGATGCTGAGAAAGCATTTTACAAAATCCAACATACCTTCATGATAAAAGTCTTGGAAAGATCAGGAATTCAAGGCTCATACTTAAACATAGAAAAAGCAATATACAGAAAACCAGTAGCCAACATCAAACTAAATGGAGAGAAACTTGAAGCAATCCCACTAAAATCAGGGACTAGACAAGGCTGCCCACTCTCTCCCTACCTATTCAATATTGTACTTGAAGTCCTAGCCAGAGCAATTAGGCAACAAAAGGAGATCAAAGGGATATGAATTGGAAAGGAAGAATTCAAATTATCACTATTTGCTTATGATATGATAGTATACTTAAGTGACCCCAAAAGTTCCACCAGAGAGCTCCTAAACCTGATAAACAACTTCAGCAAAGTAGCTGGATATAAAATCAACTCAAGCAAATCAATGGTCTTCCTCTACACAAAGGATAAACAGGCAGAGAAAGAAATTAGGGAAACAACACCCTTCACAATAGTTACAAATAATATAAAATACCTTGGTGTAACTCTAACTAAGCCAGTAAAAGATCTGTTTGACAAGAACTTCAAGTCTCTGAATAATGAAATTGAAGAAGATCTCAGAAGATGGAAAGATCTCCCATGCTAGTGGATTGGCAGAATTATTATAGTAAAAATGGCCATCTTGCCGAAGGCAATCTACAGATTCAATGCAATCCCCATCAAAATTCCAACTCAATTCCTCTCAGACTTAGAAAGAGCAATTTGCAAATTCATCTAGAATAACAAAAAACCTAGGATAGGGAAAACTATTCTCAACAATAAAGGAACATCTGGTGGAATCACCATCCCAGACCTTAAGCTGTACTGCAGAGCAATTGTGGTAAAACTGCATGGTATTGGTACAGTGACAGGCAGGTAGATCAATGGAACACAATTGAAGACCCTGAGTTGTACCCACACACCTATGGTCACTTGATCTTTGACAAAGGAGCTAAAACCATACAGTGGAAAAAAGACAGCATTTTCAACAGATAGTGCTGGCTCAACTGGCAGTTAACATGTAGAAGAATGCAAATAGATCCATTCCTGTATCCTTGTACAAAGCTCAAGTCCAAGTGGACTAAGAACCTCCACATCAAACCAGATACACTGAAAACAATAGAAAAGAAAGTGGGGAAAAGACTTGAGCACATAGGCACAGGGGAAATATGCTGCACAAAACTCCAATAGTTTATGTTCTAAAATCAAGAATTGACAAATGGGACCTCATAAAGTTGCAATGCTTTTGTAAGGTAAAAGACACTGTCAACAGGACAAAATTGCAACCAACAAGTTGAGAAAAGATCTTTACCAATCCTATATCTGATAGAGGGCTAATATCCAATGTTTACAAAGAACTCAAGAAGTTAGACTCCAGAGAACCAAATAACCCTATTAAAAATGGGGTGCAGAGCTAAACAAAGAATTCTCAACTGATGAATACTGAATGGCTGAGAAGCACCTAAAGAAATGTTCAACATCCTTAGTCTTCAGGGAAATGCAAATCAAAACAACCCTGAGATTCCACCTCACATCAGTCATAATTGCTAGGATAAAAAACACAGGTGACAGCAGATGCTAGAGAGGTTGTGGAGAAAGAGGAATATTCCTCCATTGCTGGTGGGATTGCAAGCTGGTACAACCACTCTGTAAATCAGTTTGGCAGTTCCTCTGGAAATTGGACATAGTTCTGCCAGAGGACGCAGCTATACCACTTCTGGGCATATACCCAGAAGATGCTCCAACATGTAATAAGGACATATGCTCCAACATGTTCATAGCAGCCTTATTTATAATTGGCAGAAATTGGAAACAACCCAGATGTCCCTCAACAGAGGAATGGATACAGAAATTGTGGTACATCTACACAATGGAGTACTACTTAGCTATTAAAAAAAATAAATTTATGAAATTCTTAGGGAAATGGATGGATCTGGAGAATATCATCCTGAGTGAGGTAACCCAATCAGAAAAGAACACACATGGTATGCACACATGGTATGGTAAGTTGTTATTAGCCCAGAAGTTCAGAATACATGAAGTACAATCCAGAAACCACAAGAAATTCAAGGAGAAGGAAAACCAAAATGTGGACACTTCATTCCTTCTTAAAAGGGGGAACAATATACCCATGGAAGGAGTTGCAGAGACTAACTATGGAGCAGAGACTGAAGGAAGGACAATCCAGCCTGATATAGCTGTCTCCTGAGAGGCTCTGACTGTCCCCTACTAATACTGAAGTAGTTTCTCATAGTCAGCCATTGAACTGAGTACGGGGTCCTCAAGTGAAGGAGGTAAAGAAAGGACCCAAGGAGCTGATGGGTTTCCAGCCCCTTAGGACGAACAACAATATGAACTAACTAGTACCCTCAGAGTTCCCAGGGACTAAACCACTAACCAAGGAGAACACATGGTGGGACTGATGCTCTGGCAGCATGTGTATAGTAGAAGATGGCTAAGTCGGTCATCAATGGGAGGAGAGGCCCTTGACCCTGTAAAGGTTCTGTGCCCCAGTGTAGGGGAATGCCAGGTCCAGTAAGTGGGAGAGGGTAGGGAACAGGGGTTTGTTCTTGTTGTTGTTTTTTGTTTTTCTCTTTGGAAGGGAAACTGGGAAATATGACATGTAAATAAAGAAAATATGAAAAGAAAAAAATGTGAAAAAAAGAGAGAAAATGATAGAACTCCATAGCATCAAAAAACATACATTAAAAGAATATTAGTAGGTTAAAAAAAATGACAAGAATCTATCCCTCACCCATTTGGAAGCCAGTTAGTGGATATTAGGTATGTTGTTCTCTTTGCAAAACATTTTGTATTATTTAAATTAGCACATAGGACTTGGAGCAAGAGAGCAGTAAAAATAATTCTAACAGGTAGGAAGAACACCCTCATCAAATCAGAAATTGAAATTATAAAACCTCTAGATAAAATTGTAGCATTTTTGAACAGAGTGCATTGTTAGTGATCCTCCTTCCACCCCTTGCTGCCTTTGTTTCTATTTTCTCTGGCCTTCCCTTTCTGTCTCTTCATTTTCTATATCCCACATGCCAAGGAATACTCAGGGAAGTAAAATTGACTAGCCATCTCCTCACGAAGATAACAGTAGCAGTAAAAATTATTCTAACAGGCAGGAAGAACACCCTCATCAAATCAGAAATTGAAATTATAAAAACTCTAGACCATCCTCATATTAAGCTTTTTCACATTATCAACACCACAAACAACAATTATATGATTCTGGAACATGTGGTGGGAGGAGATCTATTCAACAGAATTGTGGAGTTTGGCTACCTACTGGAGGAGGAGTCTCATAGGCTATTTAAACAGATGGTATATGCCTTCCAGTATTTTTACCAGAAAGGAATGGCAAAGAAAATATAAAACTTAGTAACTTCAGATTGGGCACCAAGATTATCATGGTCCAGAGCCAGCAACTTTTTGTAGGACAATCCCTTATTGCACTCCAGAACTCTCTAAAGGTAAATAGTAGGATGCATGTGCAATTTGCAATTGATGTCTGAAGCTTGGGGGTTGGTCTCTACTTTATGTCTATGAGTGCCCCCCTTTCCAACGAAATGACTATGAAGAACTAAAGCAGAAAATCTTGGCAGGAAATTATTCCGTTAAATTCAAGCTGTCACCAGAACTTTGGAATGTGATTGCTAAGTTGTTAACTGTGAAGCCTGGACAAAGGCCACCAGTACATGATATTGTGAGCTTCTAATGGCTAAAGTATGACAATGAAGGTTCTCCCAGTTCCTTTAGCAAGACTCCTTTAGCCACCCAGACTCTACTGTAATGCTCATCATGGGTATCATGAGATATAAGCAATGAGAGATAAAGCAAAGTTTATGGGAGAAAAAATTTGACCAGGTGATGGCGACTTATTTTATGCTTGGACAACAGTAACCCTGGGGACAACTTAATAAAAAAATATTAAGTCCAGGCAGTGGTATTGAACCACAATTACACCAGCCAAGTGAGGTCCTCCATGGATTTCAGAAATCATGTAAACAGGGTGCCAAGGTATACAGGGCCAAGCATGATACAACAAATGGTTAGAAGGAGGGGATCTAGTGTCCCTACCTTTTCCACATTCATTTTGCCCACTCTACATGAAAGTCCAAAGAACAGAAAAAAGACTATAATGACATACAGTTTGCCACCCACTCTGAACTGCATGAACAAGAAGATAACTCCCGTTTTCAGAATCTGCTCCCAGCTTGTCCAGAAGGCTCACTTCATGAGCAGCACCTGTGTGGGAGACTGAAAGCCATGACACCTCTGATGAAAGCTGTGCCAGAGTGTCTCATCATTGGAAATCTACTCCAGCCAGTCATCCATGGATGTGCCCAAAGCTGGCTCTAACAATTCAAAGAGCAATTCAAACCCCTTATCCTGACAGGGGGGTTTATCGCATCATGCCTCTGTGGAGGAGGCCCAGTGTAGGTGCACCAACAGTGAAAAGATAAAATCCTCTCTTCCACAAACCTTAGCTCAGGAGAACCTCATGGGATAGCTCCATGACATGACTACTGCTGGTTCAAGGGACAATCTGACCACACAGGATAGTTCACCTCCATTCTCCAGCAAGGATGGCCCACAGGAGGGTCCTGCTGTGCAAGAGAGATAATTTAGCCTGTCCTCTCCAGATATGCCCCAGAGACACCTTAGTGGCTGGTATCAGACTGCACCTAGGGGCAAGTCAAGGCATCTAACATGAATGTTTCTTTTTCAGCAGGCCTGATGCTAAGATTTTCTGCTTTAGTTTTTCATAGTCATTTCCCTGGAAATTGATGTACCCTATCTATATAAAATAGAGCACAACCCCCAAGCTCCAGATATCAATTACATGTCCATTATACCCTTTACCTTTAGAGAGTTTCCTTTGAAAAGTGGATCTGGAAGACCCTGAAGAATGGGGTCGTAAAAAGCCTGGGAATTTTATGTTGCTGCCTGGTAATCCAAAAAAGAGCATGCCTAGCCAACAACCAAATTCTGGCTGTGAGTTAAAAGGGGGCCATGGAGGCAGCTGTGGTAACAGTGTACTTGGAGGCACTGTGATTCCTGGGTGATGATATCAGAGAGTGTAGAGAAGTTTGCTGAGAGTGCAGACAGGTGCAGGAGAGAGACAGGTAGGATCATGATGGCTGGTGATGCCACAATTACACCAGCCAAGTGCGGTCCTCCATGGATCTCAGAAATCCTGTAAACAGGGTGCCAAGGTATGAGGGTCTTCATCAGGAAATTATGCCTTAGAAGACCTTCCATGCATGAGATGTTGCTGTTATTTCAGCTTTGTATCCCCAAGCAGCAGAACTGAGAAAGTCTGGTGCCTTAGCTGCCTGTATGATTCTGTGTTGTGGCAACCAAAGGACTCCTGGGACCACACTCAACAAGGGACAAAGCCTGAGGCCAGCTTCATTTGCATAGTGCATAGGGCAGAAAGTACCCCTCAAGCCCTAACACACTAGATGGAAGAGGGACATATAGGTCTCCTTGATGGAAAAGGCTCCTGCTGATAGAGAAGTTATAGCACCAGATCCAGAAGTAGCACCATCAGCCAGATGGACTGGGAGCAGCAAGAGAATAAAAATGAGTCCTAGTCCCAGGAGCATCCAGCACCTTACCCTGACCCTTTGTTGTGGGAGAACACCATGTGAGGCATCTTGGAGAACTTCCTCACTGGGAGCAGTTCCTCTCTTTCCTGGCAAGAGTCAAGTGATGAGGGTAAGCTACTTCTCAAGTCTTCTCCATCCACCACCTCCACTACTGTGTGCATGGGGCAGTGAGAGTCAGCTGGTGTTATAGCCTTCTCAGTCATCTAGGCATGGACACCGTTTCCCCAGTAAGTAGTCTCAAGAAAGACTGTTACCTGCAAGAGCCAGACATACAAGACATATAGAACACTGGCAGTCGTGTGTGTGTGTGTGTGTGTGTGTGTGTGTGCGTGTGTGTGTGTGTGTATGCTCTTTATACCTGGTTCCCTCTAAAGCAGTGGTATCAACCAATACCTTCAGAAGTGAACCATGAAGATGGTCCATTAAAAAAAAAAGTTCCACATATTGAAAGCTGAGTGGTTTCTGATTTTAGGCATTGTGTGTCCAAGTGAAGATCAGCCATCAGAGAGCTGGGCTTAAGAATTGCTAGGCAGAAGTGTTACCAAGAGTGTCACATGCAGAAACCTGGACAAAAAAATATAGTGGCGTAAATAACTTTAAATATAGAGACTATTTTCTTATTACAGTAAACTTTTTTGTGTTTGAAAAAAATGGGAGACAGACTCATCTGTTAAAAAATATGCACTGAAGCCAGGAGGTGGTGGTGCATGCTTTTAATCCCAGCACTTGGGAGGCAGAGGCAGGCAGGTTTCTGAGTTTGAGACCAGCCTGGTCTATAGAGTAACTTCCAGGACAGCCAGGGCTACATAGAGAAACCCTGTCTCAAAAAACCAATATATATATATATATATATACATATATATGTATATACATATATACATATATACATATATACATATATATGTATATATATATAAATATATGTGTGTGTATGTATATATGTATAAATATATACACATATATTCACTGTAAATAAGTCTTAAGAGAAAATTTTAAGAAGAAATCCAAGAGTGGTACAGCAAGCCTAGCATATACTTAACTCTGATCAATGTGGAATGAGATGGAGATAGTGGGTGCTTAGTCTAGTTCATCCTCAGACTCCTTACAACAGTATGGAGGCTGCCAGTCTAGTGTTTGCTAATGAAAAGTGAACAGGGCAAGTTTCTAGATAACTTGCTGTGATAAGCTGTTTATTATGCTGACAGTTTACACTACATTTCTCAAATATTTAATCAAGTACTGCTGAATGGGGAAAAGGAAAGGAACCTGAGAAAGTCAGAGATGGAACAAAATAATAGGGAAAGTTAATGGGGATGATTACATCATATACATGAGAATAACAAAACGAAAATCAAGCTAGCTGTGTGTAGTCCCTGGAGCTCCATGAACCCCTACACCAGGCCTTCAGGTTATGTTGCAGAATTTTCCCTGTCCAATTTTACATTAGTGCAGAGGAGGCCTGTGATTGGACAGGGAAAATGGAGGTGGAGCTAAAGGTTGCAGGGGAGTGAGGAGAAGGAAAGGAGAATGGAAACCAATGTGATGATTTCATAAGGTTAGAATAATTGTGATAAAACTTTTATCATTATCAATTGGGTCTAAAATTATTGTATTGGCATCTTGTAAATTGTGATTTTATTGATACATAAATCTGATTGTTTAACCATAATTATAAGCTCTAAGAGTCTTGATTTTATCGGGTTACTGGTTATTGTGAGGATGACGGGTTTATTTGGTTATTGGAATGTGGGACAGAGCTGGCAGGACTGGGATAGGTGGGGCTGGAGAGTTGGCTGGTTGAGAGAAGCAGGAGTGCCAAGAGTTAGTAGGTTCTTTTTTAATATATCCCACAAGAAGGTTAGATCCCTTTATTCTCCCTGTATTCCCCTGTCTGTCCCTCTGTGGCACTCCCAGCTCTGTGTTCAATAGGGAGCTCCATTATCTGGCCACCACTCAGCTGGCTTCTACCATGCCTACTAAATAAGGAACATCCAGACCTCCACAAGGTCCACTGAAAAAGAATCATACAGGTCTGTTACACCAAAAACATCAAGTTCAAGTCTGCCTATCAGAGGTCTGTTGGACAGCGGACACCCAGAGTAGGCCCACCTTCCCAATATTTGCTATGCAAGGAACATCCAGGGGTTACCAAATGGCTAAAAGCCAGCATAAAAACACAAATGAGTCAAGGCACTTTCAGAGCAAAGCTACCTCACTACAACAAGCCCTGAAGCACAAGACCTTTAAATCCAACCTTATAAAGATGATAGATGCCTTTGAAGAGGAAATAATCCTTTAACCCAATTATTCTAACCTTGTGAAAACTTTAGCTATCTGTGGCTGTTAAAAACCACACAGGGTCTGGATTGTCTTTCTGTTCTTCTGCCTCCATGATGATTTCTCCCTGCTTTTCTGACCTCCAACCTCCTCACTCCTAACTTCTAGCTCAGCCTCTCTATTCCTGTCCAATCACAGATCTGTCACTGCCCTAATGTGATTGGACAGAGAAAATGCTGCAACAACTTTCCATCAAGATTAATAAAAATAGATGGGTAAGGATACTTAACAATCATCAAAGGAAAAATCCACCAAGACAACCTCTTAATTCTGAACATATATGGCCCCAAATGCAAAGGCATCCAAATTCATAAAAGACACATTATTAACACAACCTACACACCAAACCACACACATTAATAGTGGTTAATAGTAGAAGGAAAACTCTTGTTGGGTCCCCACTCTTACCAATGGACATGTTGAGACAGACACTAAACAAAAAAACGAAAAACACTTACGGGGGTAATGAATCAAATGGACCTAACTTATATACATAACATTTCACCCAATCACAAAAGAATACATCTTTTTTCTCTGCACTTCAAAGAACTGTCTCCATAATAGACCATGTAGTTAGTCACAAAGCAAGCCTCAATAGATACA
>NW_022196909.1:20939500-20996947 GCF_008632895.1 Mastomys coucha
AAGAAGTAATACCTTGTATCTTATCAGATCACTATGAATTAAAGCTGAACTTCAACAACAAACAATAAAGCCTACAAATTCATGGAAACTGAACAACTCTTTACTAAATGATCATGGGGTCAGAGAAGAAATAAAGAAATTAAACCATTTTAGAATTCAATGAAATCAAAGACACAGCACACCCAAACTTATGGGACACAATGGAAGCAGTACTTAGAGGAAAGTTCATATCACTAAGTGCCTTCATAAAGAAATTAGGAAATTACATCAGCAATTTGAAAGTATACTTGAAAGCTCTAGAAATTTTGAAAAAGAAAGCAAACAAATCCGAGAGGAAGAAATGGCAGGAAATAAACAAAGGGCTGAAATCAATAAATGAGAAAGAGAATAACATAAAGAATCAACAAAAGACCTGGTTATTTGAGAAAATTAACAAGATAGACAAACCCTTAGCCAAATTAGAAGGCAGAGAGACAGGATCTAAATTAACAAAATCAGAAATGAAAAGGGAGATATAACAGACACTTAGGAAATTTAATCATGAGGTCTTACTTCAAAAGCCTATACTTCACAACACTGGAAAATCTAAACAAAATGGATGTTTTTCTAAACAGATATCACTTACCAAAGTTAAATCAAGATTAGGTAAATTACCTAAAGAGTCCAATAACTCTGAAGGAAATAGAGATAGTTATTAAAAGTCTCCCAAATAATAAAAAACAAAAACAAACAAAAAAGCCCAGGGCTAAATGGATTTAGGGCAGAATTCTACTAAGTAGAGCTAATACCAATACTCTTCAAAATATTCCACAAAAGACAAACAGAAGGGATACTGACAAACTCATTCTGAGGCCACAATTACCCTGATATCTAAAACATACAAAGACTCAACAAAGAAAATTTCAGACCAATTTCCCTTATGAAGATTGATGTAAAAGTACTTAATAAAATACTTACAAAATCGAATCCAAGAACAAATCAAAAGCATCATCTACCATGATCAAGTAGACTTCATTCCAGTGATGCAGGAATGGTTCAATGTACAAAAATCCATCAATGTAGTCAACCATATAAACAAACTGAAAGAAAATAAAAATCCCTTGATCATCTAATTAGATGCTGAAAAAGCCATTTGACAACTAGTTCCCCTTCATGTTAAAATCTTTGAAAGACAAGGGATACAAAGTGTATATTTAAATATAATAAAAGCAGTATACTGCAAACCAGTAGCCAACATCAAGTTAAATGGAGAGGAACTTAAAGCAATTCCACTAAACTCAGGGACAAGACAAAGCTGCCCATTCTATCCAACATAGTACTTGATATTTTAATTAGAGCAATAAGACAACTAAAGGAGATCAAGGTGATATAATTGGAAAAGAAGTCAAAGTACTGCTTTTTGTAAATATGAGAGTATACATAAGTGACTCCAAAAATTTTTCCAGAGAACTCCTGTAGCTGATAAACTTCAGCATCATGGATGGATGGAAAATCAACTAAAAAATAGTAGCCCTCCTTCATGACAAAAACTTTAAGTCTCTGAAGAAAGAAATTGAATATATCTGTACATAGAAAGATCTCCCATGCTCATAACAGGATTAACATAGTGAAAAGGTACATCTTACCAAAAACAATCTACAGATTCAATAGAATTCTTCTCAAAATTCTAACACAATTCCTTACAATTCTCTTATAGTCATTGAAAGAGTAGTTCTCAGCATTATATGAAAAAACAAAAAGACTCAGAATATTTTAGACACTAAAACAACTTCTTGAGATATCATCAACCCTAATTTCAAATCAAGTGATATTGGTATGGAAACAGACAGGTTAGTTAATGGCATCAAACAGATGCCCATATTCATCACTCTGCACAAAACATAAGTAAAAGTGGATCAAAGACCTTGACATAAAACTTGATAAGGTAAATATAATGGAAGAGAAAGTGGAGAATATCCCTGAACACATTGGTTCAGGAGACAAATTTCTGAACAGAACACCAATAGTTCAGGCAATAAGATCAACATTTAATAAATGTAACCTCATGAAAACATCTTCTGTAAGTCAAAGGACTCAATCAGTAAGACAAAACAGCAGCCTACAGAATGGGAAAAGATCTTTACCATAGATCTTCACTCACCGTACATCTGACAGAGCACTAATATAAAAAAATATATAAAGAACTCAAGGAATTTGACATTAATAATCCAAATAATCCAATTAAAAATGGGGTACAGGACAGGAGAGATGGCTCAGTGGTTAAGAGCACTGACTGCTCTTCCAAAGATCCTGAGTTAAATTCCCAAAAATAACATGGTGGCTCACAACCATCTGTAATGGATCCTTCTTATGTCTGGTGTGTCTGAAGACAGCAACAGTGTACTTGCATAAATAAAATAAATAAATAAATCTTAAAAGGGGAGTACAGAGCTAAATAGAGAATTTTCAACAGAGAAATCTCTAATGGCTAAGAAGTACTTAAAGAAATATTCAATATCCTTAATCATTAGTGAAATGTAAATCAATAGTTCTTAGATTCCATCAGAATGGCTAAGATAAAAAAACTTCAAATGACAGCACAAGCAGGCAAGGTTGGCAAGGGAACACCCCATCATTGTTGGTGGGAGTAAAAATTTGTACAACCACTTTAGAAATTGATTTGACAGTTTCTCAGAAAAGTGGGAATAGATCTACCCCAAGACCCAGCTATACTACTCCTGGGCATATACTGAAAACATGTCCCACCATACCACAGGGACACTTGTTTACATATGTTCATAGCAACTTTATTCATAATAGCCAGAAACTGGAAACAACCTAGATATCCCTCAAAAGAAAAAAAAAAAGAAAACGTGGTATATCTACACAATGAAATACTATTCACCTATTAAAAACAAGGACATCATGAAATTTGTAGGCGAATTAACGTAAGTAGAAAAATATTATCCTGAGTGAGGTATACCAAACCACAATGACTTGCTTAATAGTGGACATTAGCCATAAAGTATAGGAAAAGCGAACCACAATTCATAGACCCAAAGAAACTAAATAATAAGGAGGGCCCAAAGGGGCATCTGTGAATCTCAGAAGGGGAAACAAAATAGTTATTAGAGGTGGATAAAGGGAGAGACCTGGGAGGGAGATATGGTGAGTAAGGAAACAGAGATGGGGATCAAGTATGAGGAGAAGGTGTGTGGAAGTTGGAATGATAATCAATGGGGGGCATCTCTTGGAGTAACTGGAGACCTGGGATGGGGAGGTTCTGTGAGGGTTACCCTAGCTTAGACTCCTACTAGTGGGGGATAATTGAGACTGACTCCTATAGTCAAATGTGGCGACTGACTCCTATAGTCGATTGGGACTTGCAGTAGAGGAAGGGGGCATCAACCCACCCACAAAACCTTCAGCTCAAAATTTGTACTGCCCACAGATGAGCAGGAATAAAGATGTAGCAGAGAATCAGGGAATGGATAGCCACTAACTGGCCCGACGTGAAACACTTCCCATGTAAGATAGCCAATCCTTGACACTATTAATGATGTTGTGCTGTGCTTGCAGATAGGAGCCTAGCGTAACTACTGAGAGGCTTCATCGAGCAGCATGTGGAAACAGATGCAGAGACCCACAGCCCAACATCATTCTGTGCTCAGAGAGTCTTGTGGAAGAGTCGGGGGCTAGAGCTGATTAAGCTGGAGGGGTCAATGACACCACAAGAAGATCTACAAAGTCAGCTAACCTGGGTCCACGGGGGTTCACAGAATCTGAACCTAACCAAATCTAAGCAAAGAATCTAACCAAAGAGCATGCAGGGACTGAACCTAGGGCTCCTACACATTTCTAGCAGATGTGCAGCTTGGCCTTCATGTGGATTCTCTAATAACTGGAGAAGAGGCTTTCTCTGACTCAGTTGCCAGCCACTGAATCCCTTTCTCCTAACTGGACTACTTAGCTGAAGAGGACGTGCTTAGGTCTACCGTGACTAGATGTTGCAGAGTGGGGTTGTACAAAAGGCGAGCTTTCCTTTCTCTGAGGAGAAGGGGAGGGAGTAATGGAGGGTAGGGACTTTTAAGGATGGGGCTGGAAGGAGAGGAAGGATGGGGGGTGTGATCAGGTTGTAAAGTGAATAGATAATAAATAAATATATAAAATAAAAATATTTTGTACATATTGTTACAAGCACTTTGGAAAATATAGCATGTAATTTCATTTTTAGAAGAGAAAGCATTCAGGGAGATTGTTTTAGGAGAAAATTGGTATATGAATAAGGATAATACAAAATTCTTTTTTTAAAAGATTTATTTATTTATTCAATGTATATGTGTACACTGTAGCTGTACTGATGGTTGTTAGCCATTATGTGGTTACTGGCAATGAAGGTTCCTCGCTCTGGACGACTCAGCTTGGCTCCACTCAGCCCCACTTGCTCCGGCCTAAAGATTTATTTATTATTATGTCTAAGTACACTGTACCTTTCTTCAAATGCACCCCAGGAGGGCATCAGATCTCATTACAGATGGTTGTGAGCCACTATGTGGTTGTTGGGATTTGAACTCAGGGCCTTCAGAAGAGCAGTCAGTGCTCTTACCCGCTGAGGCATCTCTCCAGTTCACAAAATTCTTTAGATAAGCAAAAACTTGGAGCAAGAAAGAGAAATTTGGAGTGTGACGCATAGACCATGAACTTTGGACTCCAACAGTGGATTTGAGTCTTCATTTTGCTTTTTATATAGTAACATTTTTATATATGTTTTTTTCTGAGTCTTATTTTATAAAATCAAGAAAATAGTGTCTATTTATTAGGATTGCTTAGGGGATTAAATACTATATATTTGTTATTGGTGCATCACAAAGCTGTTTTATTTGGTATTCAGAATCCACATATATTCAACATCAGTATCCTAATGTAGTCATCCTTCTGATAGAGATATATGTGTTCAACGACCAGATGAACTGACTCTAGGATGCAACTGTACACAATCTTTTCATTGCTGTTGACAGCTTTTTTCCCTCTCATAATTTTTACCATGTTTTCTCTCTGATGATGTGACTATTATGGTGCCAATTATCTGTCCACCGGTCTTTCTTTTGTTGGTAACTTGCCATCTCTCTCTGACCTCTTAGGGTAAATCATAGGTGTTATGTGGAATGAGAAGAACTTGCATATGCCAATGATTCAGCAGGGTGAAAATAAGCCAATTGCTCATTAAAATACAACTTTTATTGTGTTGGAGGAATTTCTTGAGCCTGTAGGAAAACATAATGAAGTTTTCAGTGTTTACTTCCTCACCTACCTTAAAATAGGTCTTCTCTATTAGACTCCTTTTCTGCTAGATTCCATTACTCGTGTCTAATTTTCTTCTTAGAAATGGACTCTTTTTTGATAGAATGTTGTATATGTGGGTTCCACCCCTAGAAATGTTCATGAAATTTTTCCTACAGCCAACCATGGTGTGTTTTTTTTGGGTATTCAATACAATATTTTTGAGCATATTAGTTTACTAATGCTAAGATAACAAAGTCCTACAGAATTAACAACAAGATTAAGCAACAGATTGCCTTTTAGATTCTTGAAGTGGGAAGTTCCAGATCAAGTTGACAAGTCTGATTTTTCCTGAGGCCTTTCCCCTTGCCTTGCAATTGTCTTTCTGTGTCTGCACACACTCCCTTTCTTTGCATCACACTCCTCTGTGAGGCTCATACTAACAGCCACAGATTTGCTTAGGTACAACATAAAGCCAATGATTTCAAATACAAGGGCAGTCTGGGAGTTAGGACTACATTTTGAAAGGGCTATGACTCAGTCTATAATACTCAAAAGTATTGATTGGCTTAGTTTAGTCCCAGGCCACAGATATAAAAATGCTGAGGTAAAAAAAAACTTAGAGGAAAAAAGAAGGTAGATATTAAAAAATCTTAATAGCTAACATGTGTTCCTTTAGGAGAGTCTGAAAGGCAGAAATTTCTTTTTTCTATAACAAAATCATTCTTTGCTCTCACCAAGCACAATGTGTAATTACATATGCTATGTTCTAAAAAATTTCAATTTGCTTTTGAGAATTTCATACATGTATACAATGTATGATTATATCTAACCCCATTTCCTCCCTCTTACTCTTCTTCAATGCCCCTCAACAACTTCATGTTTTTGTTTTATTTTGTTTTGTTCTTAATAACCCACTAGCTTCAGTTAGAGCTGTTCGTAAGGGCATGAGTATGGGGTCCTTCACTAGAGCACAGGAAACCCACCATTAGTCACATTCTCCAAAAGAATGATTTTCCTTCTTCCAACAACTGTCCACTACAAAGAAGCTTCTCAGTAAGGGGAGGGCACTGGAAATGCTCTAACCCATCCATATTGGGATTGTTTGCATACTTCAGATAGGCACAGCTAAAGACTTTCTGAACAAGACATCTATATATTTTGGCCACTTGATATAAAACAGGTTTATACAGGTCATAGTTGCTGTGAGATCATGATGGTAATAGCCATGTCATATCCAGAAGACAGCATTTCACAGCATACTTCCCCAAGATATGCTCTTACATTATTACCTTTCATTTTTTATTTCATCATATTCTTTAAAATTTATAAAATATTGTAACAATAAAATGAGTATTATAAAAGTTTTTTGATATGAAACAATTGAACGGACTTATGTAAATGCTTGCCTATAGCAATACTGAAAATATATACATTTTTCTCAATATAAATTTTAAATTACTCCAAACATATTAACTGTATGGTATTTTAAAATAATATATCACTATTAGTTTTTTAAATGAACAAAAATAAAGTCTTTTTGTTTGTTTGTTTGTTTTGTATTTAGTAGAGCTTAAAATCTTGGCTCTTACTGTGGTACAAGCCCAAAATAAGAACAATTTTTAGACATTGGATTTCCTTGTAAGAAGACTGTACTTCAATGACCCTCACATCACCAAAGGGTTTTACCTCCATAGTAGCTAAGCTAAGAGTTGACAGTTCTGCTGCTATAAGAAATGAATTGTAAGTACAATTTTTGGATACAGATTTCCTGCTATGGTCAAAGCTATTTGACTTGAGTGATTGTCTTCCTTCTCAGCCCACAGAGAACAGGTTACATTCATTTAAGAAATGGTGTGTGTATTAAGATGGTCTATCCATGAAGTCATTCACCAACTGTTTCAATGAACAATGGTTCTCCTTGGAGGATGGCACAGACATTAGGTGAGGGTAAAAATCTTGTTCATTGGCTATCATGATTTTGAAAAGAAAGCATTCATCTCAGAGAAAGAGTAACTTATAAAGTCCTCTTCTTCAAAATTGATACAATAATTATAAATATCAAGCAAAGCATTCAGTCTCGTTCTTTGCTGTTCTCTCACAAGTCACCTCCCAAATTAATTGTCTATGTTTCTTTTGGCTGTATAATTAATTTTAAAATATTTAAGCTGTTCTGAAAACCATAGTATGGTGTAAAAACATCAAATAAACAATCCTACTATTAGAGAAGGTGAGATAGGAGAAGCATGATTTCAAGACCATTGTGTGGTACACAGCAAGACACTGTCAGGTACAAACAAGCAGAAAGTATATATGGATTGTACAATACTGGACCTATTTCTCCAGTTACTAAATTAGAGAGAGACCACTGGGTGACAGCCAACAAATTTTCTAATCCCTCATGTTTTTGAATTTCAATCAATTAGGATATGATAGTAATATTAATTTTCATATTAAGAGTTATGAAAAAAAGTAATTGTTACTTCCAGTTATTTTTGTTGTTAGAGGTGGAATTATGTTTGTATGGATTTGTTGAAAGAGTACTTTCCTGCTTCTTCTAGGGTGTAGTTTCCCTCCTTATGTTGATGTTTTCCATTTATTATTTTTGTAGGGCTGGATTTGTGGAAAGATATTGTGTAAATTTGGTTTTCTCATGAAATTGTTTGTTTTCTCCATCTATGGTAATTGAGAGTTTTGCTGGGTATAGTAGCCTGGGCTGGCATTTGTGTTCTTGTAGGGCGTGTGTGACATCTGCCCAGGATCTTCTAGTTTTCATAGTCTCTGGTGAGAAATCTGGTGTAATTCTGTTAGGCCTGCCTTTATATGTTACTTGACCTTTTTCCCTTACTGCCTTTAAAATTCTGTCTTTGTTTAGTGCATTTGGTGTTTTGATTATTTTGTGACAGGAGGAATTTCTTTTCTGGTCCAGTCTATTTGTTGTTCTGAAAACCATAGTATGTTCATGGCATGGTATGTTCTTGTATGTTCATGGGCATCTCTTTCTTTAGGTTAGGGCAGTTTTCTTCTCTAATTTTGTTCAAGATATTTACTGGCCCTTTAAGCTGGGAAGCTTCACTCTTTTCTCTTCCTGTTATCCTTAGGTTTGGTCTTCTCATTTTGTCCTGGATTTCCTGGATATTTTGGGTTAGGAGCTTTTTGCATTTTGCATTTTCTTTGACTGTTGTGTCAATGATTTCTATGGTATCTTCTGCACCTCAGATTCTCTCTTCTATCTCTTGTATTCTGTTGGTGATGCTTGCATCTATGACTCCTGATCTCTTTCCTAGGTTTTCTAACTCCAGGGTTGTCTCCTTTTGTGATTTCTTTATTGGTTCTATTTCCATTTTTAGATCCTGGATGGTGTTGTTCATTTCCTTCTCCTGTTTGATTGTGTTTTCCTGCAATTCTTTTTAATGGATTTTTGTGTTTCCTCTTTAAGAGCTTCTACCTGTTTACCTGTGGTCTCCTGTATTTCTTTTGTTGTTGTTGTTTTGTTTTTTGTTTTTATTTTTGTTTTCAAGACAAGGTTTCTCTGTGTAGCCCTGGCTGTCCTGGAACTCACTCTGTAGTCCAGGCTGGCCTTGAACTCAGAAATCTGCTTCTCCCTCCTGAGTTCGGGATTAAAGGCATGTGCCAATACTGTCTGGCTCTCCTGTATTTCTTTGAGAGTGTTATTTATGTTCTTCTTAAAGTCCTGTATCATCATCATGAGAAGTGATTTTAGATCTGAATCTTGCTTTTCCAGTGTGGTGGTATGTTTAGGACTTGCTATGGTGGAAAAATTGGGTTCTGATGATGCCACATAACCTTGGATTCTGTTGCGTACGTCCTTATGTTTGCCTCCCGCCATCTGGTTATCTCTAGTGCTATCTGTCCTCCTCATCTCTTATCCTATGCTTTTACACTCTTTACAACACATTTTCCAAAGTGTTTCATGAGCCTTGAGTGTGGTGCAGTGCAGTAAATATAGATGGGCCATGTGGGGTGGACTCTGACTTTCTTCCTCTCAGCATTGTGAGCAGTTGTATGTTTGTCCATGGACTCCAGTCACCTGTATAAAGAAGCTTCCTAAACTAAGTCTCTAGATACAAACATTTAGAAGGGAATTTGACACTGTAATCATCTAGCAAATAATAACAGGCTCTCCTACACCCTGAAACTGCCACAGGGGAAAGCTAGCTGCACACTTCATATAGGCACTGTTTCAGGAATTACTAAAAAATTAATCTACTCTGCAAACTCCCTTTCCCACTGGAACATGTTCTAGTGCCAGTACCGTACCATCTGGCCACAGCACTATGTCTCGTCAGGTTCTTGTTATTTTCTCCCATCTATCAGCAACATCTTGCTCACATGCAATGCTTTAGACACCCCCACAATCATTAGCTAGCGCCTAGGACCCGGTAGGTAATGTATGACTCTTAAGGCTTTAGTATCCAATCAAGTTTATATAATAATAAGATCACAATTTACAAGATGCCAATACAATAATTTCAGAACCAAATAATAAAGACCCAATTAAGTATTTTGATCCAATTAAATTAACCTTGTAAAAACCTTAGCCTGGTTATAACCACCGCAGAGTCTGACTCGTCCTTGTCTGCCTCTACGATGAAGATTTTCCTCCTGCTCTCTGACCTTTCTCTTCCTTCAACTCTAGCTCCATCTCTCTATTCCTGTCCAATCACAGGCCAGTCACTGCCCTAATATGATTGGACAGAGAAAATGCTGCAACAAGGCACAGGTATAGACCTGAGCAAGACTCTGATAGGCCAAGAAATAAAGACATCATCAACAAATGGGATCTCATGAATGAAAAGCTCTGTACAGCCAAAAGAACTGTGACATGAATGAATAAACAGCTCATGAGGAAGCCTTTGCGAGCTATTCACCTGACAGATGATTAGTGTCCACAATACAAGAACAACAACAACAAAATCTAAATATTAAAACCAACAGCCCACATAAAATGGGTAATGGGACTGAGTAGAAGCTTCACAAAAGAAGTGTGAATGGCTAGGGAACTTAAAAATGAATGCCCTGTCTTCTCACCTGATTATAATACCATAGGCTTGCTTATGCCAGCATCCCTGAAAACACATGCATGTTGAATGACAATGGCATCAATGTCACTAGATGACAAAATTTGTTTAGCTTCATTATATTGTATGGAAACAATGTCACCGGAGTCATAACCAAAATGTCATTATTTAGAACTTTGTGTCTGTTGCCATTTGTATGCCTTCAGTTGAGGAATGTAAGGTTAGGACTTGTGTTAATCTGCTCTCCATTACAATAACAAATACCCCAGGCAATGGCCTAGAAAGAGAGCAAAGTTCTTTCTGGCTCAAGGTTTTGGAAGTTGCAATGTGATTGTGTACTGCCTGGGGCCTGTTGTAAGGCAATGTATGACAGCAGAGGCAAATAGGGGAACCAGTCATCAGCTGAGCCTGGCTGTGAAACAGGAAGATAGACTGGTATCTCTGAATTCATCCCAATGTTCTGAGTCCAGGGCTAAGAACTTCACTCATTCTTAAGGTTCCACCGACTGCTCAAAGTGGCAAATGTAATGCACCACGCCTTTTACACATGGGTCTTTGAAGGACAGTTATACAAGTGACAGGCTAACCTTTAGTTTTCTACTGAGCCATTTGATTTTCTTCTATCTTTTGGATACCAATAACCAGATGCATGGTTTGCACATCCCATTCTTTAAGATGTATTTTCTCTCTGTTAATTGTTTCTCTGGTTGTGCAGAAGCGTCCCACTCTGATTTAATCTTGAACATACTTTGTATGAACGATATTTGTCATTTTCCTTTTGTAAGAAATATTTGGAACTTTATTTAGTGCATAATTTTGAAGGTTAAAAGTACATCAGTTAGTCACATCAGTTCAGTCTCTTAGACTTAGAAATTATTTTTAAAAATTATTGTCTATTATGTGTGTGTCTGCATGTGAGCATATGCACTTAGATCCTCTAGAGTGGTAGTTACAGGTGATTGTGAGCCACTTGCTATGATTGTTAAAAATTAAACTTAGGACTTCTGGAAGAGTAGTAAGTTCTCTTTACCACTGAGGCATCTCTCTAGCCCCATTTTTAAAACTTAAAAAGTATTTATTTACTTTTACTTTCAGGTCTTTTGCCTGCATGTATGTCTGTGTGCCATGTCCATGCAGTGCCCCTGGAGGCCAGAAGAGGGGCCATCAGAGCCTCTAAACTGGAGGTATAGACCGTAATAAGCTGTCATATACATCCTGGGAACGAAACGTGAGATCTTTGCAAGAAGAATAAATGTTTTTAATGTTTATGCTACCTTTGTAGACCCTGGTACAGCCATGTATGAAGGTCTGTGACATATGGAAACAAGGTGGATATTCAATTTAAGTCTTAATACATTTTGGTTATTTATTTATTATCATTATTATTTGGTTTGTGAAGATCTAAATACATTCTTCTTCATGTGGTTATATGTGGGGCAGTGGGCAGTTCTGACAGCTGGAGTCCAGTAGAGCGGCCACCTGAGAACCCCGAAGACCCACTGAGCAAAGTAAATTTGTTCACAAGGGATCATAGGCGTTCAGTGATAGCTCCTGAGACCAATGGCTCAGATTTCAGCCCAAACCCCTCACAGCTGCCCCTGCAGGAGATATATGCTCTATCAGGCAGACACTGCCTCAAACTCCCAGCATTCTAGCTGGACCTTACACCCAGTCATCTGACCACAAGCCAGGTATGCCACGCCCCATATAATAAAAGGGGTGGTTTGCCCCCTCCTCATTCTCTTACTCTCCTCTTCTCCTCTTACTCTCCCTCTCTTACTCTCCTCTTCTCTTCTATCTCATCTGTGAGATTTTTTAATGTATCCTTTTCAACCCTGATTCTTTTTGTTAGAAGTAGCTTTTTCATGTTTAATACCACTGCTTTCATCTCATTCGAACTCATTCTCACCATTAAACCCCTAGGTGAAATTAAACGCCGGGTCAGCGTCAACTCAGTGTAGACCCTACACTTCTTGCACGCACGATTCTACAATATTAAAATAAGGCTAGCGCTAGCATTGAAAATATCTACCGTGCAGAGTGGTGTACGACCTTTTACCTTTACCTTCTGAATTCTTTTAGGCAGGGCCCTGCTTCTTAACGGTGTCTCCTTCATCTATCTTCCGTATTCGAGCTCCACGAGTTCGGGCGCCATTATGAAACTGTCCTGCAGTTTCACGAACCGGGTTCTGTCTTGACCGAAGGGAGAAAGGAGACCTGAAACACAGAGTTCGAGAACAAAAGGACACGAAGCCAAGTTGAGGGTTTCCAATCAAGGCTTGTCTTTACTTTGGGGTTTCAGCATTTATATACAAGAGAACAAACTGAATCTCTAGGTTACAATGACATTTGAATAACATAAGCAATGAGGGAGGAGTCAGGAAGAGTCTGAACAAAGTCAAAGGGAAGTCAAAGGGTAGCTGGCTGCTGGGCTGAAGGTGGAGACTCAGGGCGTCCCGCAGGTTTAGACTCCAGGGAGTGGCCTGAGGTGCAGTCCACAGTGGGGGAGGAGGTCAACAACAGATGTCCTCAGGCTGTAGGCTTGCCAGCCAGCAGGTGTTTGTTTCAGTCACAGCCCATGTGAGTTGAGTCTCCGGTGGCAAGCTCCAGCGTCTTGCAGCTGAGGCAGAAGGGAGGGACCCAATACCTTTCTTACTCTCCTCTTCTCCTCTTACTCTCCCTCTCTTACTTCCCTACTCTTCCTCCCCCCTCTCTCCTCTCTGCTCTTTGTTCTCTTCTCTTGTTTTCCTCCTCTTCTTTCTCTCTCTCTTTCTCCTTCTTCTCTTTTCCTTCTCTCTACTCAACCAGCATATTTCTCCTTCCTACAATAAAATAACTCATTTATACATTGTCTGCTTTTAAGTAACACTCCATGAAGCAAACAGGTCAGCCTGGGGGGAGACAGAGAGACCCGAGCAGCAGGCCCTCTGCCTCCAGGGAGAGAGAGCCTCAGCCAGGCCCCAGCAGCAGGTCCCCTACCACCAGAGAGAGAGAGAGAGAGAGAGAGAGAGAGAGAGAGAGAGAGAGAGAGAGAGAGAGAGAGAGAGAGAGCCTTAGCCAAGCGGCAGCCCAGGCTCCTGCCAATGGAACGACAGTTATACAACTTTCTTTTCTCCTTTTTTTATTCCTTCCTTCCTTCCTTCCTTCCTTTCTTTCTTCCTTTCTTCATTACTTGTGTTGGTGAGATAGAGTCTCATGTATACTGTTGGGGTCTCTGCAAACACAATGGCCTACAGACTAATGATCTGCAAGAAGACAATTTGGTTCAACAGGACTCAGTAGTTGGTGTTAGTTCAAACTTAGTCTGACCCTGAGTAGTTTATTTTAGGTATATTTAAGCATAGCACAATTTGGTGAAAATTTTCCGAGTGGTAAATGTGTCAATCCTCTACACACAGCAGAGCTTAAGACTTTACTATGTTGAATCTCTTTCTAAAGTACATGTAATGTCTTCTATAAAGAGAGGTTCTTCAGATTAAGGGAGAAAAAGAAGCTCAAGATAAGGGCCTGGGGAATACTCTAGTAATTGAGAAAAACAAGCTCCCGGATAAAGGACTGAGGGAGGATCCAGTGTGGTCTCAGCCACAAATATAACTTAAAGGTCCTCAGGCTACTAACCATGCCCACTCCCAGCCTTCTGGGCAGAAAATAGGTTATATATCTCTCCCTTAGAACAGACACTCCTGTGTGTTTAACATTCCTCATTTCCCTAGTGCTTATCTATGCGCATAAGGAACTTTGTGCTTATTAGAATGTATTAGGCTGCTTCCAATTTGATACATAGCCAAGGGTGGCACTGAACTAGAGTTCAATCCAAGTGCTTGGATTACAAGTATGTTCACCACACCTGTATAGGGCAGCTAATTGCTTCAAAACTACTCATTGAAAAGATGGATCTTTTGACAAAAGTGCTAAGACTATATATACACAATTGTCAAAACTCAATTGGCCACAAATGTGTAAATGTGTTTCTAAGCTCTATTCTATTGACCTATGTGGCTACATTTATAGTAGCATCTTAATATTTTGATTACTGAGACTTTGTAGACTATTCCAAAATCAGGAGGTTAGATGTCTCTACATCCACTCTTTTTATGATGATTAGGCTTTGTTCCAAATTTGCTAGTCCTGAATCATATGAGATCACCATAGAAACCTTTCAGCACCTAGGGCAAAACATCAGGAATTTGGAAACCACTGTGTACCAACTAGTACTCAGGAGTTTGCTGATAATACCTTCCTTAAATGTCCTTGTTTCAGCAGTAGCCCCAATTCTTAATGACTCTTCATTTTTCATCTCAACTTCTACTAGTCCTTTAATTTTATTATGTGCCTCATATATAATATGTGCCTGAAAAATAGATTCCTCGGCAGTTGTCACTAACATCAGTTCCTGTTGTCAAGTACAAAGGCTTAACTGCTTTCTTAATTTTTTTACAGGTGATCTGTGGGATTCCAGCTCAATTAAGTAGTCTTCACAGTTGTGCTGTCAACTCTGAGTTCTTTGCATCCCTGACACTTTCAGCCCTGGCTGTCAAAATCCATACCCTACAGTAGCTATTCTTTGTTGCTATTAAATTGGAAAAGAATAAGTCCTAGTTCTAGCTATTATTTCAATTTGATAAAAAAACAAACAAACCAACAAACCCAGAAATCTTAGAATTTAACATCTTAACTATTTTTATATGTTTATTTCAATTCTATTAACTACATGGATCTTGCATATGCAATAAGCTTCTAGGACATTATTGTATTTGCCAAACTGAAACCTTGTCCTCATTGAACTTGGAGTGGCTCCTACTGCTTTTCTTTAGCAATCACTTCTATTTTTTAATCTGACTCATGATTGAAAGATTTATGTGGTAACTGTATTTTTGTTAATAGCTGTTTTAACTTCATACATTGTCCTCAAACTTCATTTCTTTTGTTTTTTGTTTTAAAGATTTATTTTATTTTTATAAGTATACTGTAGCTGTGTTTAGACACACCAGTAGAGGGCATCAGATCCTATTACAGATGGTTGTAAGGCATCATGTGGTTGCTGGGAATTGAATTCAGGACCTCTGCAAGAACAGTCAGTGCTCTTAACCACTGAGTCATCTCTCCAGCCCCAAACTTCATTCTTTTTTAACATAGTTTTTTTTTTAAATTTATATTTGCATGTGCCAAGTGCAGTATATGGTATGTTGTGTGTGTGTGTGTGTGTGTGTGTCTTTATATTTGTATACTTAAGGCAGAAACCATAGTGCTAAGCTGGCTGTCTATGGGAAAGAAAATTGGGAGTGGAAGGCTTACTTTGCATCCTAAATTCTTCTATATCTTTTTGAATATGCGTTTCTGTATATAACAAAAAATATGACTTTTTAATTGAGAAAGAAATGCTTAGATATTTGAGAAAGAAACTTTATCTTTAGACTATCTACCCTATTGGAGTTTTATATCCATTGCCTTAAAATATCTTCTTTTCAGATTATTCCTTTGTCTGATAATGACAAAAGCCTTATTACTGTTTAAAAAAATGAATGCTAGATTTATCTGCTCAATTAAGCTAGGGAATTCATGGACATTTGTTCTTGCTCTCCAACCTGAATCTTAATTTAAATTTTCTGTCTGAATTGTCCTGGACTGTTACCATGGAAACAGTCACAGAAGTTTAAAAAAAAATCACATTTAATAGATATTTATGAAGTACAGACCACACCAGTCAGAAGAACAGATGAAGTGACTCACCTGCCAGCAGAATGGCCCCACTTCCTAGACTAGGTTTCCAAAGACACATTCCACTTCCTGCTTACCTCACTGCCTGCCATGCAGCTGGGAGCCTGTCCCCAATTACAGCAGATTCTGCTCAGGTGCTGGTCACACTAGTCAGGAGAACAGAGACTACCTGCTGCAACAAAAGCCAAGCTAGATACCAAAAGTCTAGCCCCCAAGCTGGCCAGAGACTCCCTACTGGATCAGAGGTCACTTCAGTCACATGATTTCCAGGTCAAAAAAGAACAGAAAACCAAAGAGGAAACAGAAACTGAGGAACAAAACACTCATGCAACAAAGCCAAACCCAGATATCAATACCTCGACCTGTCATCATCCCAAACCCCAAGGCAATATGGGACCACTAAAGCCCAGCTATCCTACTACAGCAAGACCTGGATGGATGTTCTAGTGCTGCTGAAGCACAATACAATTCCCTAAAAAATAAAAAACAACTTTATGAAGATGATAGAAGTCCTTATAGAGATCAACAAATTACTTAAAGAAATTAAGGCAAAGGCAAACAGAAATGGAAGAAGTTAATAAACCCCTTAAAGAAAGACAAACAGATGAAGGAAACTGTACAAGATATGAAGATGGAAATAAAAGCAATAAAGAAAACACAAATTCAGGAAATTCTGGAAATGGAAAATCTAGGTAAGCAAACAAGAACTATGGAGACAAGCATCACCAACTGAATGCAAGAGATGGAAAAACGAATCTCAGGCATTGAAGACACAATAGCATTAATAGACTAATTGGTCAAACAAAATGTTAAATCTAAACAATTTCTAACATTTGTGTCCAGAAAATGTAATATTGATGAAAAGCCTAAACCAAAGAACTATAGGGATAGGAGGCAGACAGGAATCCCAGCTCACCCTACCCAAATGTATTTTTAAAAATATCATAGGAAAAATTCCCTATGCTAAAGAAGAACATGCCTAAAAAATTTCAAGAATCTTACAGACCAGAAAAGAAAGTCCATGCCACATACTTATCAAAACATTAAACATACAGAACAAAGATAAAATATTAAAAGCTACAAGGGAAAAAGGCCAAGTAACATATAAAGGCAGATGTATTAGAATTATACCTGACTTTTAAACATAGATTCTAAAAGCCAGAGGGGTCTGGACAGATGTCTTTAATACTCAAGAAACCATGATGCCATCCTAGACTACTATACCCAGCAAAACTTTCAGTTACCATAAATGGAGAAAACAAGGTATTTCATGAGAATGTCAAATGTAAATATCTATGCACAAATATAGCCCTACAGAAAGTACTAGAAGGAAAAATCCAAACCAAGGAGGTTAATTATACCCTTGAAAAAAGACAATAAAAACATATCAGTAAAACTCAAAGAAGGGATGTACACACACACACACACACACACACACACACACGCATACATACACACACACACACCACACTGCTACCACCACCACCAACAACAAAATAACAGGAATTAACAATCATTGATAACCAATATCTCTAAATAGTAATTGACTTAATTCCCCAATAAAAAGACACAGCCTAACAGAATGGATTTTATCACAAAATCCATTCTTCTGCTGCATACAAATGTAAAAGTAACTTTTATTTGCCTTAGAAAATGGTAAGAAAGCTTTATGTAAGCTATGTGAATACACAGCTTGTGATGAGCCCAGAGCATTTCTTTCTTTTTTCTAACTATACCTAGACCTGTTAGGGTCAAGCCTCTGTACAATCTAATCTTCTGCAAACCTAGACCTTGAAAGCTTCAGTTTCTAGTCTCCATCTACTAACCTAGCCTTCAATGTTTCAGCCTCCTGAGACTTACTACTGAATAAGCTCACTCTTTCTAGTTCTTTCTGAACTCTGGCTAGCTGGGTCAACTCAGCTATTCTGGCTTAAATTCCAACCTGACTGATTCAATCTGGTTTCTCCCAGTTTCTCACTGACTTGCTTTGCTGGACCTCAGACTAACTCTGGTAATTTGTTCTAGTCTTCTGGCTCCTTCTTATTCTCTGGCTTCAACTGCCTCTGCTGATCCTCACTGATCTGCATGAACTCACAAATGAACTGAAATCTACTACACTGCACTCACTATAGTGACTCACAACTGAGTCACTGAATTCAACTGAACTCCCTGCACTGATTTTAAATAGCTTCTCGTTTGTGTTGTTCTCATGAGAGTTTGGCATAACCTATCTCTTACTCATTCTGTCAAATCTTTCCCTGGTTTGTCACTTTGGATACCTCTCAATTATACAACACTTTCAAACATGGATGCTTCCTTCTACAAACTAATTTTAACCTAATAGGCATATATAGATATATCTATATTACAGTCAGAGGGATTAAAAATATGTGCAGCCAGATTAAACAGACCTAGGTCTTTGGATGTGATTTCTTGCCAGAGCAGCCATGTTTGCTGGATTAAAATTCCTCTATATTCAAGAAACTCACAACATCAAAGATAGATATTACCAGAGAGTAAAGGGTTGGAAGAAAGATTTCCAAGCAAATAGTCCCAAGAAGGAAGTTGGTATATCAAATTCTAGCATCTAACAAAATAGACTTCCAACTAAAATTGAAAAGCAGAAATGGAAAAGGACATTTTATACTCATTAAAAAATCTACCAAGATGATGTTTCAATTCTTAAAAAATATGCCCAAAACAAAAGAGCACCCACACGTGTAAAAGAAACATTACTAAACCTTAAGTTACACATTGACACTCATATAAATATAAAAATCAAAAGGGATATATAACAGATACCCAGGAAAGAAAACACAATCATCAGCTCATACTTCAAAAACCTGCACTCCAGAAAATTAAAAAATCCAAAAGAAATGTACAATTTTCTCAATTGGTACCACTTGCCAAAGTTAAATCAAGATCAGGTAAACAATTTACATAGACCTATAACCCTTAAGGAAATAGAAGCAATCCTTAAAAATGTCTCAAACAAACAAGCAAACAGAAGGACATGGCTAGATGGCTTTAGTGCAGAATTCTAACAGCCTTTCAAAGAAGAACAAATACTAATACTCCTCAAATATTCCAAAAACAGAAACAGAAAGACCATTGCCAAATTCATTTTATGAGGTCACAGTCACTCTGATATTCAAACCACACAAATATTCATCAAAGAAAGAGAATTACAGACAAATTTCCCTAATGAACATTGATGCAAACATTCTCAATAAAATACTCAGAAACTGAATCCAAGAACAGATCAAAAAGATCAATCAACTAGGCTTCATCCCAGAGATATGGGGATGCTTCAACATATAAAAATCTGTCAGTGTAATCCACTTTATAAACAGAATGATAGACAAAAATCACATGATCATCTTATTAGATGCTGAAAAGCCTTTGACAAAATCCAACACACGTTCATGATAAAAGTTTTGGAGAGATCAGGGATAAAAGGGATATACCTAAACACAATAAAGGCAGTATTCAGCAAGCTAATAGCTAATATATGTAGAGGAATTTTAATTCATCTGATAGCCAACATCAAGTTAAGAGGAGAGAAACTCAAAGCAATTTTACTAAAGTCAGTAACAAGGGAAGACTGTCTTATCTCACCGTATCTATGCAATATGGTACTTGAAGTTCTTGGCAGGGCATCAAGACAAACAACTTAAGGAGATAAAGGGGATACAAATTGGAAAGGAGAAAATCAAAGTATCACTCTTTACAGATGATATGGTAGTATAAATAAGGAGCCTCCAAAATTCTATCATAGCATTCCTAGTGCTCATAAACAACAGTAGTAAAGTGCCTGGTACAAGATTATCTCAAAACAATCAGTTGCTCTCCTTTATACAAATGATAAATGGACTGAGAATGAAATCAGAGAAACAACACCATTTGTAATAGCCCCAATAATATAAAATTTCTTGGTGTGACTCTAACCAAGCAAGTTAAAGACCTCTATGGCAAGAAATTCAAGTCTTTGAAGAAAAAACTTGAGGAAGATATTAGAAGATGGAAAGGTTTCCTGTAGGTTTATATTTTTCCAAACCTACTCTAATAAGGTTTCTTAAATGCTGTAACCTCCCCTGCTAGCCCACCACTCACTAGATGTAGTAGAAAAGAAATGATAATAGGAAACGTGGATTGTGGACCTGTTTAGAAATAGTTCTTTGGGGCTATTCTAATATTTGTTGTCAGAAGTCTAGTCCATTAGCAAAACAACAACACGAATCAACAGCAGCAGTCCACTCCACTAGGCAATCACTACTCCATGAATCACCAATGGCAACTCAATGCAGAAGAAACGTGAGGCTCAGCCAATTGGCCCAAGTCTGAGGAAGTGGCAAGAAGCTGCTAGAATATCATGAGAAGTTATTTGGTGCACTTTTCTCTACAAAGTTAGGACAAATGAATATCAGAGAAGAAAGAAAGTTGAGCCAATGCCAGAGCATCTTTAGTGAAGACCAGCGTTAGTGAAGTCCAACAAAGGCCAGCAAGGGGAATCAACGCCAGAGTGCCATCCTGTTTGTTGGGCTATACTTATACTCTTTCCAAACATCACCTGTTTTTTTTCAAGCATCCACTTCAGCAAAACATAATATGCCCTTTCACCAGAAATCTTCCAGAAAAACACCATGTTTTTGTTTTCAACAAAACATCCTTTCATAAGACAGTTTCTAGCAAAACATCACACAACACAACTGGGTCTCCAACAAAACCAGAAATTTCCACTTTAGTTTTCTATGTTTATGGATTAACAGTAAAAATGGCCATCTTCCCAATCTACAGATTCAATACCATCCCCATCAAAATTCCAACCCAATTCTTTATAGACATATATGGAAGAACTTAACTCAATTTCATGCGGAAGAAATATGCAGGATAGCTAAAACAATAAAAACACATTCTGGAGTTAGTGCTATCCGTGATCTCAAGCTCTGCTACAGACTAATAGAAATAGAAACTGCATAGTATTGGCATAAAAACAGATACATTGATCAATGGAATCTAATGAAGACACAAACATAAATTCACATACCTATGGACACTTGATTTTTGATTAAGAAGCCAGAAATATACAATGGAAAAGTGAAAGCATCTTCAATAAATGGTGCTGCTCTAACTTTATATCTGCATGGGGAAGAATGCAAATAGATCCATATCAATCACTCTGCACAAAATTCAAGTCTAAATGGATCAAAGACTTCACTATAAAACCAGATACACTAAACTACATAAAAGAGAAAGTGGGGGAATAATTTTGAACACATTGGCCCAGGAGACAGCTTTCAGAACACAACATCAATAGTGCAGGCATTAAAATCAACAATTAATAAATGAGACCTCATGAAACTGATAAGCTTCTGTTAGGCAAAGAACGCTGTCAATAAGACAAAGAAGGAAAAGATTTTCATGAACTCCACATCTGGCAGAGGTTTAATATCCACAATATATGAAAAACTCATGAAATTAGACATCAACAAACTAAATAATCCAATAAGAAAATGGGGAACAGATCTAAGTAAAACATTAGAGGCATCTAAAATGTCTGAGAAATTCTTACAGAAATGTTAAACATCCTTAGCCATCAGGGAAATGCAAATCAAATGACTCTGAGATTACATTTTACAGCTTTCAGAATGGCTAAGATTTACAAAAAAAAACCAAAACAAAACAAAACAAAAAAAAAAAACCAGAATGGAAACAAATGAGAGACCCACAGCCAGACATTAGACTGAGCTTAGGGAATCTGGCAGAAGAGGGGGAGGAAAGGTTGTAGGAGCCAGAGGCATCAAAGACACCAGAAGAAAATCAACTAACCTGGGACCATCGTGTCTCACAGAGACTGAGCAGCCAACCAAAGGTCACGCCTTGGACTGACCTAGGCCCTCTGCACATGTAGCAGTTTTTTAGCTTGATCTCCATGTGGTATTGTATGGAAATGCCTCCATGATACCCAGCTGTAATGTATTTTCTCCACTAGTGATCCAGGGTGGGAGGGGCCCACTGTGGGTGGCACCATCCCTGGCTGGTAGTCTTGGGTTCTATAAGAAAGCAAGCTGAGCAAGCCATGGGGAGCAAGCCAATAAGAAACGTCCCTCCCTGGCTTCTGCAATAGCTCCTGATTCCTGACCTGCTTGAGTTCCATTCTTGACCTCCTTTGGTGATGAACAGCAATGTGAAAATGTAAGCTGAACAAAACCATTCCCCTACAATTTGCTTCTTGGTCATGATGTTTGTGCAGGAATAGAAACCCTAAGATACTCTTAACAATAGGAGTGGGGCCTGTGTCTGACACTGTTGCCTGTCTTTGGGTTCATTTTTCCCCTATTGGACTGCCTTGCAGCAACTTGATATGCCAAGGATTGTTGATATGTATGGGAGGCCTCTCCTTTTTAGAAGAGAAAGGGAGGAAGAATGATTTCAGGGGAGGAAATGGGAGGGAAGTTCATGGAGATGTAGAAAGATTGCCCTGTTTGAGTTCCTGCACTGAATTTCTTCAATGATGGACTACATTGTACAAGAGTCAGTTAAACCTTTTCTCACCAAATTTTGTCAGAGCAATTGGAGCCCTGTTTTCGAACTGTAGCCCTCCAACACCACAGGGTTTCTATTGCTTTGACAAAACACTTCCTGAGTCAGCTTCCTGAGTTCTGGCATTAGAGGTGTGTGCTACCACATTCTGCTTAGCATTCATAGTTTTTCATAATACTACATTTTATCTTGTCTTCTATGCGCTACATTTAAAATCATATCTTCTTTTTGCTTCTTCAACAAAATGTTAACGAATTGACAAGGTTTCTTTGAGAATAGGTGACTATCTGCATAAATTTCCAAGTAATCTTTTCTGGGGCTAATGTTGACTTGATTGTCCTGTTTGCTTATTTTTCTTCTATGACTAGTAGATAATTTTCTCAATAGTGTCATTGCATTTTTATTGGAAGGTGTTTTTCTCCATATATTATTGAGATTTTTTTGGTCTGTGGACACGATCTTAGAGGACGATATTTAAAAAAAAATTTCCTTGCTGACCTATCTTGCATATTACACTCTGAATTAGAGAAGACCCTGTAATGCTACTGTTGAAGAACTGTTTAAGGAGCCTTCATTTGATTTTTTTGGTTTGCCTTTGTGTTTTGCCTAATTTAGAAAGGAAGTTGGTTGAGTTGCTTGGGATTCCCTTAAATCCAAAATTTTTCTGTAGATGGATCTTTTCTAACTATGACTCACTAGATTTAGAAAAGTTCTAGTCCTACTCTTGAAAGAGATTTAAAGATTTTTTTTCCTCATTAAACTTGTTTTAATGGGTCTCAAAATTGTTTGACAGATTTTTGATGAAGTTGTTTCCATTATCAAGTACTGGTTTTGAGAACTAATAACTTAAAATTCACACACACACGCACACACACACACACACACACACACACGCACGCACGCACGCACGCACGCACACACACACGGTTCTCAAAATATTTTTTTCTTCTGAATGTTTTACCCTACATTTTTTTATCACCACTCTGCCTTTTACTATTATACTTCAATGGCTAATTGAGGCAACCAGTTCTGAGACCTTCTTCCACCACTGAGTAAGCTTGCCATTGCAGGGGTTAGGGATGATAGTCACTTAGCCTTCTGAGATTTCTGGGAACACTTGGTGACTGTCATCCACAGCATTCTTCTTGTACAGGTCTTTGATGACACCTACTGCAAATGTCTGACTCATGTCACATACAGAAAAAAAAGGTCAGCTAGTGAAAGATAGTCTCATGACATACACAGGCAACCATATAAGCAGTGGCTGCATCATCAGATTTCAAGAATTTTGGGCCATCTTCCAGCTTCTTGACAGAGGGTGATCAATCTTTTCTCTAATGCTAGCAAATTGGCAAGCTATGTGAGCCATGTGACAATGCAGTACAGGGACATAGCCATCACTAATTTGGCCTGGATGATTCAGGATAATCACCCAACCAGGGAAGCCATTGGTGGGTAATTTTTGCTGACACAAGCAACCTTGCCACATCTAATGTCTTTGACAGACATGTGCTTAACACTGAAGCCCACATTTTTCCCAAGATGAGCTTCTCTTAAAGCCTCATGGTGCATTTCGATAGATGTTACTTCTGTTGTGACATTGCTTAGAAGAAATTAATCACTGTGCCAGGTTTAAGGACACCAGTCTTTACTTGTCCACAGGGATAGCACAAATACCACTAATTTTATAGATATTGTGGTGTCAATTGCAAAGGTTTGTCGTTTGGGTGAATTGGTGGTGGGATACAATCCAAAGCTTCCAGATGTGTGGTCATTCCGTCACTACAATCTTTGGGGGCAACTTTCCCATCTCTTGAACCAAGGCATATTAGAATTTGGCTCTAGTACGTTGTCACCATCACAGCCAGAAACTGGCACAAATGCTATTATAGTAAATTTTCTTAATGTAGATGCTGAGGTCCTTAATAATTTTTCTCTTTCATTTTTGGCCCATAGAATGGCCCCAAGGGATCCATTTTGTTGACACCAATAATTAGCTGTTTCATACCTAGGGTGTAAGCTTGGAGTTCAGGCTTTTGCTCATTCTTGGCGTTATCAGCTTCAAATTCACCAACATCAGCAGCAATCAGACAGCACAATCTGCCTGGGATCGAATCATGTATTTGTTTGTCTGTTTTTTTATCATGTCTCTGTGTCTTGGCTATCAATGACAGCCAAAAAATATTTTTTGGTTTCAAATTTCCACAGGAGATGTCAGTAGTGACAACATGATCATGTTCAGTTTTCAGTTTATCCCAAGAAGCATGTATATTTGGAAGAGCCTTTTCCCATTTCAGCAGATTTCTTATCAAACTTTTTAGTGGTTTGTTTGTTAATTCCACCATATTTGCAGATCAGATGGCAAGGCCTGGTGGATTTCCCTGAATATGGTGTTTAATGGGGGTAATATTGATATGAGTGTTTTCCTTCCTCAGTTTTGCTTTGAATTTGTGGTGGTTTTTCACAACATTTTGTGTTCTAGTTGCAAACTCATTGTGGAAGAGGCTTGAACATAATGTTATTGCTTTAGATTTTATTGCCACTTGTTTTTATTTATTAATCATTTTAAGTTTTTTACATTTCAAATGTTATCCCCCTTCTCCATCTCCCCTTCACGAACCTCTCTTCCCATCCCCCCTCTGCCTCTAAGAGGGTGCTTGCCTAACCTATTCCTACCTCACCCCTTTAGCATCCCCCTTCTCTGGGGCATTAAGCCTCCATAGGACCAAGCACCTTCCTTCCCACTGATGCCAGATAAGGCAGTCCTCTGCTACATATGTAGCTGGAGCCATGGACCTGCCCATGTATACTCTTTGGTTGGTGGTTTAATCTGGGCTCTGAGAGGTCCAGTTAGTTGATACTGTTGTTCTTCCTATGGGGTTGCCATCCCCTTCAGCTCATTCAACCCTTCCCCTAACTCTTCCATTGGAGTTCCCAGGCTCAGTCCAGTGTTTGACTGTGAGTATCTGCATCTGTCTTATTCAGGTGCTGGAGAGCCTCTTAGAGGATAGCCATACCAGGCGCTTCTCTGCAAGCACATCTTGGCATTACCAACATTGTTGGGGTCTGGTTTCTGTAGACAGAATTAATCACAAGGCGGGACGGTCTCTGAATGGCCTTTCCTTCAGTGATAGTTCCATTTTTGTCCCTGCGTTTCCTTTAGACAGGAGCAATTCTGGGTTAAAAATTTTGAGATTGGTGGGTGGCCCCATCCCTCCCCGGGGGGCATGTCTATCTACTGGAGGTGGTCTCTTCAGGTTCTATCTCTCCATTAGTGAGTACTTTGGCTAATATCATCCCCATTGGGTCTTGGAGGCCTCTAGCAACCCTGGCGTCTGAGACTTTACAGTGGTTCCCCCAGTTCCCCACCCCCACTTTTATTTATGTCTATTCATTCTCATGGCTCTCTGGAATTCTCTCTTGTCTCTTCCCATACATGGTCCTGCTCCCCCTTTTATTCTTCCTGTTCCATCTCCCACCAAGTTCCATCCCTTCTTCTGCTTCCCATGATTATTTTGTTCCCACTTCTATTGCTTCTATTTTTGAAGCATCCACACCTTGGCTTTTCTTCTTGTTAAGATGCATATGGTCTGTGAATTGAATGTCAGGTAATAGGGTTAATATCCACTTATCAGTGAGTACATATGATGTATATCATTTTGGATCTGTGTTACCTCATTCAGGATGATATTTTCTAGTACCATTTATTTGTCTGTGAAACTCATGATGCCCTCATTTTATGTGTATTCATTCTTCCATTGAGGGACATCTGGGTTGTTTCTAGCTTCTAACTATTATATATAAGGCTACTATGAACATAAAGGAGCACATGTCTTTGTTATATGCTGGAGAATCTTTTCGGTATATACCCAGTAGTGGTTTAGCTGGGTTTTCAGGTAGAACTATTTTCAATTTTCTGAAGAACCTCCAGATTGATTTCTAAAGTTGTTGTACCAGCTTGCAGTCACACCAGCCATGGAGAAGTGTTCTTCTTTTTTCACATCCCTGCCTGCATCTGCTGTCAACTGAATTTTTGATCTTAGCCATTCTGATTGGTGTAAGGTGGAATCTCAGGGTCGTTTTGATTTGCATTTCTCTGGTGACTAAAAATGTTAAATATTTCTTTAGGTGCTTCTTGGCCATTTGAGATTCCTCAGTTGAGAATTCTCTGTTTAGCTCTTTACTTCATTTTTAATGGAGTAATTTGCTTTTCTGAGTTCTTTGTATAGTTTGCTTATTAGCTCTCTGTTGGCTGTAGGGTTGATAAAGCTCCTTTCCCAGTCTGCAGGCTGCCGTTTTATCCTAGTGGTAGTGTCCTTTGCCTTACAGAAGCTTATCAGTTTCATGAGTCAACTGTTGATCTTAGAGCCTGAGCCACTGATATAGATTCAGGAAAATTTCCTTTGTGGTGCTGATGTGTTCAAACCTCTTTCCCACTTTAGCTTCTATTAGATTCAGTGTATCTGGTTTTCTGTGAAGGTCCTAGATCCACTTGGACTTGAGCTTTGTACAAGAAGAGAAAGATGGATCAATTTCATGTAGACCACCAGTTAGACCAGCACCATTTGTTGAAAATGCTGGTTTTTGAATCAAAGAATACATCAAAACGATCATCCACCATGATCAAGTAGGCTTCATCCCAGGGATGCAGGGATGGTTCAATATATGGGAATCCATCAACGTAATTCGCTACATAAACAAACTCAAAGAAAAAAAACCTATGATCATGTCATTAGATGCTGAGAAAGCATTTGACAAATCCAACATCCCTTCATGATAAAAGTCTTGGAAAGATCAGGAATTCAAGGCCCATTCTTAAACATAGTAAAAGCAATATACAGAAAACCAGTAGACAACATCAAACTAAATAGGGAGAAACTTGAAGCAATCCCACTAAAATCAGGAACTAGACAAAGTTGCCCACTCTCTCCCTACCTATTCAATATTGTACTTGAAGTCCTAGCCAGAGCAATTAGACAACAAAAGGAGATCAAAGGGATATGAATTGGAAAGGAAAAAGTCAAATTATCACTATTTGCTTATGATAAGATAGTATACTTAAGTGACCCCAAAAGTTCCACCAGAGAGCTCCTAAACCTGATAAACAACTTCAGCAAAGTGGCTGGATATAAAATTAACTCAAGCAAATCAATGGACTTCCTCTACACAAAGGATAAACAAGCAGAGAAAGAAATTAGGGAAACAACACCCTTCACAATAGTTACAAATAATATAAAATATCTTGGTGTAACTCTAACTAAGCCAGTAAAAGATCTGTTTGACAAGAACATTAAGTCTCTCAAGAAGGAAATTGAAGATCTCAGAAGATGGAAAGATCTCCCATGCTCCTGGATTGGCAGGATTAATATAGTAAAAATGGCCATCTTGCTGAAGGCAATCTACAGATTCAATGCAATCCCCATCAAAATTCCAACTCAATTAATTCTACACAGAGTTAGAAAGAACAATTTGCAAATTCATCTGGAACAACAAAAAACCCAGGATAGCCAAAACTATTCTCTACAATAAAGGAACCTCTGGTGTAATCACAATCCCGGACCTTAAGCTGTACTACAGAGCAATTGTGATAAAAACTGCATGGTATTGGTACAGTGACAGGCAGGTTGATCAATGGAACAGAATTGAAGACCCAGAATTGAACCCACACACCTATGGTCACTTGATCTTTGACAAAGGAGCTAAAAACATACAGTGGAAAAAAGACAGCATTTTCAACAGATGGTGCTGGCTTAATTGGCAGTTAGCATGTAGAAAAATGCAAATCAATCCATTCCCCTCTCCTTGTACAAAGCTCAAGTCCAAGTGGATCAGGGACCTCCACATCAAACCAGATACATTGAAACTAATAGAAAAGAAAGTGGGGAAGAACCTTGAGCAAATAGGCACAGGGGAAATTTTCCTGAAGAGGATGCCAATAGCTTCTGCTCTAAGATCAAGAATTGACAAATGGGACCTCATAAAGTTGCAAAGTTTCTGTAAGGCAAAAGACACTGTCAATAGGATATAATGGCAACCAACAAACCGGGAACAGATCTTTACTAATCTTATATCTGATAGAGGGCTAATATCCAATGTATTCAAAGAACTCAAGAAGTTAGACTCCAGAGACCCAAATAACCCTATTAAAAATGGGGTTCAGAGCTAAACAAAGAATTCTCAACTGATGAATACTGAATTGCTGTGAAGCACCTAAAGAAATGTTCAACATCCTTAGTTATCAGGGAAATGCAAATCAAAACAACTTTGAGATTCCACCTCACACCAGTCAGATTGGCTAGGATAAAATATTCAGGTGACAGCAGATAATGGAGAGGTTGTGGAGAAAGAGGAACACTCCTTCATTGCTGGTGAGATTGCAAGTTGGTACAACCACTCTGGAAATCAGTTTGGCGGTTCCTCCGGAACCGGAGGACCCAGCTATACCACTCCTGGGCATATATCCAGAAGATGCTCCAACATGTAATAAGGACACATGCTCCACCATGTTCATAGTAGCCTTATTTATAATAGCTAGAAACTGGAAACAACCCAGATGTCCCTCAACAGAGGAATGGATACAGAAATTGTGGTACATCTACACAATAGATTACTACTCAGCTATTAAAAATAATGTAATTATGAAATTTTTAGGGAAATGGATGGATCTGGAGAATATCATTCTGAGTGAGGTAACCCAATCACAAAAGAACACACATGGTATGCACTCTCTGATAAATAGTCATTAGCCCAGAAGTTCGATATACAGGAAGAACAACCCACAAACCACAAGAAACTTAAGAAGAAGGAAGACCAAAAGGTGGACATTTATTTTCTTCTTAAAAGAGGAAACAAAATAACCACGGAAGGAGTTGCAGAGACTAACTATGGAGCAGAGACTGAAGGAAGGACAAGCCAGCCTAATATAGCTATCCCCTGAGAGGTTCTGACAGTACCTGAATAATACAGATGTAGAGGCTCACAGCTATCCATTGAACTGAGTACAGGGTCCCCAGTGAAGGAGTTAGAGAAAGGACCAATGGAGCTGAGGGGTTTGCAGCCCCTCAGGACTAACAACAATATGAACTAACTAGTACCCTCAGAGCTCCCAGGGACTCAGCCACCAACCAAGGACTATACATGGTGGGACTGATTGTTCTGGTAGCATGTGTATAGTGGAGGATTGCAAAGTTGATCATTAATGGGAGGAGAGGCCATTGGCCCTGTGAAGATTCTGTGCTCCAGTGTAAGGGAATGCCAGGGCCAATAAGTGGGAGAGGGCGGGGTGGCAAGCATGGGGAGTGGAAAGGCAACAGCGGTTTGTTTTTGTTGTTTTTGTTTGTTTGTTTGTTTGGTTTTTGGAGGGGAAACTGGGAAAGGAGAAATCATATGACATGTAAATAAAGAAAATATCTAATTAAATAAAAAATAGAAAAAGTATCAACCACTTGGGGAAAAAAAAAAAAGAAAATGCTGGTTTTTCCCCTCCACTGAATGGTTTTGGCTTCTTTATCGAAGATCAAGTGACCATAGATGTATACATTTATTTCAGGATTTTCAATTCTATTCCATTGATCTACCTGTCTATCTCTGTACAAAAACCATGAGGTCTTTCTTTTTTCCTTTCTTTCTTTCTTTCTTTCTTCCTTCCTTCCTTCCTTCCTTCCTTCCTTCCTTCTTTCCTTCCTTCCTTCCTTCCTCTCTCTCTCTCTCTCTCTCTCTCTCTCTCTCTCTCTCTCTCTCTCTCTCTCTCTCTCTCTTTCTTTCTTTTTAAATTACTATTGCTCTGTAGTACAGCTTGAGGTCAGGGAGAGTAATTTTCCCCAGAAATTCTTTTATTGTCGAGCATTGTTGTTGCTATCCTGGATATTTTTGTTATTCCATATGAAGGTGAGAATTTCCCTTTCTATCTCTGTGAAGAAATGAGTTGGAATGTTGATGGGGATTGCATTGCATCTGTAGATCGCTTTTGGCAAGATGGCCAGTTTTACTAGCTTAATCCTACTGATCCATGCTCATGAGAGATCTTTCCATCTTCTGAGGTCTTCTTCAGTTTCTTTTTTCAGGGATTTGAAGTTCTTGCCATACATGTCTTTCACTTGCTTGGTTAGAGTTATGCTAAGATATTTTGTATTATATGTGACTATTGTGACACGTTTTTTTTTTTTTCCCTGCACATTTTGTTCTCAGAACATTTATCCTTTGTGTAGAGGAAGGCTACTGATTTCTTTGAGTTAATTTTGTATCCAGCCACTTTGTTGAAGTTGTTTATCAGGTGTAGGAGTTCTCCAGTAGAATTTTTGGAGTTGCTTATGCATACTATTATGTCATCACATATATCTGCAAATAGTGATACCTTGACTTCTTCCTTTCCACTTTGTATCCCTTGGATCTCCTTTTGTTGTTAAGTTGTTCTAGCTAGAACTTTGAATGCTATATTGAATAAATAGGGAGAGTGTGGGAAGTCTTGTTTTGTCCCTGATATCCAGCCACTTTGTTGAAATTGTTTATCAGGTGTAGGAGTTCTCCAGTAGAATTTTTGGTGTTGCTTATGCATACTATTATACCATCTGCAAATAGTGATTCCTTGACTTCTTCCTTGCCATTTTGTATCCCTTGGATCTCCTTTTGTTGTTTAGTTGTTCTAGCTCGAACTTTGAATGCTGTATTGAATAAATAGGGAGAGAGTGGGCAGCCTTGTTTTGTCCCTGATTTTAGTGGGATTGCTTCCAGTTTCTTTTCATTTAATTTGATGTTGGTGGTTGGTTTGCCATATATTGCTCTATTATGTTTAGTTATGTGCCTTGAATTTCTGATCTTTCTAAGACTTTTAACATGAAAGTGTGCTGTATTTTGCCAAAGGTTTTTTTCAGCACATAATGAGATGATAATGTGATTTTTTTCTTTGAATTTTTTATAGAGTGGATTATGTTGATGAATTTCCATATATTGAATCATCCCTATATCCCTGGGTTGAAGTCTACTTGATTGTAGAGAATGATCGTTTTGATGTGTTCTTGGATTAGGTTTGTAAGAATTTTATTGAGTATTTTTGCATTGATACTCATAAGCAAAATTGGTCTGAAGTTCTCTTTCTTTGTTGGGTCTTTGTGTGGTTTAGATGTCAACATAACCATGGGTTCATAGAATTAATTAGTTAGTATTCCTTCTGTTTCTATTTAATGGAACAGTTTGAGAAGTTTTGGTTTAGGTCTTTGACTGCCTAATAGAATTCTGAACTAAAACCATCTGACCCTTGGCTTTTTTGTTAACAGACTTTAAATGACTGCTTTTATTTCCTTAGGGTTTATGGGACTGTTTAGATAATTTATCTGACCCTGATTTAACTTTGGTACTTGGTACTTGTCTAGAAAGTCATCCATTTTATTTAATTTCCAGTTTTCTTGGCTATAGGCCTTTGTAGTAGGATCTGATGATTTCCCCAGTTTCTGTTGTTATGTCTCCCTTTTCATTTCTGATTTTGTTAATTTGGATACTGTCTCTGTGCCCTTTAGTTAGTTTGGCTAAGGGTTTATCTATCTTGTTGATTTTTTTCAAAGAATTAGCTCTTAGTTTTGTTGATTTTTGTAGAGTTCTCTTTGTTTCTAATTGGTTGACTTCAGCTCTGAGTTTGATTATTTCCTGCCATCTACTACTCTTAGGTATGTTTGTTTCTTTTTCTTCTAGAGCTTTCAGATGTGCTATGAAGTTGATAGTGTAGGATCTCTCCAATTTCTTTATATAGGTACTTAGTGATTTGAATTTTCCTCTTAACACTGCTTTTATGGTGTCTCATAAGTTTGGGTATGTTGTGCCTTCATTTTTGTTAAATTCTATAAATTCTTTAATTTCTTAATTTTTTCCCTGACCAAGTTATAATTGAATAGAGAGTTATTCAGTTTCTGTGAATATGTGGGCCTTTGATTTTATTGTTGTTATTGTTGTTATTGAAGACCAGCCTTAGTCTGTGGTAATCTATTCGAATGCATGGTATTGTTTCAATCTTCTCATACATGTTGAGGCCTTTTTGTGACCTATTATATGGACAATTTTGGAGAAGGTACCATGAGGTGCTGAGAAGAAGGTATATTCTTATGTTTTAGGATGAAATATTGTATAGATATGTGATAAACCATTTGGTTCATAACTTCTGTTACTTTCAATATATTTCTGTTGAGTTTGTGTTTCCATGATCTGTTCATTGCTGAGAGTGAAGTGCTGAAGTCTCTCATTGTTATTGTGTGAGGTACAATATGTGCTTTGAGATTTAGTAAAGTTTCTTTTATGAATGTGGTTGCCCTTGCATTTGGAGCACAGATGTTCAGAATTGAGAATTCTTGTTAGATTTTTCCTCTGATGAATATGAAATGTCCTTCCTTATCCTTCTTCATAACTTTTGGTTGAAAATTTATTTTAGTCGATATTAGAATGGCTACTACAGCTTGTTTCTTGGGACCATTTGCTTGGAAAATTGTTTTCTAGCCCTTTACTACACTGAAATAGTGTTTGTCTTTTATATTGAGGTATGTTTCCTGTATGCAGCAAAATACTGGGTCCTGTTTATGTATTCAGTCTGTTGGCTTATATCTTTTATTGAGGAACTGAGTCCATTGATGTTGAGAGATACTAAAGACCAATCATTGCTGATTCCTGTTAAGTTTTTTGTTAGTGGTGGTATTATGTTTCTGTGGTTCTCTTCTTTTTGGTTTGTTGTAAGGTGATTAATTTTTTTGCTTTCCTTTAGTGTAGTTTCCCTCCTTATGTTAGAGTTTTCCTTCTATTATCTTTTTATTTATCCTGGATTAGTGGAAATACATTGTTTAAATTTGGTTTTGTCATGGAATATCTTTGTTTCTTTATGGTGATTGAAGGTTTTGCTGAGTTTAGTAGCCTAGGCTGCTATTTGTGTTCTGTTAGGGTCTGTATGACATCTGTCCAAGATCTTCTGGTTTTTAGAATCTCTGTTGAGAAGTCTGGTGTAGAACTGAGGAGCAGCCTGGAACAGGATCCTTCAGGTTTCCATCTGCTCCCAGAGCTGATCCTGTGCCACAGTGCTCTATACCCAAATACTGTCAAGAGAGAGCTGGTCTCCCAGGAGTGCGGACACACCTGTGAGCACAGGTAAGACCACCACTTCTGTTCAAATTACAGGCCCAAGAAAGACCTTCCCAGAGCCATCGGGACACAGGAAACAGGAACAGTCTTAGTCTATATCTTTTTATTGGGGAATTGAGTCCATTGATATTGAGTAATGAGGGACCAATGACTGTTGCTTTCTGTTATTTTTGTTGTTAGAGTTGGAATTATGTTCATGTGCTTCTCTTCTATTGGGTTTGTTGTCAAAATATTACTTTCTTGCTTTTTCTTGGGTGTAGTTTCCCTCCTTGTATTGGTGTTTTCCACCTATTATCTTTTGTAGTACTAGATTTGTGGAAAGATATTGTGTAAATTTGGTTTTCTCATGAAATAGTTTGTTTTCTCCATCTATGGTAATTGAGAGTTTTGCTGGGTATAGTAGCCTGGGCTGGCATTTGTCTTCTCTTAGAGTCTGTGTGACATCTGCCCAGGATCTCCTAGCTTTCATAGTCTCTGGTGAGAAATCTGGCATAATCTTGTTAGACCTGCCTTTGTATGTTACTTGACCATTTTCCCTTACTGCTTTTAAAATTCTTTCTTTGTTTAGTGCATTTGGTGTTTTGATTATTATGTGATGGGAAGAATTTCTTTTCTTGTCCAGTCTATTTGGAGTTCTGTATGCTTCTTGTATTTTCATGGGCATCTCTTTCTTTAGGATAGGGAAATTTTCTTCTATAATTTTGTGGAAGATATTTACTGACCCTTTATGTTTGGAGTCTTTACTCTCTTTTATACTGATTATCATTAGGTTTGGTCTTCTCATTGTGTCCTGTATTTCCTGGATGTTTCTGGTTAGGAGCTTTTTGTATTTTCTTTGACTGTTGTGTCAATGTTTTCTAAGGAATCTTCTGCCCCAGATATTCTCTCTTTTATCTCTTGTATTCTGTTGGTGATGCTTGCATCTATGACTCCTGATCTCTTTCCTAGGTTTTCTATCTATAGTGTTTTCTTCCTTTATGGTTTCTTTATTGTTTTTATTTCCATTTTTAGATCCTGGATGGTTTTGTTCATTTTCTTCACCTGTTTGTGTTTTTCCATAATTCTTTAAGGGATTTTTGTATTTCCTCTTTAAGGGCTTCTACCTGTTTACCTGTGTTCCCCTGTATTTCTTTAAGGGAGTTATTTATGTTCTCCTTAAAGTTCTCTATCATGGTTATGAGAAGTGCCTTTAGATCTGAGTCTTGCTTTTTCAAGTGTGATGGTGTATCTAGGACTTGCTGTGGTGGGAGAATTGGGTTCCGACGATGCCAAGTAACCTTGGTTTGTGTTGCTTATGCTCTTATGTTTGCCTCCGGCCATCCGATTTTCTCTAGTGCTCCCTGCCCTTGCTATATCTGACTGGAGCCTGTCTTTCCTGTAATCAGTCAGAACTTCTCAGGTTCTAGCTGTCTCTGTGATCCTGTGATTCCAGGATCCTATGATCCTGAGATTCTGGGTGTGTCAGAGTTTCTGGGAGTCAAGCTGCCTCTGAGACCCTGAGATCCTGGTGTGACCAAGCTCCTGGGATTATGTGATCCTGCATATACTAGAGTGCCTGGGAGTGGAGACTCCTCTTGGGGGGTGTGGAACCGGTTGCAGAATTCACACCCAAGGAAAGCTGGTGCAGACTAGGAGGAACCTGAGCCACTGGTCGGGAGGGGTTTCTGTGTCCCTGAATCCTGCTGGTCCCAGTGTTGGAACTGGTGTTGTGTCCTCCTCACCTCTGATCCTAAGATCCTGGGGTGGAGCCTCCTCTCGGGGTTGTGGACTGGCTACAGAGTTTGAGCCTAAGGTAAACTGGTGCAGACTGGAGGGGCGGGAGCCCATTTTTAACCCACATATTACTACCTGAGGACCCAGCAATACCACCACTGGGCATATACCCAGAAGATTCTTCAACATATAATAAGGACACATGTTCCACTATGTTTATAGAAGCCTTATTTATAATAGCCAGAAACTGGAAACAACCCAGATGTCCCTCAACAGAGGAATGGATACAGAAAATGTTGTAAATTTGCACAATGGAATACTAGTACTCAGCTATTAAGAACATTGAATTCATGAAATTCTTAGGTAAATGGGTGGAAATATCATCCTGAGTGAGGTAACCTAATCACAAAAGAGCACATGTAGTATGTACTCACTGATAAATGGGTATTAGCCCAGAAGCTCAGAATACTCAAGGTATTACCACTTTTAAATGATGCTTTCGTAATACTACATAAAATTTACCAAATAAAATATGAATTTTTTTGGTTACATTTTCACAATTTTTATTTTCTTAATGGAAAAATCCTGTTTTGCTTCTATTTTAAAATAGTATGTGTTGGTGTTGAAACAGCAAGAACACTTGTAAGCATGAATCAATTGACCTAGCTTCAGTGTATTTTGTTGTGTAAAAATGAGACTGCAAACTAGAAATAATTTCAGTGTATACTGCAGAATATCCCTGTTCATCAGGTTTAGAAGGGACCGTGGTCTGCTCATCTGGCAGGGGACTGTTTGTTTATTAAATAAGAGTCAGCTAACCATGATGGGCAGCTATGGTTATCAATTTAAATGGATCTGGAATTTGGAATCAATCAAGAAGCATGTCCTTAAGTGGATTTGTAAGGGTATTTCCTGGAAGCATTGACTGATGGCAAAGATGGTCTTACTGCACAGGAACCACTTTCCAGGCACCGGTCCAGACATAAGAATGACTAAGAAAAAAAACCTTTTACTTTTTGCCTAGCTACCTTCAGTGCCAGTTTGTGTGTGCATCTATCTTATTGGTGCTCCTGCTGCTATCCTTTGCTGATTTTGGAACCTAGGTTTCTCAGCCTTCCATGTAAAGTAAAAACCTATGGCTCTACAAATTCTTGGCCTCATCACCAGACTGGGACTGCTGAGGCAGCAAATATTTTTGTCTGAGCAGTTACAAGGATATTTTTCCTCCTCAGTTTGGATACCCAACCCAAATTGTTAATCTAACAAATACTCTTTGTAATATATTTTCATTTTATACTTCCGTTTAAGTAAAGGGCCTTGGTTTATTTCAAGTTCTTTACATTGCTCCATCTACTGAGTGAGAGTAGTTGGATCATAAACCTTACTCAAATCAAGTAAATTCCTAAATCAAAGCATTTTCTCAAAGTCATTTCATACCAGAGTAACTTATAATTATATGAAGGCTGTGGGCGTCCCTGTATGCATCATGGCCAGCAGGGAAATGAACTGGTAAAGAGGCAATAAAGAAAACTTAATTCAGCTCAATTTAGTCAGACTGGATTCAACTTCAGGAATCTGATGCCAAGTGGTTTCTTGTAACCTTATTTAAATACAGTTTAAATTGGAAAAAAAGAGTTTCCAGGCAACAATCATTTCAGTTTCAGGTATACAATAAAGTTTACGTGTGACTACATAGAAACTCTTTTGCAATGTCTGTGTGACCATGAAATGGGTTCTGTAGCTTAAGGGCCTAAGATCTGGCATGGTCTTTGACTGAGATAGGATAGAGGTAATCAAGCTATAAAGTACATGTGACATTTCTACTGAGGATGCGTTTTATTTATTAACTGAGAGCAAGAGATAAAGGTCTGGGGATGGGGAGTTTGGGGTAATTATTCTGGAGATTTTGGGTGAGGTCTGGTTCTACAGATAGCAAAGTTCACCAGGTCATTAATAATGTTCCCTGCCAGATTTCTGGGTGGAAAAACAGGTATTTTATTTCCTCCTTTGAGGAGATCCTAAATACTTAACATCCCAAGCTTACCCAATGGTTATCTGTGATCACAAGGACCTTATGCCCTCTACAGAAAGGTATTTTTCACAGACTTTTCTAAGACTACATAAGACAACATTTATAGGAGATTTAGAGTAATTCAAATAACAAAAAGAGGCAGGGTTTTAGGTCAGTAAGAATTGACAGGTTTTGAATAATCACATACTATGGTTTAGAGTAGTCATATGCAAAACAAAGTATGAAAATAGGAAGATCTACACAGGGTACAAAAAAAATCTGGAGAAACGGTGGATTTGCTAAATTATCTATTTCCCACCCATTTTTTTGCTTTAGCCCCTTTAGCATTTTTCTGCTCATAACAGGTATATTGGTTTCTAGTTCAAATGAACTTTTTTCTTTTGGTACTTTCATATATAAATGTAGGCCACATTGAAGACTATCTATCACACAGTATAGTTGATTCCTGTGAACAAAAAGGTTCTGATGATTTTGACAGAATTCATGGGTATAAACTCATGAAAATTTAAATTGTTTCCAGCTATGTACAGCCTTTTCTAGAACGAGAAGCTAAGAAGATCCTGAAGTCAAAAATTGAAGTCAAATAGAAAAACAATATAAGTTGCATATTTATTCATCCTTGTAACATAATCTTTTCTTCTAACCAAGAAAACCAAGGACAATGATAGAAATTGCTTAGGATTTTAAGTCCAGGTAGAGTCAGTCATTTTCTGCCTACCTGTGGTATCAAATCCTACCATCATTATTATGAACTTATATTACACTTTTTGTAAGCATCCTTTACCTAAAGATGTTCAGTAGCAATAAAGCTACTATGAATATAATGGAGCATGTATCCTTGTGGTATGGTGGAGCATCTTTTGGGTATATGCCCAGAGTGAGTGGTATAACTGGGTCTTCAGTTGGAACTATTTCCAATTTTCTGAGAAACTGCCAGATTGATTTCCAGAGTGGTTGTACAAGTTTGCACTTCCACTACCAGTGGAGGAGCTCACCTTTCTCCACATCCTTACCAGTATATTCTGTCACTTGAGTATTTTATCGTAGCCATTGTGATTGTTGTAATGTGTAATCTCAAGGTCATTTTGGTTTGCATTTCCCTGATGACTAAGGATTTTGAACATTCCCTTAAGGGCTCTGGGCCATTCATGATTCCTCTTTTGAAAATTCCCTGTTTATTTCTGTATCTCATCTTTTAATTGGGTTATTTTGATTGTTGGAGTCTAACTGCTTAAGTTCTTTATATATTTTGGATATTAGCCTTCAGATGTAGGGTTAGTAAGGATCCTTTCCCAATCTCTAGTCACCTCTTTCTTGAGGTTAGAGAAGTTTTCTTCTATGATTTTGTAGAAGATGTTTTCTGGTCCTTTAAATGGGGAATCTTCACCTTCTTCTATTCCTCTTACTCTTAGGTTTGGTCTTTTCATAGTGTCACACATTTCCTGGATGTTTTGAGTTAAGGCCTTTTTGCATTTGGTATTTCCTTTGACTAATGTGTCAATTTCTTCTATGGCATCTTCTATGCCTGAGATTCTCTCGTCTATCTCTCTTATTCTGTAGATCTGTAGTTCCTGATCTTTTTTCTAGGTGTTCCTGTTGTGTGAAATATAAAAAAAGCAATCCGCACTACACCAGCAAGTCACTGGCAGACAAGCTGGCCTGCTCTCAGCCTAGCAGACTCTCTGACTCAGAACTCTGAAATCTCTCCACCCAGCTTGCTAAGTTCCTATGGCAGGCTGTTGCCACACATGCCCCACACTTCCAAATTCCCATGGTTAGCTGGGGTGCCCTGCCACCATACCTTTCTCTGGAACCCAGTTGAGTTGCGGTGTGAAGAAAAACACACAATTGTAGTTTAGAATCAACAGGTAACACAATGATTGGGGGCAGAAAGTAACATCCTAATTTTATAAGCTATTCTAAGTTATAAATCCTCTGGTGCCAGATCCTGGAAGATACCTAAACTGGGGGCCTCCAGTTACCTATCTTGTGCCTACATGCTCTCTCCCATCTAAAAGGAAGTTTCTTTCTCCAGCCTCCCCTCTTCCTCTCTCTGACCTGGAAGTCCTGCCTCTTCTCGCCCAGGGATTGTTCCCTTGAAATCTTGATTCATTAGGGGAAGGTTCTGCCACATGTTCCATCGTCAAGGTTGCCTCTCTTTGTGTTTTCTTTATTGCTTCTACTTTGGTTTTAGGTCCTGAACCATTTTTTTTTTCATTTCTTTCACCTGTTTGTATTTTCCTGTTTCTTTAAGGGATTCATTTATTTCCTCCTTAAGGGCTTCTACCTGTTTGCCTGTATTTTCCTGTATTTCTTTAAGGGGATTGTTTATATCCTCCTTAAAGGCCTCTATTACCTTCTCAAGATGGGATTTAAGGTCATAGTCTTGTTCCGCAGGTGTGTTAGGTTATCCAGGGCTTGCCGTTGTAGGTGAGCTGAGTTCTGATAGTGTCATAATACATTGGCTTCTGTTGATTATATTCTTGCACTTGTTTTTTGCCATCAGGTTGTCTCTAGTGTTGCCTGGTTTAGCCTTCTTGGGTTGGAGTTTTCCTTGTAGTATTTTCTGGATGGCTGGGTGTGTAGACAGATACTGTTTAAATGTGGATTTGTCTTGAAATAATATCTTGTTTTCTCCATCTAAGGTGATTAAAAGTTTTGTTGGATATAGTAGTTTGAATTAAAATTTGTGAGTTCTTAGGAACTGAAAGATATTTTCAGAGGCCATTCTAGCTTTTAGAGTCTCTGTTGAGAAATTGGTTGTAATTCTGATAGGTCTGCCTTAATATGTTACTTGTCCTTTTTCCCTTGCAGTTTTTAATATTCTTTTGGGTTCTATACATTTAGCATTTTAATTATGTGGTAGGAGGATTTTCTTTTCTGGTTCAATCTATTAGGTGTTCTGTAAGCTTCTTGTAAGTTTATTAACATTTCTTTCTTTATGTTCAGGAAGTGTTCTTCTATGATTTTGTTGAAAATACTTTCTGGGCCTAGGAACTGTCAGTCTTCTTCTATTCTTATTATTTGTATGGTTGGTCTTTTCACGGTGTCTGGATTTTTTTTATATATTTTGTGTCAGGAACTTCTTAGACTTAACATTTTCTTTGACTGATGTATAGATTTCTTCAATTGTATCTTCGATGCCTGAGATTGATTCTCTTTTCAACTTCTTTTATTCTGTTGCTGATGTTTGCATCTGTAGTTCCTGTTCTCTAGGTGTTCCATCTCCAGGATCCCCTCAGTTTGTGTTTTCTTTGTTGGTTCTATTTCCATTTTTAGGTGTTGGACTCTTGTACTCATTTTCTTCACCATTTTGAATATATTTTCCTGTATTTCTTTAAGTGATTTATTCATTTTCTTTTTAAATGTTTTTATCATCCTTATAAGATTGGTTTTAAGATCATCTTCTTGTCCTTTGTATAAGGACATCCAGGGTTTTTTTTTTTGTGGTAGCATAATTGGGCTCTGTTAGTGCCTTATTGCCTTGGCTCTTGTTGGTTGTGTTCTTAGACATCTGGTTGTCCCTGGTACTGACTGTATGTTCCTGATACCAACAGGCTTCTTCAGGGAGGCAGGCAGAGACTTCGGCTTTACAATAGATCTCAGAGAACAGTAGGCTGGGCTGTGCTGCAGATGGAACTGAATAGTCTTGGGGTCCTGCAGGCCCTCTCTGGAAAGGCTGACTCCAACCATTTTGCATACACACATATATACACCCATACATAACGTGTGGATGAAGAAAAGTCCTTATGAGTAGGCTACAACTTATTTTTTTTTACCAGACAGCTTATATATCCCAGCAAAATCTTCCAAGCCATATAGAAATTACAATGTGACTACATTGTATTTTTCTTCTACTGAATGATTATGAAAAACCTTTATATGAAAAAACATTACGTAGTCCTGTTTATTAATTTCTTCTTCTTTTTTTTTTTTTAGATTTATTTTATTTATTATATGTAAGTACACTGTAGCTGTCTTCAGACGCACCAGAAGAGGGCGTCAGATCTCATTACGGGTGGTTGTGAGACACCATGTGGTTGCTGGGATTTGAACTCATGACCTTCTGAAGAGCAGTCGGTGCTCTTCCCCACTGAGCCATCTCACCAACCCTATTAATTTCTTCTTAAGAACCTAAGTGCAAAACCCCACCCATGTACATTTATAACTTGTCAGAGATTAACAAAGTCTGAGCAAACAAGGCAATTTTCTCAACCAATTTTTCTTATCGACAGGCAGCTATTTGTGGTAACTGAGAAAGGATCAATTATTTTTTTATTTATCTTAAAACATAATCTTATAAGAATCTTAAAAGGATCACACATTTAAAGTTTTATATAGAAAACAACCAGTTATTTCTGCTCTAAAGCCTCAGAATGCACATCTACTCATCAGCAGGTTTTGTTAAACCATATCAGGAAACTGAGAGCAAAAATGGGGATAAGAAATCAATCAGCAGCCCAGCCTCATAAGAGCCATAGAAGCCAACACTGCCATTGTTCTTGTTTTCTGGACTCAAAAAGTTCCCAGCTCAACTATCATTTCTGAACTTCAGATTCCTTTCTAAGATTTTCTACATCATAGCCACTAGCAAAACCACCTTAACCTAGCTTCACTAATGATTTATTTTCCAAATGTTTTCTATGGGTGGTAGTCATTGCTGACAGTCTAAGTCATTCCCTAAGGTGGTGGTTGAATCATTAACCTTCTCTAACAGCAATGCCTGCTAAAAAGGTCAAGTACTATAATTGTGAGTGCCAATGATACTGTCCAGTGAGGGGCTGGAAGCACCCCTTTAGAGTTTTCATACAATTTTTAGATTAAGAGGGAAGCGAAGGCAACAGACACAGAAAAACTCCACAATAACATAAGGTTCTCAGGACTCTCTGAGGCACCCCATTGTGGTTGTGCTAACTGGTGGTCCGAATTCCATGAGTTCTAAAGCTGTTTGTTTGTAGGACAGTGGACTGTGAGGGGAAGCCTGTTAAGGATGAGCTAAAAAGGCTTGAAGCCCTGGAGACCCTGAAGGGACAGCAGGAGCTTGGCCTGTTCCAGGCACCAGGTCCCTGTCATGTAGCCTCAGCCCTCTATAGATTTGTGGCCATCGGTCATGTAAAGTCATCCTGCTCCAAGCCCTTCCACATGTAGATGAGACATCCTTGCCATCTCAGACCAAGACAATGGGAAAAGAGAGACAAGACTACACAGTCAAGTAGGCTCAAGACAGAGTTCTCCATGCTAATGAGGTACCTAGAGGCCTGGAGGGCGTTGACAAAGCTTCTCTTCCCAGATATTCCTTCTGCAGAGGTTTTAAGTCTCAGGTCCACCCTGAGAAGTGGGGTAAGGTTTTGTGCATCTCTTTTCCAACATGATAATAATAAACTGTTTTGAACTGTGGACTGCCTCTTTTCATTGAGATCCACCATGAGGAGCCATGGAGAAGGCCTTTGCCTACAGAGCCACGCCTCTCTGCATTCCCGCCACCAAGCCAAGGTCTACCTTACTTTGTTCTCTGCTCTTCTGCGACTCCCAGCAGTGCCTGGGTGTCCAAAAGCCTGAGAGCCCCACCACCTGGCCTCATTGCAGGCCCAGGGACCCCAAGCCAGCCCTGGCCTCCCAACTCCTCAGACTGCGCTTTCTCAGCACTTCCTTACAGCTCCACACCAACAGCCTCCTGGAATAGGTGCAGTTAAACTCCCCTTGTCCTGCCTCCCCATGCCACTGTGCCCTGTGGTAGAGTGGTTGCAGGCCCACAACCCTACATTTGTTGACAGTAATCTTTATTTCATATTGAGAACGCATACTGTTTCTCAGTAAAGTAGGCTTACCTCTTATGCAATACTGTTACTTTCCCAGTCATAATTTCTATCATTGTAAGATTTTAAATTCTGACATTGAAACATTCCTCAGAGAAAGGAACTCTACTTTTGTGTAGCTTCGGCACAAGAGCTGACTGGGCCTTTAGGAAATTTACTATAAATCTCCATAGAAATCCCATGTTAGCATTACTTGTTGCCTTATCTCTTATTTATGAGGCTAGGAGATAGAAACTTGTCAGGCAGTTTAGGAGACAGACCCTGTGGTTGTGAACTTTTTTTTTTTTTTTTTTTTTGTTGACTAAGAGGCTGGAAATGTCCTAGATTTTCTTCGTAGTTTTATTCTCCCCAGAGACTTCAAATACCAGAAAAAAAGGTCTGTTTTTTCCATGCTTCACTTCCCCTAAAAGACAACCCCTTTCTGTAAATTATGTAAATTCAGAGGCACTTGAAGACCTTGGATTAGACCTACTGGACCAATCACTCATCTGTTCCCCATACCTCCAGGAAAGCCATATTAACTACAAGGCAGCAGTCCTCGACAGTGTCTCATTTCTAAGGACCCCACTCTGCAGGACTTTAGCTTCTCCCTTTCTCTTCTCACCTGTAAATTCATAAGAAGGCTTTGTAAAACTCAGTATTTGTGATCTGTGAACTTCAGTCTTTAGAGTCATTGATTCAGTGGAAGTCTTGTGTGATTGTCAGGGTCTAGCCCCCTAAGTTAGGTTAAAGCTCACATAAGGTGAGAGAACCCTCCAGTGAACTCAAGGACACCCCTCATTTTCCAAATGATTACTTTCAAGCTACAGATTTTTAATTTTGTATTCTTTAGATCTTACCAACTGATAGGAAACACATACATTTTTATAGGAAATACATATTTATAGGAATTAGGCGAGCAGTCTAGAGTTTATGGAATGAGCTGGGAATGGTGTGTGTGTGTGTGTGTGTGTGTGTGTATGTTTGCTATGCCATTTAATTATAATAAAATTTGCATTTTAATTGTATAACTTGGTTTTATTAAGTATATGTACAATCTTGTATAACTATCACTACTAGAAGAATTTTATAATCTTAGATGGAAACTGTACCTGTTAACCATTATCCTTGCATTTTAGTCCTGAAAATTTCTGTTGTATCTCCTGTCTATGAACTTCCCTATTCTAGTCACCTCTTATAAAGCCATACAGTATTTGCTGCTTGTGGCTTATATTATTTATCAGTGATTTGCCTCCATCAGTGTAGTTACACCTCTTATAGTTTCCATAATCTCCTAAAATAATTCCACAAGTTAGAAATGTTTAAAAACTTCATCTTCAAAGTATAATAGCTTATACACTTGGGGTGAAATGTTTGTGTCATGTGATAATAGTATATTTAACTATTTCCCACAGTTGTACCGTTTAAATTTCTTACCTGTACTGCAGGAGGGTTTAAAACGTTCATTATCTCTATCAACAGTTACTACCCCCGCCATCTTTAACAGTAGATATTCTAATGGCTATAAAGTGTTAATAATGAAAAGTTTAATTTTTTTTCTAATAGTGCTACTGACTAAATAATATCCCTCCAAAATTCATACATACGACATGATAGGTGATGGGTCTTTATGCTGCAGGGGCACAGATAAGTTTTATTAAAGTTATAAAACTAAAATTTTCATGATGGGATTTCTGTTCTTATGGTAAAAGACAGCGGAGAGCTTAGTTTCTCATTTCTGTTGAGGAAAGCCAAAGAACACTCAATAAGATTTCGCTGTCAGTCAAGGAACGAACCCCTCACCACAGTTACACCAGTCTCACCTGTTCTCCAGAATTACAAGACAATGAATTTACGATGCATGTGCTACCCGCTCGGTACGATTTTGTTATGTTACTACTGAGTTAACCAAAAGATTTATTTTAAATGCTTAAATGATTAAATAACTTTTTTGTACTAGTTAGATTCTCACAGTGTAGCACCAAGCTGGTCTTAAATCTATAATTGTTCCATATCTTCCTCTTGTGTGATGCATTTATAGGTATATGACTCAATTCAGGCTCTTGATTACATAGCTATTAAACTCTCTCAAACTTTTAAAGGAGTTGGCCATCGTAATTATTGAAGCAAACAAAAGCACATTACATGGAGTTCAAAGGAACTCTTAAGGGACTAGTATGATAGTCCATTATCATCATTAAAAGAACTGCAGGGACAAAAATGGAGAAGCGACTGACGGAAAGGAAGTCCAGTGACTGGCCCAACTTGGGATCCATCTCAAGGGGAGGCTCCAAGACCGGACACTATTACTGATGCTTTGGTGTGCTTACTGACAGGAGCCTAGCAGGGATGTTCTCTAAATGGTCCAATAAGCAGCTGACTAAGACAGATGCAGATACTTACACCCAACCAATGGACTGAAGTTGGGAACCCCTGTAAATGAATTAGGAAAAGGCTAAAAGAAGTTTAGAAGTTGAGGAGGGTGACTTCATACTAACCTGGACCCCTGAGATCTCTTAGACACTCAGCCACCAACCAGGCAGCATACACTAGGTAGTACGAGGCTGCTGACACACATATAGCAGAAGACTGCCAGGTCTGGCCTCAGTGAGAGAAGATGCACCTAACCCTCAAGAGACTTGAGGCCTCAGGGAGTGGGGACACCTAGCAGGGTGAGGTGGCGTTAAGTAGGGTGGGGACATCCTCTTGGAGACTAGGGGACGAGGAATGGGATGAGGAACTGTCAGAGGGCAAACTGGGAGGGGGATAAGGACTGGGCTGTAAAAAAAAGATTAAAGATAAATATTAAAAACAAATTCATAAAGTCTTATAAAGTTCTAAAAGCCAACTGTCTTGAGAGGTTGAAAGAGTCTATTATACTAGTTCAATGATTTGCCTTCATTGGCAACTTGTCTAGGTTTGGAAACACCTAAAAGATCATTGGTGAGTGTGTGAATGAAAGCATTTCTAGAGAGTTTAGCTGAGGAGGGAAGACCTACATGAGGGAGCACCATCACACGGACGGAGTAGTTGAGTAATTGAGTGAAAAGAGGAAGAAAGGCAGAAGCTCAGTTGAATAACATTATCTCTCTCTCCTTCCTTACTGCTAACGCAAATCAGAACAATTATGAATTTAAGGCCAGTTTGGTTGTGCTACATAGTGAGAACCTAACTAATATAAAAAATTATTTAATCATTTAACCATTTCAGATAAACCTTTTAGCTAACTCAGGGTAACATGACAGAATCCTACGTACTGGGTAGCACATAGAACATAAATTCTGAAGATGAGGAGAACAGGATCTGACTGGTATGATGGTGCTGAGGGGTTCCTTCTTTGATTGACAGCAATAGCTCATTGAGTGTTCCTTAGCCTTCCTCAGTAGAAGTGAGAAACTGAGTTCTCTTACTGCCAAGCAGATCAGCAGCTTCATGCTTCTGCCCACCATACCCAAGTGTTCTTGCTGCCATTCTTTCCTCATTATGGTAGACTGGACTTTCAATCTGTGATCTAAAATAAGTCAGTCCTTTCTTATGCTGCTTCTTGCTTCGTATTTTGTTACAACATGAGACATTAACTAATGCTGAAAGCCAATGATAAGTTTCAGAAACTGGAAAGAAAAATTTAAAGGTTCTGGTTGTAAATTTCAGTTTCTAGGACACTGCAAAGGAGACGTATAGTAGATGCGCTGACTAGTGTTTATGTCTGGTTGACACAAGCTGTAGGTGTTTCAGATAAAGGAACTTCAATTGAGAAAATGTTTCCAATTCATTGGCATGTGGCTGAGCCTGTTGGGCATTTTCTTTCTTTCTCTCTTTCTTTCTCTCTTTCTTTCTTTCTTTCTTTCTTTCTTTCTTTCTTTCTTTCTTTCTTTCTTTCTTTCTTTCTTTCTTTTTTTCCTTCCTTCCTTCTTTCTTTCTTTCTTTCTTTCTTTCTTTCTTTCTTTCTTTCTTTCTTTCTTTCTTTCTTTCTTTCTTTCTTTCTTGACCTGTAAGTGAACCCTAGCAGAACCTGGCCCTATCAGAGAGCTGGCCTGCCTCCGTATCTTGGTTTGCATTTTCATTAAGGAATGGCAGCAATAGTTAGCTACTATTTGCCAAATATTCATCTTATACTAGGTGCCTGTCAATAATAATAAATGAAACACACAGATAGTACTGTTGTCACCTTTATTATTTTTTTTACAATACTAACTGAGAAGTTATTGGCCTTTTCTTTTTTTCTTTTTTATTATTAGATATTTTCTTTATTTACATGTCATATGATTTTTCCTTTCCCAGTTTCCCCTCCAACAAACAAACAAACAAAAACAACAGAATAAACCCCTGTTGCCTCTCCCCTCCCCATGCTTGCCACCCCACCATCTCCCACTTATTGACCCTGGCATTCCTGTACACTGGGACACAGAACCTTCACAGGACACATGCTCCACCATGTTCATAGTAGCCTTATTTATAATAGCCAGAAACTGGAAACAACCCAGATGTCCCTCAACAGAGGAATGGATACAGAAATTGTGGTACATCTACACAATGGAGTACTACTCAGCTATTAAAAACAATTAATTTATGAAATTCTTAGGGAAATGGATGGATCTGGAGAAGATGATCCTGAGTGAGGTAACCCAATCACAAAAGAATACATATGGTATGCACTCTCTGATAAGTGGTTATTAGCCCAGAAGTTCGGAATACAGGAAGAATAACCCACAAACCACAAGAAACTCAAGAAGAAGGAAGACCAAAATGTGGATATTTCATTCCTTCTTAAAAGGGGGAACAAAATACCCACAGAAGGAGTTGCAGAGATTAACTATGGAGCAAAGACTGAGGAAGGACAAGCCACCCTAAATATAGCTATCTCCTGAGAGGCTTTGAAAGTACCTGACTAATACAGATGTAGAGGCTCACAGCCATCCATTGAACTGAGTACAGGGTCCCCAATGAAGGAGTTAGAGAATGGACCAAAGGAGCTGAAGGGGTTGCAGCCCCATAGGACGAACAACAATATGAACTAACTAGTACTCTCAGAGCTCCCAGGGACTAAACCACCAACCAAGGACTGTACAATGTGGGACTAATTTTTCCGGCAGCATGTGTATAGTAGAGGATCGCAAAGTCGATCATCAATGGGAGGGCCTTTGGCCCTGTGAAGGTTCTGTGTCCCAGTGTACAGGAATGCCAGGGCATTTTCTTGATTAATGATTTATGTGAGCAGGTGCATTTCAAAAAGGGTGGTGCCATTCCTGGGTAGGTCATCCTAGATGGTGTAGAAAAGCAGGCTGAACAAGCTATGAAGAGAAAGCCAGTAAGCAGCAATTTTTCATGGTTTTTGCTTTAGTTCCTGTCTCCATATTTTATTATTTTACACATAGTTATCTAGTCTGAACAGTACCATTTGTTGAAGATTTTGTCTTTTGTCTTGTGTGGGTGGTAAGCTAAAAACCATGGTGGACATAGGAGTGATCCTGTAAAACAGTTTGTAAGGTGTCATTGGGAAGACAGGACATAGTGGTAAGCATTAAAGTGGAGTAATGGTACATGAATAAATAGGGAGGGGGATGGGAGAGCAGGGGAGAGGATAGAATACAGAGAGGGATAATTACATTAACAAACTGTGAAAGTACCATGTGGCAAACTACTGTTTCCCAACAGTTCTACCAACTTGGGATACAGTATTCAAATATATGAGCACATTGGAGGGGGGCATTCTAACCCCTACACCTTCCATTAATAGGGCAAAGAATCTGTGGCTAGACAGGTATGGACTCTGGGAGAGAACTTACTAGTATTATTCTGCTAAGTCAACAATGTATTAAATACCCATAGATCATCTCTCAGCCCTCATCAGAGAAGCTTCTTTTTACAGTAGATGGTGATCAGCACTGAGGAAGAAGGGGCAGAAAGAGTGTAAGAGCCCAAGGCAATGTATGATGATAAGGAAACAGTGTTTTCCAGACATAGCGGGGCAGGTCCACACATATATATTCAGAGCAGTTAAGACAGCCTACTCAAGACATTTGCAAGCTAAGTCAGACTGAATTTCAGCATGGAAATGGCAGGGGTCCCATCCCCAGCAAAGGAGCTATTGACCGCTGATAGTGGCTGCAAGAGGAGGAGCCAACTTACTATTTATTTATTTATTTATTTATTTATTTATACATACTCTGTAGCTATCTTCTGACACATCAGAAGAGGCCATCAGATCTCATTACAGATGGTTGTGAGCCACCAGTGGTTGCTGGGATTTGAACTCAGGATGTCTGGAAGAGCAGTCAGGGCTCTTAACTGCTGAGCCATCTCTCCAGCCCATCAATTTTCTTTACAGGTGTTTCTTTTTGACCACCCTCCTGAGAAGGCCACGTATCCACCAGCATATTGGCAGCATACATGAGACTTGATGCATTTAATCATACAAGAGAACACAAAATGGGGCCAGTGGGGAAGGAGGGTTAAATATGAGAAGAGTTGGGAGAGAGGTAGATGTGATCAAAATACAGTTTTAGAAATTCTCAAAAAACTAATAAAAATAAGGTAAAAAGAAGATAAGTTGTTTTGACATTATAATTAGTAAAATACACATCAACATCACAATGAAATATTTTCTTACTCTAATTGAATGTCTAGTAACCAATGTATACAATATTAAATGGACTCAGATATATATACCTATATATCTATATATCTATATCTATATACATACACACATACAGAATAGATAATGAATCTTTGAGTTAGTTGGAGAGAGAGGGCTGGGTTAGAAATGATATAAATACAATATAAAAAGTATACTTATGCATGAGTTGTCAAAGTTAAAATATGAAAAAATTTAAAAAGTACTAAGCGTTGGCAAATGTTTAGAAAAAGCAGAATTCTTACACACTATATATTAGTATAACTAGTTTGGAAAACAGTATAAATTTCCTTAAGTAACTAGTACTAGAACTACCATATGCTTGAGCAATCTATTACTGGATATAGTTGTACTCCAGTGGCAAAGATATGAAATCAACAAAGTTATCTATATATGGATGAACAGGTAAAGCAAGCATTTTATCTATATATAATGAAATATGTCTTTGAGTCATAAATATAATAAAATTTGCAGCCACATGGAAGAGCCTGGAAGGCATTTTATTGAGTAATACATCTAGCATGGAGAAACAAATATCTTATGTTTCTTGTCACTCTGTCAACATTTGTTACTGCCAACATGTGGGTTAGGAAAGAACCTTGAGGCCAGAGCAGAGTTGTTCATCTTAAAATATCTTAAAATAAAAAGAAACAATACTGTGGTGGTTTGAATAAGGATGTCCCATAGGCTCATAAGTTTGAATGCTTATGGGGCGGCAGTATTGATAGGATTAGGAGATGTAGCTTTGTTGGAATAAATGTGGCATTGTTGGAGTAGGTGTGGCCTTGGAATAGGTAGGTATAGCCTTGTTTAAGAAGTGTCACTTGGAGTTGGCTGTGGGGCTTCAGAAACCCAAACCAGGCTCGATGGTTCTCTCTCCCTGCTGTCTGTGGATCCAGATATAAAACTTCTCAGGTACTTCTCCAGCACTGTGTCTGCCTGCATGCTACCATGCTTTCCGCCATGATGATAATACACTAAAGTTCTGAAATTTTAAGCAAGCTGTGGTAGTTTGAATGAAAAATGGCCCCATCAGCTCTTAAGGAGTGGTACCATTAGGAGATGTGGCCTTGCTGGAGTAGCTATGGCTTTGTTTGAAGAAGTGGGTTCCTGGGGGTGGGCCTTTAAGCCAGGCCAAGTGTCTCAGTCATTTGCTGTTGCCTGCTGATCCATATATAGATCTTTTAGCTACCTCTCCATAACAGTGTGTGTCTGCATGCTGTCATGCTTCCTACCAAGAAGATAACACACTAAACCTCTGAACTGCAAGCTATCCCCATTAAATGTTTTCCCTTATAAGAGTTGCCATGGTCATGGTGTCTCTTCATAGCAACAGGATACTTACTAAGACAGAAGTTGGTACCAGAAAGCTGGATGTTGCTGTAATATGCTTTCTTTTGCTGCTTATTTGTGTGATGTGGACTTCATATTAGGAATGTATTTGAATTCTTTGAGTGAGGTCCATCCTAGCAGGAGCATGGAAGACAATGGTGCTGAGAGCAACGCATATTATGATAGCCTAGCTCAAGAAGTTTCAGAGGAGGAGAATAGTAAGTAGCCGAGAGACTGGTCTTGTGGTATTTTGGCAAAGAATGTGGTTAGTTTCTGCCCTTGTTCAAAACAATGTACCTCAGGATAAGTTGAAGTGCTTTGGTTTAACCGCTTTGGCAGAAGAGATTTCAAGACAGTATTGATTGCCTTGTGATTGTTAGTGGTGTCTTTGGTTCAGTATTTCCTCATTATCTTCCCTTTCCTTCCGTTAGAGATGGCATTGTATATTCTGTGCCGTTGTATGTTGGAGAAGATTATCAGCTTTTCGATTCTGATTTTATAGGGGTGACAGTTAAGAGATGGCCATGAGTCTCAGAAAAGACTGAACTTTTAAACAGTGCTAAGACTACTACAGATGACTAGATCTTTTGAAATTGAACTGAATGCATTTTTGCAGTAGGTTATAGCTATAAACTTCTCTCTGGGAGCCCTCCAGGGGAGTCCCTGCATGGAGGTCCAGTGGGGCTGTGAAGGCGAAGCCTGGATTTTGTTGGAGCCTCCACATAGAACTCCATCTATGTGAATGTTTAGTCACTAGGGAGTGACTATTTGAGCACTATTTGAAAGAACTGGGAAATATGGCCTTGTTTGACTAGGTCTGGCCTTGTCCAGATAACTGTGTCTTTGTTTGAGGAAGTGTGTTACTGTGGGTAGACTCTGCGATTTCAGAAGCCTAAGCCAGGCCTAGTGGTTCGGCCACTTCCTGATGCTTGTGGATCCAGATATATAAGTCTCAGCTATCTCTCAAGCACAATGTCTGTCTACATGCTGCCATGCTTCCTGCCATGACAATAATATACTAAACCTCTGAAACTGTAAGCCAGCCCCAATTAAAGCTTTCTTTTACAAGAGTTGCCATTGTTATGGTGTTTCTTCACAGCTGTAGAGCATTGACTAAGAGAAATACCTTCTCACTTATATGAGCAAGTAAATAGATGGAAGGAATAACTTTAATGTTCTGTCACACAGTACAGTACCTATGGTTGACAACAGCTGAATATATATTTCAGGTTAGCTAGTTGAAAGGATTTTTAAGTTTCCTTATCCAAAGAAATGAGATATGATTATGACAATAGCTACATCTATTATCATGATACAATCACTATATAAAGTACTGAACTATAATATGATTCTCTAGAAAGATGCATAATTATGTGTCGATTCAAAACTAAAACTATAAAATAATAAGAAAAAATGAGCAATCTGTTGATGACATTGTGAAGTAATGTGTTAAAACAAGGTGAAAAGAATTTTAAAGAATGAGTCATATGGATTTAAAATAAAGATAATATTTGTAACACAGTTTGATAAATATAAAGCTTTTTAAATTAGCTTTCTATCAAGCTGAATATTGGTTTTGTGTATGTATACATTGTGCTTACTGAGAGTGGGATGATGAAACTTAGAGATTTGGAAAGTAGGATGTGGGAAAGGAAGACAGTTGCATGACCTAAATTTTCCTTCAAACTACAAGCTGAAAATGATGAAATGGTTAGATTTCAGAGGGAAAGAATAAGAAATTTAGAATACTGCAGTAATATTGTAAATGTTATGCTCTTGGGGACTGGATCACCAACCAAACAATACACATGGAGTGACTCATGGCGCTGGCCACATATGTGGCATAAGATGGCCTTGTTGGACATCAGAGGGAGGAGATACCCTCAGGCCTGAGAGTCTTCTATGCCCCAGTGTAGGGGAATGCCAGGATGGGAGGATGGGAGTGGGTGGGTGGAGGAGCACCCCCATAGAGGCAGGGAGAGTGAGGATGGGATAGGGGGTTTTTGAAGGGCAAACTTTGAAAGGGGATAATATTTGAAACGTAAATAAAATATCCAAGGGAAAAAAAAAAGAAAAGAAAATAAGAATGTGAATAATGAAAATAGTTGTGTGCTATGAGCAGGAAAAGCAAATAAACAATAAACTGATGAGTACATAGGTGAATTTATTACACAGTCACAATCAAATGATCACTTACTGACAGGTGGATATGTACATGTGACTCTATTAGACTTAATGTCAAGATAAAGTCATAGAACCAAGATATTAGAAAAAAACTCAGAAGCCATAAGTAAAATACAAATATCAATTTTGAGATGATCCTGAAGTTAATAGGGGGTCAAAATAGTTTAATTTTAAAATTTTGGGGAGGCAGGAGTAGATAGGTAGGTGGGGGAGCATCTTCATAGAAGCAAGAGGAGGGGGGATAGGATAGAGGGTTTCGGGGGGGCACTGGGAAAGGGGATACTATTTGAAATGTAAATAAAGAAAATATCTAATGCCTTTCTCTACATGTCTTTTTTGTTTTTTCTTGTCATGGAAATGACTATCTATGCCAAATTGCTTTATCACTAATATGATGTAAATTTTCTTTGATGCAAACCAGCTGGCCTCCCCTGTATTACTCAGACAACTGAACACCACAGGTTGATTGATGGGTCTAAGCCTGCATTTGTCTTAGTGAATTAGGTAAGAAAAAGTAAATATATATCCCTTATTGCCTGGGCACTAGGAAGACTCATCTCTAGAATTGGAAACATTTTCTTCTAGTCCACATGGTGGCAGGAAAGGATTTTTTGGAGAACAATCACACTAAATACTACCTGTCTCGAAACGTATGTTTGTAACTCAGTGTTGGCTTCTCCCTTCTGTAGGCCATTTGAAATGCTGCACAAATTGTTGGGTAAGGTAGGGACTATCCTTGTTGCACAATATTTTCTTTGACAATCACATCTCCATTCTCTCCCTTCTTTGTTATATGGATTGAATATTGTTAAAAGTGGACAAAGACATTGACAGATTTTTAAAGATTACTTTTATTTATGTAGTTGTTTGTGTGTGATCGTGTATGTGTGCGTGTGTGTGTGTGTATGTGTAAACAGTAGATAATTATTGCCCAATTCTTAATGATTCCCAACACAGTGTTTTGCTTGCTATTGTTACATTGTTGGCCAATAACATTTTAAGGGGTTATATGTGACATTATCTTACAAAAGTATTGATTTTAATAAATATAACTTAAACATTTCAATTTAACCACACGATAATCTTAGCTTTTTATGTGTTTGGTCAATATATGTTATAGAAAGATGAAGATTATACACAATGTAATTTTAAACTGCAAAGAGACTCTGCTGTGCAAAAAGTTACTGTACCTGAGGAGTGCTTGCTTAATAAGTATCTGGTCTTATTATTATTCTCTATTTCATGTTCGCTTATTTATTGGGAATTTAAAATAAATCTCCTAATTTGTATAATGATTTTTATCATATATCAATCTTCTTTGTAACTCTTCTGAGAAAAGATGGTTAATGAGGCATTTCACAAAGAAGGTTTTATGGCTTTAAATATGTATAATAAACACATAATTCCAAATACTTTCAGTTATAGAAAAATGATTACTATCCTGTAAATTATTGTTTTGGTGCTTGTAGATCCTGGAGCAAACCTCTGTCAGACTTTTAATCAAATGAAAATAAGTAGAAACTGCTCCACAGTTTTATCATTTAAAAATGGTGATAATAGCTGGGTGTGGTGGTTCATATTTTTAATCCCAGTACACTTGAAGCACAGGAATCAGACCTGTCTGAGTTTGAGGCCAGTCTGACCTATGTAGAAAGATCTAGGACAGCCAGGACTATAGAGAGAGACCATGTCTAAAAATGTTGATAATAACAGGTCTATATCATTGTATTCTTATGAGGGAAAAGGAAAGCTATACACAAATGTCATCAGAGAATTACAGAATTAGTGATGGCAGTGCCTATTTATTTGTCTTTTGCTCAGACAGTTAGGTCATTGTTTTAGAATTCAACAGCAATAATACAGATGCCATTTACTAAATCTAGGTTGAAGATCTTAAGAACAGAGTTAATATAATATATTTGGCCCTCTGCCTCTGTCTCTCTGCCTTCTGCCCTGCCCCATTACTTTGTAGGTTGTAAAGATTCTGTTTACCTGTTCATGGTTATTCATATCAACATACTCTTCCAGTATTGTATTTGCCATCCCATCTTGCCATTACCTCCTTTATTGGGCCAAATACTTACTAGAAACTGGCTAATATCTAGAAGAAATTGTAATTCATGCAACTTAGCTCAAGAATCCTATTAGTATTATTATTTTTTTAACTTTTCATATTACATTCCACTCACTGACCTGTTCACAGTCATCCTCTCCCCCAATCTTTCTCCCCATCCTCCCTCCCCTTCTTCTCTGAGTGGGTGGGGGCCTGCTGAGTATACACCCATCCTCACACATCAAGTCTCTGTAAGGTTAGGTACATCCTCTCCCACTGAGACAAGGTAGCCCAGCTAGAAGAGCATATCCCACAGACAGGCAACAGCTTTTGGGATAGCCCCAGGTCCTGTTGCTTAAGAGCCACATAAAGACCAAACTGCACATCTGCTACATATGTGCAGGGAGGCCTAAGTCCAGCCTGTGTATGTTCTTTGGTTGTAGTTCAGTCTCAGAGAGCTCTGAAGGTCCAGGTTAATTGACTCTGTTGGCCTTCCTGTAGAGTTCCTATCCCCCTAGGAGCCACAATCCTTCCCTTGTTCTTCCATAGGAGTCCCAAGCTCCATCATGATTCCTTCTAAAGTTCTTTTTATTGTTCAGGATGGTTTTGGCTATTCTGGGTTTCTTATTTTTCCATATGAAGTTGAGAATTCCTCTTTCAAGTCCTATAAAAATTGTGTTTGAATTCTTATGGGTATTGCATTGAACTGTAGATTGCTTTTGGTAAGGTGGCCATTTTCCCTTTGGTAATCCTGCCTATCTGTGAGCATGGGAGATCTTTCTATCTTCTGATATCTTCTTTTGTCAGGGACTTGATGTTCTTGTCATAGAGATCTTTCACTTGCTGGGTAAGAGTTACACAAAGATATTTTATGTTGTGTGTGGCTATGGTAAAGGGTGTTGTTTCCCTAATTTCTTTCTTGAACTGTTTATCATTTTTATAAAGGAGGGCTGCTGATGTCTTTGAGTTAATTTGGTATCCAGTCACTTTGCTCAAGCTGTTTATCAAGTGTAGGAATTCTTTGGTAGAATTTTGGACGTAGCTTATGTGTACTATCATATCATCTGCAAATAGAGATACTTGGACTTCTTTTCAGATTTATATCCCCTTGATCTCCTTTAGTAGTCTTATTGCTGTGGCTAGAGCTCTAAGTACTATATTGAGTAGACAGGGAGAATTGGCAGCTTTGTCCTGTCCCTGTTTTTAGTGGAATTGCTTTAAGTTTCCCTTTATTTTGCTTGGTACTGGCTATTGGCTTGCTGTATATTGCTTTGTTTATGTTTAGGTATGCGCACTGTATCCCTGATTTCTCTAATACTTTTAATATGAAGAGGTATTGGATTTTTTCAAAGGCTTTTTAAATATCCCATGAGATGATTCTGTAGTTTTTTTTCTTTTAGTTTGTTTATATAGTGGATAATTTTGATGAATTTTCAAATATTGAACTATCCCTACATCCCTGAGATGAAGCCTGCTTAGTTACAATGGATGATGTTGTTGATGTGTTCCTGGATTTAGTATGCAAGTATTTTTTATTTGTTTATTTTAAATTCCAGATTTTATTCTCCTCCCAGTTCACCCTCTTACCACATCCCATACATCCTCCCTGCCCCTGTGTCTCCATGAGGATGTCCCCACTCGATCCACCACCCCACCAGACCTTCAAAACCCCTGGGACCTCAAGTCTCTTGAGGGTTAGGTGCATCTTCTCTGACTAAACCCAGATTAGGTAGTCTTCTGCTGTATTTGTGTTGAGCCTCATATCAACTGGTGTATGCTGCTTGGTTGGTGGTCTAGTATCTGAAAGATCTCAGGAGTCCAGGTTAATCGAGACTGCTAGTCCTCCTACAGGGTCACCCTCCTCCTCAGCTTTTTCCAGCATTCCCCTATTTCAACCACAGGGGTCAGCAGCTTCTGTTCATTGATTGGGTATGAATATCTGTTTCTGACACTTTCAGCTGCTTGTTGGGTCTTTTGGAGGGCAATCATGATAGATCCCTTTTTTGTTTTTTTTTTTTGTTTTTTTTTTT
>NW_022196909.1:20997001-20998769 GCF_008632895.1 Mastomys coucha
CAGAAATCCGCCTGCCTCTGCCTCCCAAGTGCTGGGATTAAAGGCGCGCGCCACCACCGCCCGGCTGATAGATCCCTTTTTGAGAGTGCTCCATAGCCTCAGTAGTAGTGTCAGGTCTTGGGACCTCCGCTTGAGCTGGATCCCACTTTGGGCCTGTTTCTGGACCTCCTTTCCTTCAGGCTCCTCTCCTTTTCCATCCCTGAAGTTCTTTCAGACAGGAACAATTATGGGTCAGAGTTTTGAGTGTGGGATGACAACCCCATCCCTCACTTGATGCCTTGTCTTTCTGTTGGAAGTAGGCTCTACAAGTTCCCTCTCCCTAATATAGGACATCTCATCTAAGGTCCCTCTCTTCAAGTCCCAAGAGTCTCTTACTTCCCAGGTCTCTGGTACATTTTGGAGGGTCCCCTCCCCCACAACTTCTTACCTCTCAAGGTTACATGTTTCCATTCTTTATGCTGGCCCTCAGGGATTTCAGTCCTTTCCCTTCATCCAATACCTAACCATGTTCCCCTCTTTGCAACCCCACCCCCTTTCCCTCACAGGTCCCTCCCTCTCTGATTGTGGTTGCTTTCTTCTTCCTCCCAAGTGAGACTGAAGCATCCTCACTAGCACCCTTCAGCTTGTTGACTTTTTTGAGTTCTGTGGGCTGTAACTTGGGTATTCAGACCCCTCTTTTTTGGCTAATATCCAGTTATTACTGAGTACATACCATGCATGTCCTTTTGGGACTGAGTTACCTCACTCAGGATAATATTTTCTAGTTCCATCCATTTGCCTGCAAAAGTTCAGGATATCCTTAATAACTGAATAGTAATCCACTGTGTAAATGAACCACATTTTCTGTATCCTTTCATCTGTTGTGGGACATCTGGGTTGTTTCCAGCTTCCGGCTATCACAAACAAGGCTGCCATGAACATAGTGAAACATGTGTCCCTGTGGCATGGTGGGGCATCTTTTGGGTATATTCCCAAGAGTGATATTGCTGGGTCTTCAGGTAGATTTACTTCCAGTATTCTGAGGAACCTCCAGTTTGATTTCCAGAGTGGTTGTACTGGTTTGCAATTCCACCAGCAATGGAGGAGTGTTCTTCTTTCTCCACATCCTCGACAACGTGTGTTGCTATCTGAGGGTTTGATCTAAGCCATTCTGATTGGGGTAAAGTGGAATCTCAAGGTCATTTTGATTTGCATTTCTCTGATCACTAAGAACTTTGAACATGTCTTTATGTGTTTCTTAGCCATTCAAGATTCCTCAGTTGTCAATTCTCAATTTAGTTGCATACCCTATTTTTTGATTGGGTTATTTGTCTTTTTGGTGCTTAGCTTCTTGAGTTCTTTGTATATTTTGCATATTAGCCCTCTTTTGGATATGGGGATAGTGAAGATTTTTTCCCAATCTGTAGGTTGTCAATTTGTCTTATTGGCTATGTCTTTCCCTTGCAGAAGGTTCTCAGTTTCATTAGGTCCCACTTATCAATCAATTCTTGATCTTAGAGCATGAACCATTGGAATTCTGTTTAGGAAATTTCCCACTGTAACAATGAGTTCAAGGCTCTTTCTCACTTTCTCCTCTATTTTTTTTTTATTTTAGATATTTTCTTTATTTATATGTAAATGTCTCCATTCCCAGTTTCCCCTCCAAAAAACAAAGAAACAAACAAAAACAACAAAAACAAACCTCTGTTGCCACTTCCCCATGCCTCCCACTTCCCCATGCCTGCCACCCCGCCCTCTCCCACTTTCTGGCCCTCGCATTCCTCTACAC
>NW_022196909.1:20999507-21010961 GCF_008632895.1 Mastomys coucha
CTGGCTATTATAAATAAGGCTGCTATGAACATGGTGGAGCATGTGTCCTTCTTACATGTTGCAGTCTCACTTTCTCCTCTATTAGATTCAGTGTATCAGGTTTTATGTTGAGGTCCTTGATCCACTTGGACTTGAGCTTTGTGCAAGGGGACAAGTACGGATCTATTTTCATTTTTCTGCATATTGACGGCCAGTTAGACCAGCACCATTTGTTGAAGATGCTTTCTTTTTTCCATTGCATGTTTGTCTTCTTTGTCAAAGATCAGGTACCCATAGGTATTAATTCGATTTCATTGATCAACATGTCTGTTTCTGTACCAATACCATGTATTTTTTTTTTAATCACTATTGCTCTGTAGTAAAGTTTGAGATAAGAGGTGGTGATTCCCCTGTCATTTTTTTATTGTTAAGTATTGTTTTTGTTATTCTGAGTTTTTTGCCTTTCCAGATGAATTTAGGAATTGCTCTTTACATATCTTTAAAGAATTGTGTTGGGATTTTGATGGGGATTGCATTGCATCTGTAGGCTGCCTTTGGTAGGATGGCCATTTTTACTATGTTAATTCTGCCAATCCATGAGCACAGGAGATCTCTACATTTTCTGAGATCTTCAATTTCTTTCTTGAGAGACGTGAAGTAGTTGCCATACAGATCTTTCACTTGTTTGGATAGAGTTACCCCAAGATATTTTATATTATTTGTGACTATTATTAAAGGAGTTGTTTTCCTACTTTCTTTCTTAGCCTGTTTATCATTTGTATAAAGGAAGGCTACTGATTTATTTGAGTTAATTTTGTATTTTGCCACTCTGCTGAAGTTGTTTATCAGCTGGAGAAGTTCTCTGGTAGTTTTTGGGGTCGCTCATGTATACTATCATATCATCTGCAAATAGTGATGCCTTTATTTCTTCTTTGCCAATTTGTATCCCCTTGATCTCTTTTTGTTGTCTTATTGTTCTAGCTAGCACTTTGAGTACTATATTGAATAGATATGGGGAGAATGGGCATCCTTTTATTGTCCCCGATTTTAGTGGCATTGCTTGAAGTATCTCTCCATTTAATTTGATATTGGCTGTTGATTTTAAATAAACTGCTTTTATTATGTTTAGGTATGGACCTTGAATTCCTGATCTCTCCAATACTTTTAACATGAAGTGGTGTATTTTGTCAAATACCTTTCCTGCATCTAAGTAGATGATCATTTGATTTTTTTCCTTTGAGTTTGTTTATATAGTGGATTACATTAATGGATTTTGGTATATTGAACCAACCTTGCATCCCTGGGATGAAGCCTACTTCATCGTGGTGAATGTCAGTTTTGATGTGTTTTTGGATTCAGTTTGAAAGAATTTTATTGAGTATTTTTGCATTGATTGAAGTTCTCTTTTTAGGTTGGGCCCTTGTATGGTTTAGGTATTAGAGTAATTGTGGCCTCATAGAATGAATTAGGTAGTGTTTCTTCTGTTTCTATTTTATGGAATAGTTTGAGGAATATTGGTATCATGCCTTCTTTGAAGGTCTGGTAGAATTCTGTACTAAACCCATCTGGCCCTGCGGTTTTTTTGGTTGGGAGGTTTTTAATGGCTTCTTCTATTTCCTTAGGTGATGTAGGCCTGTTTACATAGTCTACATGCTCTTGATTTAACTTTGGTATGTGATATCTGTATAGAAAACCACCCATTTCATCTAGATTTTCCAGTTTTGTTGAATACAGGCTTTTGATGTAGGATGTGATGATGTCTTGAATTTCCTCAGTTTCTCTTGTTATGTCTCCCTTTTCATTTCTGATTTTGATAATTTGGATTCTGCTTCTAGGCCCTTTAGTTAGTTTGGCTAGGGGTTTATCTATCTTGTTGAGTCTCTCAAAGAACCAGCTCCTGGTTTATTGATTCTTTGTATTGTTCTCTTTGTTTCTATTTGGTTTATTTCAGCCCTGAGTGTGACTGTTTTCTGCTTCCTATTCCTCTTGGGTGTGTTTGCTTCTTTTAGTTCTAGAGCTCTCAGGTGTGCTGTTAAGTTGCTAGTGTAAGATTTCTCCAGTTTCTTTACCAGGGCACTTACTGCTATGAATTTTCCTCTTAGCACTGCTTTTATTTTATCCCATAAGTCTGGGTATGATGTGTCAACATTTTCTTTAAATTCCAGGAAGTCTTTAATTTCCTTATTTCTTCTCTGACCAAGTTATCATTAAGTAGAGAGTTGTTCAGTTTCCATGTGTATGTGGGTTTTCTGTTCTTTTTGCTGTTGTTGAAGACCAGCCTTAGGTTGTGGTGATCTGATAGGATGCACAGAATTATTTCAATCTTCTTCTACTGATTGAGGGTTGTTTTGTGGCCAATTATATGGTTGATTTTGGAGAAGGTACCATGGGATGGTCAGAGGAAGGTATATTCTTTTGTTTTAGGGTGACATGTTCTGTAGACATCTGTTAAATCCATTTGTTTAATAACTTCTATTAGTTTTACTGTGTCTCTGTTTAGTTTCTGTTTCAATAACCTGTCCACTGGTGAGAGTAGGGTGTTGAAGTCTCCCACTATTATTTTGTGGGATTCAATGTGTGTTTTGAGTTTTAGTAAAGTTTTTTTTTTTTTTTTTTTTTTGTGAATGTGGTGCCCTTACATTTGGGGCATAGATGTTCAGAATTGAGACTTTCTTTTGGTTGGCTTTCCCATTGATGAATATGAAGTGTCTTTCCTCATCACATTTGATAACTTTTGGTAGAAAGTCTATTTTATTGGATATTAGGATGGCAACTCCAGCTTGTTTCCTGGGACTATCTGCTTGGAAGACCTTTTTCCATCCTTTTACTCTGAGATAGTGGCTGTCTTTGCTATTGAAATGTTTTTCTTGTATGCAGCAAAATGCTTGATTTTGTTTGCATATCCAGTCTGTTTGCTTATGTCTTTTTATGGCTGAGTTGTGTCCATTAATATTTAGAGATATTAAAGACAGATGACTGGTGGTTGCTGATTTTTCTCATAGCTTTATGTGCTTGTGGTTCTCTCCTTTTGGCTTTGTTATGAGATGCTTAATATTTTGTCTTTTCTTTGGTGTAGTCTTTCTTCCTTGTGCTGGAATTTTCCTTCTAGGATCCTCTGTAGGGCTGAATTGGTAGATAAATACTGTTTGAATTTGGTTTTATCTTGGAATATTTTGTTTTCCCAATCTGTGTTGATTGAGAGTTTTGCTGGGCATAGTAGCCTGGGCTGGTATTTGTGTTCTCTTATGAGTCTGCATGACCTCTGACCAGGCTCTTCTGGCTTTCATAGTCTCTGTTGAGAAGTCTGGTGTGATACTGATAGGTCTACCTTTATATGTTACTTGGCCCTCTTCCCTTGCAGCTTTTAATATTCTCTCTTTGTTCTGTGGGGTTAGTGTTTTAATTATCATGTGACAAGAGGATTTTCTTTTCTGGTTCTATTTATCTGGTGTTCTATAGGCTTCTTGTACCTTTATGGTCATCTCTTTCTTTAGATTGGGGAAGTTTTCTTCTATGATTTTGTTGAAGACATTTTCAGGTCCATTGAGCTGGAAATCTTTGTTCTCTTCTATACTGATTATTCTTAGATTTGGTCTTTTCATTGTGTCCTGAATTTCCTTGATGCTTTGTGTTAGAAGTATTTTATGTTTTGAATTTTTTTTGACAGTTGTGCCGATCTCTTGTACAGTATCTTCTCCAACAGAGATTCTCTCTTCTATCTCTTGTATTCTGTTGGTGATACTTAATATGTAATTCCTGACCTCTTTCTTAGGTTTTTCCATTTCAAGGTTTGCCTCCACTTGTGTTTTCTTTATTGTTTCTACTTCCACTTTTAGGTCTTGAACTGCTTTATTCAATTCCTTTACCTGTTTGATTGTGTTATCCTATATTCCTTTCAGTGAGTTATTTATATCCCCCTTAAAGAACTCTATTATCTTCAGGAGATAGGATTTTAGGCCAGCTTCCTGATTTTCAGATGTGTTGGTGTATTCAGGGCTGCTGTGGTGGGAGAAATGGGTTCTGATGATCCCTACATATATTGGCTTCTGTTGCTTACAGTCTTGTCTTTTGTCATCTGGTTGTCCCTGGTGTTTGCTAGTCTGGGTGACTCTATTTGGAGTCTCCCTCTTTCGTTTCGTTGCTTCAAGTCTCCTGGTAGGCCTGCAGCCCTGGCTCTGGCAGACCACTTGTGGGGCCTTCCAATTGAAGGCTCTTCAGAGGGGCAGCAAAGCTGTTGGTCTGTTGCCCTGGCTACATTAGATATCCTGGGAGGCCTTCAGATTGTTGGGTCTTCAGAAAAGCAGTCATGCTATTGTCCTGTGTGAAGATGTTCTGGGGCTGGGGAAGTTGGTGTCTACAGTTATGGTTTTTGTTTCCCAACTGCTCTGAACGCAGCAGATCTTTTGGGCTGGTTCAGGATATGGTCTCTCTAGGGGAGCAGACTATCTAGCAGTCTGCCCCAGCAGAAAGTACTGGGCAGAATGGGAGGGGTATTCGGCAGGGGCAGTATGCAAATATTTTATTGAGTATTTTTGCATTAATGTTCACAAGAGAAATCGGTCTCAAGTTCTCTTTCTTTATTGGGTCTTTGTGTGGTTTAGGTATCACAGTAAGTGTAGCTTCATAGAATAAATTAGGTAGTGCTCTTTCTGTTTCTATTTTGTGGAATAGTTTGAGAGGTATTGGTATTAGCTCTTCTTTAAAGGTCTGGCAGACTTCTGCACTAAAACCATCTGGCCCTGGGCTTTTTTTTTTGTTTTGTTTTGTTTTTTGTTTTTTTTCCTCTGGGAGACTTTTAGTGACTGTTTCCATTTCTTTAGGGATTATAGGGCTGTTTAAATAGGTTACTTGATGTTGCTTTAACATTGTTAAATGGTATCTGTCTAGAAAGTTTTCCATTTTGTTAAGCTTTTCTAATTTTGTGGAGTAAATGCTTTTAAAGTAAGACTTGGTGATTTTTAAAATTTCCTCAGTGTCCGTTCTTATGTTTTCCTGTTCATTTCTGATTTTGTTTATTTGTATACTAATGTTTGGCTAAGTGTCTATCTTATTGATTTTCTCAAAGAACCAGTTCTTGTTTTAGTTGATTGTTCATTTTTTTTTTTTGTTTCTAACTGATTGATTTCAGCTCTGATTTTGATTACTTCCTGCCTTCTACTCCTCCCTCCTTGGTGCTTGCTTCTTTTTTTTTTCTAGAGCTTTCAGGTGTACTTCTAAATTGTTGGTATGAAAACTTTCTGATTTCTTTATGGAGGCACTTAGTGCTATGAATTTTCTTCTTATTACTGCTTTCATTGTGTCCCACAAAGCGGGGTATGTTGGGCCTTCATTTTCACTGAATTCTAGTAAGTCTTTAATTTTTTTTTTAATTTCTTCCCTGACTCAGAGATCATTGAATAGTGAATTGTTCACTTTCCATGACTGTGTATGTTTTCTGGTATTTCTGTTGTTGAAGTTCAGCTTTAATCCATGGTGGTCTGATAAGATACAAGGTATTATTTCAGTTTCCTTGTATCTACTGAGGCTTGTTTTATGCTGACTATATGGTCTCTTTTGGAGGATTGATGAAGTGCTGAGAAGAAGGTATATTACTTTGTGTTTGGGTAAAATATTGTATAGATGTCTGTTAGGTCCATTTGATTCATAATCTCTGTTTCATTATTTCTCTGTTATAGTTTTTGTGTGGATGAACTGTTGATTGGTGAGAGTGGAGTGTTGAAATTTCCTACTATTAATGTATGTTGTTCAATGTGCAATTGAAACTTTAACAATGCTTTACAAACGTGGGTGCCCTTGTGTTTGGGGCATCAATGTTGAGAACTGAGATATCATCTTGGTAGAGTTTTCCTTTGACAGGTATGACATGTCCTTCCCTGTCTTTTTTGATTAATATTGGTTGAAAGTCTATTTTATTAGATATTAGAATGACTCTTTTAGCTTGCTTCTTGCGTCTGTTTGCTTGGAAACCCTTTTTCAGCCCTTTACTCTGAGGTAATGCCTATCTTCATTGCTGAGCTATGCAGCAGAATGATGAATCTTGTTTTCACACCCATTATGTTAACCTGAGTCTTTTTAATGGGTAATTGAGTTGATTGAAGTTGAAGGATATTAATGACCAGTGATTATTATTTACTGTTGTTTTGATGTCAGTGATGTTGGCGTGTGTGTGTGTGTGTGTGTGTGTGTATGTGTGTGTGCTTCCTTTGTGTTTGATGTTTGAATTACTTATTTCCAGTGTTTTCTTGGATGTAGTTATCTGCCTTGGGTTGGAGTTTTTCTTCTAGTATTTTTTGTAGTGCTTGATTTGTGAATACATGTTGTTTGAATTTGGATTTGCCTTGAAATACCTTGTTTGCTCCATCTATGGTGATTATGATTTTTGCTGTGTATAGCAGTCTAGGTTGGCACCTGTGAATTTTTTTTTTTTTGAGCTTGCAAGATATCTCTGTTCAGGCCCTTCTAGCTTTTAGAGTCTCTCTTGAGAAGTCAGGTATAACTCTGATAGGTCTACCTTTTTATTTTACCTACCTTTGCCCCTGCCAGTTTTAATATTCTTTCTTTGTTCTACAGATTTAGTGTTTTGATTATTATGTGATAGGAGGTTTTCTTTTCTGGTCCAGTCTAATTGGTGTTCTATAAGCTTCTGGTATCTCTTTCTGTAGGTGGGAAAGTGGTTTTTTTTTTTTTTATGATTTTGTTGAGAATATTTTCTAGGCCTTGGAGCTGAGACACCTCACCTTCTTCTATTCCTATTATTCTTAGGCTAGATCTTTTTATAATACTCCAGATTTCCTGGATGTTTTATGATAGGAATTTTTTAGACTTAACATTTTCTTTGACTAATATATATAATTTCTTCTATTGTATCTTCTATGTCTGACATTCTCTCTTCCATCTCCTGCATTCTGTTAGTGACTCTTGTGTCTGTGGTTCCTGTTCTCATCCCTGGGTTTTCCATCTCCAGGACTCCCCCAGTTTGTATTTTCTGAATTGTTTCTTTTTCCACTTTCAGGCCTTTCGCAGTTGTACTTATTTCCTTCACCTGCTTACTTGTATTTCCCTGTACACTTTAAGGAATTTATTCATTTCCTCTGTAAAGGTCTCTATCATCTTTATAAGATTGGATTTATGTATCCTTCTTTATGCAGCCAACCAATCCACCAGGAGGAACAGGCAGGCCTCTGTTTGCTCAGCAGGAATTAGGGGGCTATACTTCCTGGAATAAGTATGGACAGACAGAAAAATTAACTAACGTTTAGATGTGTTTTGAATATAATTTTAAAGATTTAAGAAAAAAGATATTTTTAAAAATGCAGAGAATAAATATTAATCAGTCTCACAGTTATTCAATTATTTTTAAAGTGAGTAATGTATGCTTTCATTGATCACCTGCCCACATGTTCTCTTAGCCCTGTTTCTGTCACATGACATAGATGTTACTTTTCCCACCTGCCTCTTATAGTACAGAGCCAGAAAAGTATAAAAATAGAGGTGCATATACCAAATGTCTAAGTGTTTAAAATAACCAGTTAAGTCAGCTGATGACTGAATAAAATTGTTCTTTGTTCACTTTCCTTGACAAATTTGGCTTCATAATTATTTGAAATAATAAATCTTAAATTAATCCAGCTGATATAGATGTCTCCTGAGAGGCTCTGACAGTCCCCTACTAATACAGAAGTAGAGGCTCACAGCCATCCATTGAACTGAGTACAGGGTCCCCAATGAAGGAGTTAGAGAAAGGACCAAAGGAGCTGAAGGGCTTGCAGCCCCTTAGGATGAACAAAAATATGAACTAACTAGTACCCTCAGAGCTCCCAGGGACTCAATCACCAACCAAGGAATACACACTCCTTGGTGAGACTGATTGCTCTGGCATCATGTGTATAGTAGAGGATTGCAAAATCGGTCATCAATGGGAGGAGAGACCCTTGGCCCTGTGAAGGTTCTGTGTCCCAGTGTAGGGGAATGCCAGGGCCAATAAGTGGGAGAGAGCTGGGTGGCAAGCAGGGGGAGGGGGAGGCAACAGGGGCTCGTTCTTGTTTTTTTTGGGGGGGGGAACTGGGAAAGGAGAAATCATATGACATGTAAATAAAGAAAATATCTAATAAAAAATAAATCTTAAATTTTTTCAAACGCTTGTGTCCAATGATGTGATCTTCCTGGTTCACCTTACCTTTCAGACTTTGGGGCAACTATACTCAAAGAAGTTATCAACCTGTCTTATGTACTTAGTATATTTCCATATATCCTACATTTGGCTACCATTAGCTAGTCTTAGGCTTTCAGGTTCACATGTGAAGAACACTCACCTCTTAGAATGCTGGAACTGTGAAGGAGTGTCTACATGCCCGAGAAGCTTGCTTTTAGAAGTACAGGATGAAGATCATCGTTCCTCTTGTTCAAGGTGCTTTTGGATAGTAAAAGGAAGCCCGTGTATCTACAGATTAGGACTCCAGGGTGTTAATGATATTCAAATATTGATTTGAAATGTTACTAATAGTTTTATGTCATTAAGACACAGCTGACAGTAGCCCGATATAGCTGTCTCCAAAGAGGCTCTGCCAGTGCCCAACTAATACAGAAGTGGAGGCTCATAGCCATCCATTGGACTGAGCACAGGGTCCCCAATGAAGGATCTAGAGAGAGGACCCAAAGGAGCTGAAGGGGTTTGTAGTTCCATAGGAGGAACAACAATATGAACTAACTACTACCCCCAGAACTCCCAGGGACTAAACTACCAACCAAAGAGTACACATGGTGGAACTCATGGCTTCAGCTGTATATGTAGCAGAGGATGGCCTAATTGGTCATCATGGAAGGAGAGGCCCTTGGTCCTGTGAAGGCTTTATGCCCCAGTGTAGGGGAATGCCAGGGCCAGGAAGTGGGAGGAGGGGGGAGAGAGAGTAGGGTTCTTTTTGCAGAGGGGAAACCAGGAAAGGGGATAACATTTGAAATGTAAATAAAGAAAAAGTGACATTTTACTATTTTTTAGTAAAGTAAAATATAGAAAAATTAATGGAGTTATTTCCTAAAGAAATCTCATGTATGATTGATTACTCAGTTATGTGATCAAATAGGGAAATATTTCAAATTTAGTTCTTCTAATATTAAAGAAAAAGTATATGCATTTTACATTTGTCCTTATTTGTTTTGTTTTTAGTAATGATCTTTACCTATAGACCAAGCTAATTTCTAATTCATAATTATCCTTTCTTAGTCACTTTAGTACTTAGATTACAGGTATGTATTCCCTACCTTCTTTCAAATCTCTATGATTTGAAGCAAAATTACAATCATGCCAAACAATCATAAATAGTTGTTTCTGTTCTGCTTTAAATATTATAAAGTCTATTATAAACTTAAAGAACAACCTCATTACATGACATAAATTTGAAAGAGGATGGAATTGAAATGCTTTGCTACCCCTCATTACCTTTATACTATATTGTACTTCCCTGATCTTGGGTGATAACACTAGTAAACTCTAAGGCTTTCTAATGTAAATTTCACTCACTATTCCATACTTCCCTTTATATACTGATGATAACTTCTCTTGCTGACATCTTTGAAGCATTTCCTTGACTGCCAAGTTACTCAGCAATGCTATTTGGCACTTTATTGCCCTTGGGAGGATGCTAAGACAGCTTCAGTCTGGTATTGTTTGTGGTGTCCACTGGAGTTCCAAAGACCAACTCTATGCAACTCTTTTCCTTGCTTAAGTATTATGCAAATCCATGCAGACTTTGGGTTTACTGATTCCCTAGAAAGGAAACATGTATCCGTGTCTATGTTTAAGTATGTTGCAAAATCTTGGGTGGCGGTGGGCTTACCTGCCAAGTTATTCAAATACTAACCTATCCAATCATTTCTCTGGCAAATAAGTACCTGCCACAACTCAGTAAATATCCAGCCAGGGAGAGATGCCGGTGTCTTTCCTTACAGTCTTCTGTGTGCCTTTGTTGGTACTCCTCTAATTTTCAGACAAGAAAATACTTTTGAGTTTAAAAAATATATTTATTTTACTTAATATACATTGTTTTTTTTCCTTTCTACATGTATGTACCATATACATGCCTGGTGTTCATAGAGGCTGGAAGAACACTTTTGGCATTTTGTAGTGCTTCCAGGCTCCTATTTACATAAACTGATGACTGTGGTGAGGGTGTGGATAACAGAATGGATCTGTCAAGTGGTAAGGGTTTTTGGAATCCTTTGTATCTTTTCTATGTATCCTGTTTAGAAGTCCTTAGCTACAAGTCTGAGAATCGTTAAAAGTTACTAACAATAATCCATTGATTCTGCCAACTAGCTTGATTTTCACAACACGAATTGAGATGTGTTTGATTATACTAAATTATCTACTTTACAAATGACTTAGTGAATACTGAGAAGCTAAAGGACTGGCTATTCCCAATAAATAGGCATTTTGGGGCTGACCCTTTTCTCCCAGTTCTAGAATTACAACCCAACTCTTTGTACCAAATGTTTCTGATAGTCTATTGTCCTCAGGAAAAAAAATACCCTATATATTTCCTATATATTTAAGACCAGACCTCTGGGCTGGTGTCCTGAGCAGACCTTGGGCCCAGGCTCCACAACCAGTCCCACAACACCCAGAGGAAGCTGCTGCACTCCCAGGTGCTCTAACAAGCCCAGGATCACAGGATCCTAGAATCACAGGATCACAGAGACAGCTTGACTCTGAGGAGTTCTGACACAATCAGGATCACAGGAAGAATAGACTCTAGTCAGATTTAGCAAGTGCAGGTAGCACTAGAGACAACCAGATGGTGGGGGGTGAGGGGCAAGTGTAAGAAAATAAACAACACAAACCAAGGTTACTTGGCATCATCAGAACCCAATTCTCCCACCACAACAAGTCCTAGATAAACCATCACACTGGAAAAGCAAGATTCAGATCTAAAATCAGTTCTCATGATAATGATACAGGATTTTAAGAAAGACATAAATAGCACCTTCTAAGAAATACAGGAGAACACAGATAAACAGCCCTTCAAGGGGAAACACAAAAATCCCTTAAAGATCTACAGGAAAACACAATCAAACAGGTGAAGGAAATTAACAAAACCATCCAGAAACTAAAAATGGAAATAGAAACAATAAAGAAATCAGAAAGAGAGACAACTCTGGAGATAGAAAACCTAGGAAAGAAATCAGGAGTCATAGATGCAAACATAACCAACAGAATACAAAACATAGAAGAGAGAATCTCAGAGGCAGAAGACACCTTAGAAAACATTGACACAACAGTTCAAGAAAATGCAAAAAGCAAAAAGCTCCTAGCCCAAAACATCCAGGAAATCCAGGACGCACTGAGAAGACCAAACTTAAGGATAATAGTTATAGAAGAGAGTGAAGGCTTCCAATGTAATGGGCCAGTAATTATCTTCAAGAAAATTATAGAAGAAAACTTCCCTAACCTAAAGAAAGAGATGCCCATGAACATACAAG
>NW_022196909.1:21011180-21011972 GCF_008632895.1 Mastomys coucha
AATCCAGCTCTACAAAGGATAATAGATGGAAAACATCAACATAAGAAGCAAAACTACACCCTAGAAGATGCAAGAACGTAATCTTTCAATAAGTCCACACAAACCTAATTCCACTTCTTACAACAAAAACAACAGGAAGTGACAATTACCTTTTCTTAATATATTAATATGAAAATTAATATTACCAACATATGCTAATCTATTGAAATCCAAAAATATGAGTAATTAGAAATTTGTTGATTGTCATCCAATGATCTCTCTAATTTGGTAATTGGAGAAATAAGTCCAATATTGTACAATTTATATACACTTTCAGCTTGTTTGTGACAGTGTCTGGCTGTGTACAACATAAAGGTCTTGAAATCTTGCTTCCCCTATCTCAGCCTCTTTATTAGTAGTATTGTTTATTTCATGTTTTTCACTATACTATGGTTTTCAGAACAGCTTATATATTTTCAAAATTTTTATATACCCAAGGGTCACATAGACAATTAACTTGGGAGGTGGCTTGTAGGAAAGAGAACAACAAAGAGGGAGACTGAATGCTTTGCTTGACGTTTGTAGCTCTTATATCAAGTTCGAAGAAGAGGACTTTATAAGTTACTCTTTCTCTAAGATGAATGCTTTTCCATACTATCACAGCCAATGAACCACATTCTTACCCTTACCTAATGTCTGTGAAACCCTCCAAGTAGAACCATTGTTCATTGAAACAGTTGGTGAATGACTTTATGGATAGACCATCCTAATACACACACCATCTCTTAAATGAATGTAAATGTAACCTGTTCT
>NW_022196909.1:21011982-21014739 GCF_008632895.1 Mastomys coucha
CAACAACTATAAAAAGTTAATACAAAGGCATGATCTAATATTCAGCATTTCTGCTTGGAACTCCTCACTAGAGAGTTACTGGTGGAACTTGATGCAATCCAACACCAACTTTTATGTGTTCCCTTCTTACTTTTTACACATGGTGGCACAAACACTGTCTCCAAAGTTGCTCAAAAATTAAGAAAACCTCATTTATTTTTCCAGGTTCCATCAATAAGTTGTTATTTTGTTTGTCTTCCTTCATTTTCAGCTGTACTTTGCTAACAAGAAAAAGTTAACCTTTTTTTCTAGCAATCAAAATCCATTCACAGTACTGAATTCCAATTATTTAATGAACAAATTGCGTTTTCCAATTTTGGGTGGTTCAAAAATTTATTCCAGTAAATGTCTGGCTTGGAAAACGAGATAATAGGTTCATCATGGATAGTCCCTTAATTCAGAGTCACACAAAGGCAGTTTGTTTAATCCTTTCTTGTCCCTTGCACTCAGTAAAGACTTTTTATTAGTTATTTCATTTTTATGCAAAATTGTTTCAGCATAGAACTTTAATAACTTACTTAGAATGTGATTTCGTGAGTTTCATAGTTTCTAATAGGTTTTAATATTGTTTTTGCTTTTAAATTCTTAAGAGGGTTCAGTGACCCACCAAACAATTTAAAACCAAGTTTTAGTTATATTTCTGCCATGAAGACCAAACCTTAAATATGTGCTAGGTTATAAAAGAGTCAAATTCATGTACCAGGCCTTATTCTGCTGCATGATGAAGATGTGTCATCTAACTAAAACCTTGGTTTGTATCTTTCAAGAACTGTTACTAGGAAATTTGCCACAGATTACTCCCTTTTTTTTTTAAATGAAGACTTTTTTTGCAGTGGTCTATTGAGATAATCATGTGATTTCTGCCTTTGAGTCTATTTATATGATGAATTATATTTATTGACTTACATATATTGAATAATCCCCATATCTCTTATATAAGGCCATCTTGACCATGGTAAATGTTCTTTTAGATGTTTTCTTGAATTTGGTTTGCCAATATTTTATTGAGAAATTTGCGTTTCTGTCCATTATGGAGATTTTTCTGCAAGTAATTTTTTTTTCTGGTTTTGATAGAAGGGTAATAGTAGCTTCATAAGAGTTTGGAAGCATACCTTTGTAATTCATTTTATGGAATAATCTGAGTATTATTTATATTAGTTCTTGAAGTATGATTGAATTCTGCAATGATTCTATCTGGTCCTGGTTCTTTTGTTTGTTTATTTGTTTGTTTTTGTTTTTTGTTATTGTTGGGAGATATTTTATTACTGCTTCAGTCTTGTAGCTGGTTGTAAATATACTTAGGTGATTTAATTTTGACCATATGCATGTAGAAACTGATTCACTTCCTTTTGATTTTTCAAGTTAGTATAAAATAGATTTTTTTAGGGTATGTTCTTATGATTTGCTAAATTCATTGTACTTGTTGTAATCTCTTTTCATTGCTAATTTTGTTAATTTGGGTTTTCTGTTTCCTTTTTTTTTGTTGTTATTTTGGTTAAGGGACTGTTGATTTTACTTATCTTTTCAGAGAAGCAACTTTTCATTTCACTAATTCTTTGTTGCTTATTTCCATTTCCGTTTCATTAATTTAATCCTGATTTTTAAAAGAATGTCAGGAGCTATTTACGAGAGGCAAAGGCTAGCAGATGACTTTCCAGGTGATGGCCCACTCTTTTGGCATGGTCTTTGATGGGGGAAATTCTGAATTGTAAGGCCTTTGGAAATATCATCTCAGAACTGATTCTTATCACTGATATGCCTTTCCTGTCCTTATTAAATTAGTCTAATAATTCTTGGGCATTAGTGTATCTTATTGGGTAGATTTTCTGTAGATCAACAAAGATGTGTTTTCTTGTAGTAATGCTAGGTAGACAAATTGATGATTTCATAATTCCTATAATGATTCTGTACATTATACAGGTAATTTTGAGCCCTTTATAGTATAAAAGCTGCAATTAGAGTTCTGCAAACCTTCAGGTTTCATGGCCTAATTGCACTAAGATAGAAAGCAAAGCAAGCTTGGAACAAAATTATGATCAGAAAAAAACATTTCTTCCAGGCTAGCTATGAAACCATTATCTGATAACTAACCAGAAATGGACAATTTGTTGTAGGTGTAAGGACAAAAGATAAATAATGACTGGACTTATCTATACAAAACTTCAAAAACTAATGTGACTCTAGGCATATGATTTGACTTGTGATAAAACTGTGCTAAGTTATGACATTAGAATTATTGTTTTAAGCTTTTAATGAGCCCGAGGAGCTAAAGACAGATAACAAATGCTTAATTAGATAGCTAGTCTTAATGGAAACACATGTAAACATTTCTGCTATGACTTCTTGTTTAAATTATGATTTAAATTCATGTTTTGAACTTGTGAACTTGAAAAAAATGCTTAGAATACCATATGATCATGTATCCTGAGTAAAATATAAGAACTAAGAACAAAAACAATAGATTGGAAAGTTTTTCTTAGCACAAGACTTTTTTCATTTAGCAATAGAAAACTTTGCTCTCCCTCAGAAATAAAGTTTCAAGCCTCTTTGAGTACTTCTTTCTGCCTGACTTTTTCTGCATGACAAGGAGTTAATGAACTCTGAGCCTGGTGCTTAGGGCAGCTAAGGACCTATGGGAAAAGAACAAAAACTTCTTCCTTCCTTCCTTCCTTCCTTTCTTTCTTTCTTTCTTTCTTTCTTTCTTTCTTTCTTTCTTTC
>NW_022196909.1:21015192-21025922 GCF_008632895.1 Mastomys coucha
TTAGAAGTTGGTGCCTTGGTTTAAAAGATTTCCACATCAAGAGGGGACACTCACTATTTGTTATTCTTATGCTATATTTTTCTACTCTCTAGTAGTAAAGCAGACAAATGACATCCTGAGTGAGATAACCCAATCACAAAAGAACACACATGGTATGCACTCACTGATAAGTGGATATTAGCCCAGAAGCTCGGAATACCCAAGATACAATCCACAAACATTAAGAAGCTCAAGAAGAAGGAAGACCAAAGTGTGGATACTTAGATCCTTTTTAGAAAAACTTCTTTCTTTAATCTCCCTATAGGCTCCTGTTAAATCACAGGTGTTAATCACAAGGGGTGAGCAGTTTTCAGCCAGAGAATAAGTAAGAGAATGTTAAGTTTCCAGAAGCCATCAGCTTCTACCATCCAGTACAGTTGGTTAAAAGGGTGAACATCATCAGTCTTTTGGCCTTTGGCCAATAATGTGTCCCGCTTCAGATCCACGTTTCCTTGGCTGGAGCAGGCATCTGGCCAAAAAAAAATATTTTAATGGTTAGAGAATTTCGTACAATGCATTTTTATTACATTCTTCCTTTCAACTCCTCCCAGACTCATTCCTACTCCTCTACCTTCCAACTACATGATGTCCCTGTTCTATTTTTAAGTTAATAACCTCTTACCTCTAATTTTTGCTGTGCATAAACTTGCCAGTGTAGGGCCGTTCATACTAATATTATAAAGAAACATTCTTACATGTCATTTCTGCTGTTACTAGGAACTTTTCTCATCCCAAAGTTGATTACATATTCTGTTATATTCTGTGCTCTTGGAAACCAATTACAACGGAAGCCAGTTAGAACTGCTTTGTATAGTTAGCCACAATAAGCTTGGACCTGAACCAACCAGGCATCAGCTCTTTTTGCACCTGTGTATGAGCCTTTATGGTTCTTTGCCTTTATAAGCTGCCATAGGGATGTACCTCAACCTAAGAAAAAACCCTGCACTAATGTGAAAAACTATTTGGAACAAGACTTCCATTTTGAGTAGAAGTCAAGTAAAATTTAGGTTCCTAAGACTTCCCTGGGAATTGACATCCTATTTGGTAGAAAGAGACATGTGTACATGTACAACTGACATGAATGTGAGGCAAGACAAGTTCCCTGCCACAGTTGAACAGCCAACCAATGAAAACAGGATAAACATACAACAAAGACACATTCCTAAGAAAATCCCCTATCCCTAAATCATGACTGGTGAAATAACTTGACAGAGAGATATTTGTGGATTTTTAGCTTAAAAAATCTCTGTAAGATTCTAGCTGGGAGTCATAGTTAAGCTCCTGAGTCTGTACTGTGGCCCTGATAGGATGAGTCCTGGGACAGATTCTCATTAAACTATCCCTATCTGATTGAGATCTGTCTTCATGCGGTTTGTGAGGTGACTCCTGGACCCCAAGAGTTGACTGGCTAGATTTTGTGAGGTCTTCTGCAGGGAAACATAGAAGCTCTGGGTTTATGATTATAGTGTCCTGTCATGTTTAGTAGATACGTTTTGTCCTCCAGTCCACCCTGACTTCCAGCTGTTACCATCTTTCTGCTCCCTCTTTATGATGCTTCCTGTGTCTTGGGGATCATTGGGATTTAGATACCCTGTTTATTGCTGAGACCTTTGAAACAGTGCTGAGACTGTGATAGACTATGGGGACCTTTGAAGTTAGACTGGACGCATGTTTACATTAGGATACGGCTATAAACTTATTGGGGCTGGGTAGTGGAATGTGGTGGTTTGAATAAGAATGATCTATCAATGTGAGTGCTCACTCACCATGGAGTGGCACTATGTGGAAGGATTAAAAGGTGTGGTGTTATTTGAGGGAATGCATCACTAGTGGTGGGCTTTGAAGCTTCAAAAGTCCATGACAAGCTCAGTATCTTCCTCTTTGCTTGTAGATCAGGATGTAGCTTCTCCAGCATCATAGCTGCAATGTCTTCTACCATGCTTTCTGCCATAATGATAATGGACTAAACCTCTGAAACTTCAAGCAAGACCCCAGTTAAATTCTTTGTCTTCTAAGATCTGCTTTGAGTCCTGAGAGTCTCTCACCTCCCAGGTCTCTGGTGCATTCTGGAGGGTTCCCCTAACTTCTTATTTCCTGAGGTTGCCTGTTTCCATTCTTTCTGCTGGCCCTCAGGGCTTCAGTCCTTTTCCATCACCTAATACCAAATCAAGTTCCCCTCTCCCTCCCACTCCCCTCCTCCATTTTCCCTCCCAGGTCCCTCCCTCCCCACTTGTGATTGCTTTCTTCTCTCTCACAAGTGGGACTGAGGTGTCCCCACTTGGACACTTCAACATGTTGACCTTTTTGAGTTCTATGGACTGTATCTTGGGTATTCTGTACTTTTTTTCTTTTTTAAATTTGGCTAATATCCACTTATTAGTGAGTACATACCATGCCATCCTTTTGGGTCTGAGTTACCTCCCTCAGGATGATATTTTCTAGTTCCATCTATCTTAAATGAATTGTCTGACAGTAGGGAGAGGGAACTTATAGAGCTCACATCCAGCTGGAAGACAGGACATCAAGTGAGGGATGGGGTTGTCATCGCACAGTCACATCTCTGACCATAATTGTTCCTATCAGAAAGAATTACAAGGATGGAAATGGAAAGGAGCCTGAGAAAAGAAGGTCCAGTGACAGGCCCAAAGTGGGATACAGATCAAGGGGAGGTCCCAAGGCCTGACACTATTACTGAGGCTATGGAGCGCTCACAAAAAGGGACCTATCATGACTGCCCTCTGAAAGACCCAACAAGCAGTTGAAAGAGTCAGGTGCAGATATTCACACCCAACCAATGGACAGAAGCAGCTGACCTCTGTGGTTGAATTAGGGAAGGCTGAAAGAAGCTGAGGATCAAGGTGATCCTGTAGGAAGACCAGCAGTCTCAATTAATCTGGACCCCTAAAATCTCTCAAACACTGGACCACCAAACAGACAACATACACCAGATGATATGAGGCCTGCAATACACATACAGTAGAAAAATGCTGAGTCTGTGTTCATTCAGAGATGAAGCACCTAACCCTCAAGAGACTGGAGACCCCAGGGAATTTAGAGGTTATGTGGGGTGGGGTACGGGGAGGAGGTATGGGATGTGGAACAGTCAGAGAGTGGATAAGGGGGAGGGGAATAAAATATGGGTTGGTTCTATTTTTCCATCACATTGATTTGAAGAACTGAGCTTAGGTTGTTGTCAGGTTTGGTGACAGGTAAGCACATTTACCTTCTAAGCCATCCTGAGAGGTCCAGGAAGTCCTTTCTACATATCTTACTTCTGCTTTGGCAATTGCTGGTGCCATGACCAAGTGGAGAGGTTTTCTCCAGCCTCTCCTGCTATTGTTGCTGCCTCTCTGAATATAGCCTTTTCTTCAGTTGTTTGGATGGTGCTACTATGTAAATCCCAGGGACTTAACTTGGGTAGGATGGGGCTTTTACCTGCTAATTTATCTTGTCATACACAACTTTTATCTTTGTGTTGGACTTTTTAGCCTGTCTATACAGTGTATTTGCACAAATACCCATACTATTACCATTTGATTTTTATTTGCCTTACTTATTGTATGTGGTAAAACCACCTTCTGTGTTTTCTCTTTTTTGAGCAAATTAAGCACACATATTTTAATTTCTACCTTTGATACTACAAAGCACTAGAATCACTAATGGGTCACTGCTGGTATGCTTGCTCCTTTTCCTTTGTCCTCTTTAGTATTGGTATTTTTGATCAGATGCCACACTTTTTTGTATGTGACATATGTCAGGACATGGTCCATGAAAGAAGCTGTGTATGTTGGTTTGTATATGCTTGGCCCAGGGAGTAACACTATTAAGAGATATGGGATTGTTGGAGTAGGTGTGGCCTTATTGGAGTAGGTGTGTCACTGTGGGGATAGACTTAAATACTCTCAACTCAGCTGCCTGGAATCGAGTCTTCCACTAGCAGCCTTCAAATGAAGATGTAGAACTTTCAGTTTTGCCTGCACCATGCTTGTCTAGATGATGCCATGCTCCCAACTTGATGATAATGGACGGAACTTCTGAACCTGTAAGCCAGCCCCAATTAAATATTGTCCTTTATATGACTTGTCTTGGTCATCGTGTCTGTTTGTAGCAGTAAAAGCTTAACTAAAACACTGTGTGAAGAGGTTTTTGAGAACGTGTGAGATAATTCTAAATAAATAAGATAAAAGTCTTGTAACCTCTTTTTCTCCATAATACGGTTTGTTCTTAGAATGTGCTTTTGTGCCTCTCCAATGTATAGTAAATAGGAGTGAGTTTACTTCACATTACCTAGGATTTTCCTATTATTATTTCAATGCATGGGTTGTCTTTGTGAAGGTATTGAACCAATGTGACCTTGTACTCTTGACTATATAAGTCTAAACTCATTTGACCTTGCCATCATGACTATATACAGACTAAACTGATATGACCTTTGCTCACTTGACCTTGCTTAACACTCAAGAATATCCTCAGGATAGAAATTGCCTGATTCTCTCAATAATGCTGGTCTTATTGCATAAGACTTTAATCTTTCCAATTTTTAGGCCGCATTCTTCTAGCTTTATGCCATCAACTAGAGTAGCAACAACATGTTGTATAGGAGCTACACACTGTGCCACACTTCTGTAATTTGAGCACTTGGGATGCTGAGGTGGAATGATTGCAGCTTTGAGCACAGCACAATGCCTCAAAGTTAATAAAACAAGTGACAACACATTATCGTAATAATTCAGTGAGGGGGAACACTTCTTCATAGTTGGGGGAGTGTACAGTGGTGTAGCCACTATTGAAATCAGTTTGGAGGATCCCTCAAAACTGAATATTGACCAACCACAAGATCCAGCTATATTAGTCTTGGACATATACCCAAAGGACTCTATATTCTACTACAGAAACACCTATTGTATTAGTCATGGTCCTTTAGGGAACAGAACTGATGAATGAATATACATGGTATTTATTATGCTGGTTTATAGGCTATGGTCCAGCTAATCCAACAATGATTGTTACCCAAGGAAAAGTTCAAGAATACAGTTCCTGTTCAGTTCACCATGCTGGGTGCCTGAGCTGGTCTTCAGTATATGTGGGAATCCTGAAGAAGTAGGCTTTAATACCAGTGGAGCTAGAATGAGGATAAGCAGGAATAGAGCAAAAGTGACTTTTTCCCTTGTCTTTTATGTAGGCTGTCACAAGAAGATGTGGCCCAGATTTAAAGTGAGTCTTCTAATCTGAAGTGATCTGGATTTAAGAAGGGTCTTCCTGTTTGAAATGATCCAGTTAATTAAAAATCTCTCACAGATATGCCCAGGGACTCTGGGTTTTAGATAATTCCAGATGTAGTCAACTTGAAAACCAAGAATAGCCACAACATCTTCTCATTCATGTTCATTGCTGATTAATTGTTCATTCATTCATTCATTCATTCATTCATTCATTCATTCATAGTAACCAGAAACTAGAAATAGTTCATCAGTGGGAAAGAGAATAATGAGAATGTAGCATATTTATATAGTGGAATAGTATTTATGTATTAAAAAAGGAAGTAAAGAAATTTGTGGGCAAATGATAGAGTTAAAAACAATCAACCTGAGTCAATTAATCTAGACTGAGAAAGAGAAAAATTGTGTTTTCTCTTACATATGAATATTAGTATTTATGTTTTTGTTATATGAATTTTACTTAGTGTCTTATGATTTTTATTGCTGTGAAAAGACATTATAACCATGGCAACTGTTATAAAGGAAAAGTATTTAAGTGGAGCCGGATTACAGTTCAGAGGTTTAGTCCATTATCATCATGGCAGGAAGCATGGCAGCATTCAGAGAGCCATGATGCTAGAGAGGTAGCTGAGACTTGTACATCTGGCTCAGCAAGTAGCAGGAAGTGAGAGTAGGTGACATGGCTTGATTTGAGTACTGAAAATCTCCAAGTCCAACCCAAGTGACATACTTCCTCTAAAAAGGCAACACTTAGTCACACAAGGCTACACTTCCTAATTGTTCCACCCCATATGCTATCATACAAAACCAGGAATGGGTTACATCTTTCTGAACTGTTGGCCAAAGAGGTCCAATAGACCTCCCAAACACTAAACTCTATTTCCAGGCTCTTGGTTACTCTTCACAACTTGACATTAAGACCTTATTACTAAAGATACCACATACCTATGACCTTGAACACAGATACATCTAGTTAGTATTCAAATGGAGGCTTCAAAAGTATTGGGTAACATTCATAGTTTTAGAAGGTGCTATATATACTACTGGAGGGGAAAAGTAATCATCAGTGTTACCCAGCTATGAATCCTATGAGATATAATAATGAACTGCCTACAAGAGATGATCACTGGCTCTACAGTGGCACAAATATTATGCTAACACCAATGCTCTCTTTTGAATTAGAGTTAAGGTCCAGTTCACATAATGATATCCATACTTTATCTTTTTTTTTTTAGTGCATTCTTTTCTCATACCTACAATACATTCAGACCACAGTATACCTTCTCTCCATTCTCCCAAGTTTCCCTGTGGTGGTTTAAATATGATTGGCCCATGGAGTGGCACTATTGGGAGGTGTGGCCTTGTTGGAGTAGGTGAGGCTTTGTTGGAGGAAATATGCCATTGTGGGCATGAGCTTTAAGACCCTCATCCTAGTTGCCTGTAAGCCAGTCTTTTCCTAGCAGCCTTCAGATGAAGATGTAGAACTCTCAGCTCATCATATACCATGCTTGCCTCAATGGCGACATTCTCCTTCCTTGATTAATTAGATGTTGTCCTTATAAGTGTTGCCTTGGTCATGGTGTCTGTTCACAGCAGTAAAAGCCTAACTAAGACACTCCCCCTCCTCCATTCTTTCCAAATTTGCTGCCCCTCCTTTTCTAAAAATCATTTTTTATTTTTTATTTATCAGAAAAGAGCAGGCCTCCCAAGGATATCAAGCAAATACAGCATAATAAGCTGCAATAAAACTAGGCACAAACCCTCATATCAAGGTCAGATTAGGCAAACCAGTAGGAGGAAAATGGTCTCAACAGCAGGCAAGAGAGTCAATGATACCCTCACTCCCACTATTAGAAGTCCTACCAAACCCCACACTAAAGAGCAACAACATATTTGCAGAGACCCATTCAAGGTATGTGACTGCTGCTTTAGTCTTCGTGTAAGGCCATATGAGCCCTGATTAATTGATTCTGTAAGCATAATCCTTGTGGTGTCCCTGACCCCACTGGATCCTACAATCCTTCCTCTCCATTTTCCACAGGGTTCACCAAGCTCTACCTACAAGGGACCCTCTCTGATGAAAATAAGGGTAGGCATTGATCCTAGGTCTCTGAGATATTCAGTTTCTAGTTCCTGGCCATCAAGGCAATATAGGGCATGGGCTCCCTCTTCTGGTTTGGGCCTCAAGTTAAATCAGTCATTGGTTGGCCATTCCCACAAGAACTGAGCCACCATTTCTCTAGCACATATTTCAGGTTGTGTGTCCAAGGTTTTGTGGCTTGGTTGTTTTCCCAGTCCCAACACTGGATGTTTTGCCTGCTTACGGGAGATGGCTGGTTCAGTATTTGTATTCTTCATTATTAGGAGTCCTCACTTGGGTTATCCTCATAGGTGCAGGAAGTTCCCACTGCTCTAAGGTTTCACATTGCCCCCACAAATGTCCACCAATACCAGTCATTTCTCTCTCTACTTATCCCCTCTGCCCTTACCTCCCCAACCAAATTCCCCCTGTTCTTATCTCCACCTGCCCAACCCCAGTTCACCTACCCAATACACTTTATCTCCCTTTTCCCAGGGAGTTCCACACATCTCCCACCACTCCCTCTTGGTTGCCTTACTTTTTGCTTCGCCTCTCTGGGACTGTGAATTGTAGTATGATTATGATTTAATTAACAGCTAATATCCACTTATAAGAAAGTACATGCCATGTTTTTCTGGGTCTGCATTGGTTTGCTCAGGCTGTTCCTTTTTCTAGCTCTCTCCATTTGCCTTTAAACTTCATGATGTCCTTCTTCGTTTGCCAGCTGAGTATACTCCATTGTATAAATGCACTACATTTTCTTTATCTGTTCTTCACTTGGGGGACATCTAGGTTGTTTTCGGTTTCTGGCAATTATGAATAAAGCCATTATGAACATAGTTCAGTAAGTGTCTTTGTGGTAGGATGGGGTGTCCTTTGGGTATATATCCAAGAGTGGTAGATCCCTTCCCAATTTTCTGAGGGACACCCATATTCATTTCATAGTGATTGTTCAAGATTTCACTCCAGCAATAGGGGAGTGTTCCCCTTGTTCCACATCCTTGCCAGCATGAGATTTCACTTGTCTTATTGATCTTAGTCATTGTGACAGATATAAAAAAGTAGTTTTAATTTCCATCTTACTGATGGTTAAGGATGTTGACCATTTCTTTAAGTGTTTCCTCATCCATTTTGGTTTCATCTACAAAATTCTCTCTTTAGACCTATGCTTGATTTTTAATATGAAATTATTTATTTTTTGATAACAGTTTCTTGAGTTCTTTATATATTTTAGATATCAACCTTCTATCTAATGTGGAGTTGGATAAAATCTGTTCCCATTCTATAGGCTGCCATTTTGTCTTATTGATGGTGTCCTTTGCTTTACAAAACTTTTAAGTCTCATGAGGTCCAATTTATTGGTTATCTTTGTGCCTGAACTATTGGTTTTCTGTTCAGTAAGTTGTCTCTTGTGCCAAGGTGCTCAAGGCTATTACCTACTTTCTCTCCTAGCAGGTTCAGTGTATCCTTGATCCACTTGGACCTGAAGTTTGTTCAGGGTGATAAATAGAGATCTATTTGCATGTATTCATCTAGTTAGACCAGCTCTATTTTTGAAGATGCTTTCTTTTTTTTTTTCTATGTAATTCTTGCTTCTTTATAAAAAAAAATCATGTGTTTATAGGTGTTTAGATTTATATCTGGGTTTTTGTTTGGATTCTGTTGATCAATTTGCTATTATGCCAATAGTTTGCTGTTTTTATTACAACAGCTCTATTACAATATCTATTATAGCTTTATTACAATAGCTTTGTAGTGTAACTTGAAATCAGATGTGGTGTTAAGAAATGAAAGATCATCTTGGTGGATTTTTTCTTTGATAAATATAAAGTTTCCGTCCCTGTGTCTTTTGACTGATTTTTGGTTTGAAGTCTATTTTGTTAGATGATAGAATGGCTACACCATTTTTTTTTTCTCCTTAGATCCATTTGCTTGAAAAAAACGTACTTTCAACCCTATAACTTGATGAAGGGGACCAGCCCAGATGGTCTCTCTTCCTCCGTGGGTAAATATACCAACTGGGTTAATTGGGTCCTGGGAAGGCAAATGGTTAACAAGGAAAGACACAGACGCCAGGTAGAAGTGATAGGAGAGAGAACTTTACTGTAATTCACTCAGTATTTATAGTTAGACTTGGGAACCAGACCCAGAGGAATTGACACTTGCCCATATAACATAAACAGGAGAAAATCCATTAACACCAGACCAGAAGGAGGTCTTGAAAGGAAGATCTGGTAAACCTTTAACATAAGCATGAGACCTGCTAAGTCTTTGATCTAAGGAGCAGCAGTCAGGACTCCTCCACACAGCAGGTGCTCAACTCCAGCTTGCAGCCTGTCAGGGCTGCTTTACAGAACCAAGTCACTCCTAAGCAACAAGGTTGGGGGAAGGAGTCCACAACTTGATATAATGTTTATCTTTGATGTTGAGGTATGTTTCTTGTATGTAGTAGAAAGATGATTCCTGTTTTTGCATCCATTCTGTTCATCTGTATCTTCTTATTGGCCAAATGAGTCCATTGATGTTGAGAGATATAAATGAGCATTAATTGTTAATTCCCGTTATTTTGTTGTTTGTTGTTGTTATTGGTAGTGTGTGTGTGTGTGTGTGTGTGTGTGTGTGTGTGTGTGTGTGTATGTGTGTGTGTGTGTGTTTATACTTACCTTCTTTTGCTTTGGTTAGTGTCAGATAATTTATTTTCTGAGTCTTCATATGTGTAGTTAGCCTTCAGTAGGAATGTTCTTTCTAGTACATTTTGTAGGACTGAATTTGTGAATAGATTTTACTTAAATTTCACTTTATCATGGAATATTTTGTTTTTTTCCATCTATGAATATTGAAATTTTGGCTGGGTATTGAAGCCTGGGCTGGCATCTGTAGTCTCCTAGAGTCTGCATGACATTTGTCCAGGCAGTTCTGGTATTTTAGTGTCTCCTTCAAGAAGTTGGGTATAATTCTAACAGGTCTGCCTTTGTATGTTATTTGATCCTTTTCCCTTGTTGCTTTTTAATATTCATTCTTCTTTATGTTTAATGTTTTGATTATCATGTGATGAAGGGACTTTCTTTTCTGGTTCATTCTATCTGGTGGTAAGTTTCTTGCATGTTATAGGCATTTCCATTTTTAAGTTAGGGAATCTTTCTTCTATGATTTTGTTGAAAATATTCTCTAAGCCTTTGTGCTGAGATTCTTATTTTTCTTCTATTCCTGTTATTTTTAGGTTTGGTCTCATAGTGTCCCTGATTTGAGATTCCCTAGTAATTCTCAAATTATCATTATTTTGCAATTATCATTATTTGCCAAAACTTTTTAGTTGTTTTGGTGTGATTGTTGATTGGGTAGTAACTACTTTGTCATAGGTATAAGGAGAAGTTTGAGTGTCATTCTTTTTT
>NW_022196909.1:21025932-21056307 GCF_008632895.1 Mastomys coucha
CTGGCTGTCCTGGAACTTACTCTGTAGACCAGGCTGGCCTCGAACTCAGAAATCTGCTTGTCTCTGCCTCCCAAGTGCTAGGATTAAAGTCATGCACCACCACTACTAGGCAAGTGGCATTCTTTTATAGAAATATTTATCTAATGATCAATAGCCACTAGTCTGGAAATTAAATTAATAGACAAGTTTTAAATCCCCAGGTAAAATAGCCTAACAATGTAGCCTTTAAATTAAGGAAAGAGTATAATAGGGTATAATTCATGAAAAATTTGGAGCTGTGAAGATGGTAAATTGTCTCCCAATGTTAGAATATCAGACTGTTATCAAATATTTTTAAAAAGAGGCTTTGGTGAAGACATTCAAATTTACCAGATACAAGAACCATCAGTTGTAGCCATTAATCTGATTTTACCTGTTTCAGAGACATCACAACTTTTCTGTAGTTAGTTTTCAAGGGAATGCTTCACCATTATTCTGCAAGAAAAGCAAGCAGATTACTACTATAAAGTGTCTTGGAAATGGTTTTGGCAACATGTTTTTTAGACCGGTGAATGGCATGTTAAAAAGAAATTCATAATATCAAAAGGGAACAGTATACATTTGAGAGAAACTTGAGCAGGATCAGGCAATTACAGGCTTAAACAATAGAAATACAGAAAATGGAAGACAGGAATGTACATCAGGGCTAAGCCTCCTCATGCTATACCAATGACCCTACTCTAGGATAGCTGATTCTTAGATCCTTGTGGGAGTGTAACCTCAGTGGGAAGGAAAATTGTTCCTTTTCAGCAGGGAGATACCAATAAATCACCTCATATTATATTAATTATATTATATTGTTATAATTTATTATAGTTTCTTTATAACTTGATTTGTATTAGGTACAAATTAGGTACATACATACCTAAGACTGATTCAAGGTCACTAAAAGCATGAAAATATTGAGAAATTTTCTTTAGCTTGGTGAGTTATAACATGATCGTTTTTTCATGGAATACAAAGTAGCCAACTCAACCTAGAGAACCTGCCTAGGAAAAGCATTTGGAGGAGAATAGGAAATGAGGCATACTCTTCAAATTTCCAAAACAAATTGAGTCCTGTTTAGCAAATATCTATTGAGCATTGAATGACATAGACTATATAGTTCTAAGTGGGATGGTGTCCTACATGTATGATATCTAGAAGTTGAGTCCTGTTTAACAAGTGTCTACTGAACATTGAATAACATGAACAACCCATAGTTCTAAATAAATGGGCTGGGTTACTACATATATGATATTTAGAAGTTGGTGCCTTGGTTTAAAAGATTTCCACATCAAGAGGGGACACTCACTATTTGTTATTCTTCTGCTATATTTTTCTACTCTCTAGTAGTAAAGCAGACAAATGACATCCCAGTAACTTGCATGCCTGTATTAAATATGCTTGACCTAGAGTGGAAATTATCCTCATCAGCTTTTGTATGATTACCATTAATGACATCTGGAGGTCAATAGGTATGAAGCTTTGGTAATTCCTGCAGGGCATAGCTTTTGCTTATCTCACAATCTAATTAGGTTCTTGGAAAAGGCAGAAACATTAATTAAATGCTTTAGATAGTAACAGTACCATTTTAGGTTATGGTAGGCAGGACGGCTCCAAAATAGAGTGGGAAAATCTTATGGGGCTACAGTTGAGCTCAGTTCCTTATGGTAAAGTTCCTATGTGCAGCTGGAGTAGATAAGAAATTCAAAGTCTCTAGGTCCTTAGATGCTACTCCCAAATCCATATTTCTCTGCGTTAAATCTTTGTTGCTCTGTGTGGCAACCACTACCTATCAATAGTTCTGCAGCTTGAAGCTTAATTAGAAATAACTTGAAGGAAAAATGCATATTGTACAACCATAAATATTATATATGAATGGTATTACAGTAAAATTTATAATATTTTAAAAATAACATTAAATCACTTACATTATGAAATATTTTGAATATATTACATTAAATAAAGTCAATTACATTAAATAGATCTGTGCTTTGTTTTTTAATGTGGTCATTGGACAGTTTTAGGTCACGCATGAGGCTTGTGTTAAATTGCTAAAGTGTTGCTCCCATTCTGTGTTAGAAGACTAGAACAGCAGAACGTCATTTTTCTGAACACAGGCTGCCTTACCCTGCATGACTCCCAGAGAGCTTTGATGTTGGTTAGTCTGTAAATGTGAGATTAGCACATATTTTTGTGTTTTCCTTTTGTAAATCAACTTGAGTCTTTCAATTTTTTTATTTTGTTTAGTTTAGTTTAGCTTTAGTTTTTTGTTATTGTTATTGTTGTTGTTTTTTAAAATTTTCTTTCAAGGGTATATTTATATCCTAGGGCCTCACTGGCTACAGCTACACACTGACTAGCTGGAAGGGCAATGTCTCTCAGCCTTGTATGGTCTTTGGTCAGTGCTCAGGTGAATGTTAATAGAACTTTACTGATTTTAGAGAGTTTTTCTCCTCTTTATAGAGAGCTTACTATTTAGCAGTACACTCAAAGGGTCCCAATGCAGATTTCTGGCTCTAAATGTCCATGTGTATATTTTATTGTATATAATTTGGCCATCTTAGTCTCTGTGATTTGTAGCCCCTCTATTCAATAAGATGTCTTGTATAGGAAAGGTTAAGCCTTTATCTCGGAAGAATTTAAACAAATCTTTATAGCTTTAATAATGACCCATGAATAAACCTAGGGGCAAAAACAGATACTTCCTCATTTATTTATTTATTTATTTTGGCAAGGATTAGAGTCTGTGCTACTTCTATTCCAGTGTCTGCAGACAGTTGTTGCATAGAATTTATCCATATTCCTGGTTGTCCATGGTGGCAAATGAGTTCAGTATTTACCTAGTTATTGTAGAAGTAAAAGTCAACTTAGAATTTACAAAATCCAGTATCATATATTCATGAGATTCAGTACTGGATTATATACCAACATTTTTATACAAGTATAAAATGTATTTTGAGCATATTTCCCCTTGTTTTCTTCTCTCTTCCCTGTCCCCTTCAGTTCCATTAAGTACATTAGTTTCTATTTTTCATATACATTATATTTGTATATGTTTAAAATGTAGGAGCCACAAATGAGAGAAAATGTGTTGTATTTGTCTGATTCATCTCAATTACTATGATCATGTCTAATTGCATACATTTCCTGCAAACAATATGACTTTGCTGTTTTGTGTGGGTGAAAAAAATCTCATTATGATTGCACTTATCCACTGTTCTATTCTCAAATTCTTACTTTGTGTACCCAAGTTAGCTATTGTGAACATTCCTGCAGAAAACACTTGTATGCAAATATCTCTGTGGAATGGTGACTTGAAATCCTTTCCATGAATAACCAGGAGGAATGTAACTGGACCACAGAGTAGATGGAGTTTCAGGTTTTTGAGAGTTCTTCACACTGATTTTTATAATACCTTGACTAGTTTATCTTCTCATCAGAAGCTTATGAGGTAGGTTCCCTTTTGTCTTCATCCTTGAACCCTGTAAAGTACTTCTCTACAAGTTCTCTTCTCACATTCAGGGTTTTTTTTTTTTTTTTTTTTTTTAAATTTGTTTTATTTTGTAACACAGTTAGTTTACCCAAGTCCATTTGTATGAGCATGGGTTTGGAACTATCCATTGGATATTACACAACTGGAGGCAACAATTCTCATCTCCTAGAGTCTTGTCAGTAGCCAATAGTTAACCACAGTGTGCCATTCACTGCAAAGAAATTTGTATCACTTTTTCTAGGAGATCAGGGGAATGAAGAAAAGACCGACAAATATATGGACACAGAAACACTGGCATTGGGTCGACTGGGCACTCTGATGGAAAAGGCACAGTACTTTCAAAGCTCGGTACATTTATGATGTAGAGTTGAACAGGGAGGTAGTGTTATTTCATGTAGACAAACAAGGAGGCAAGGGTTATTTTATAAAGCCAGGAGACAGTCTTTGCTAGTCTCTGGAGGGAGCAAGCAGTTTTCAGACCTTAAAAGTTTCAGGGGAAAAGCTTGATGGACATTAACTGCACATGTTACAAACACATACACAGGGATTAGGAGGAGATTTTGCTATCCCTTTGAGCCTCGCTACCCCGACCTAGGGTTTTTACCAGTTTTTCCATGGATCTAAGGATACAAGACTCCATGCTAATTTTGTCTCTTGGCATTTTCTTTTTTTCTCTCCTATTTTAGCTACCCCTCCCCCTCTGATTCACAATATTCTTTTCTTTGTTATCATAAATTTATCTTTGACCCTTCTCAGAAATTGGAGATTTAATGATTCATAGAAATTATAGGGGGAGGGATAAAAACGAGTTATGGGAAATTTTAAGTTTTAGGGGGAAAACCTCAGTTTTGAATGACTAGTATATCATAAATTCTGGGTTAGTGGTTAATTCTGAACTCTCTTAGTCCCAGACAAGTGGGTTTCTCATTCAATTATCTGATTAGAAGTTCTGATGACTGTTTTCATATCACCTCAATTTCATTATGGTTGAAACTGAAAAGACTATTCATAGCACTTCTTGCTTTGGATTTAGCAAATGACAGGGATTTGCAAAAAAAAAAAAAAAATACAGTTTTCTTATTTCTTGCATCAAATTTTCTTGGTTTCATAATTCTTTTCATTATTTGCCAACTATACTCAATAAATATAGCAAATTCACTCATTTGTGTTCAATTTCTCTTTGAGAAAGATATTCAAGCATCCTCTTTGTTTTAAGGGCCTATGTGGTAGTATAATAATTAGTAAGACATAGTTATTTTCTGCACTGCTTTGGTCTTAGTAGAAAATCTAGAAGAGAAATAAATAATAGATTCTGAGTTGTTGAGAAGAGCATACAGTACTAAGGAAACCCTGGAGAAGAGACAAACTCAAATATGAAGAGTCTCATACCATGAATTGTGTAAATCAGAAATAACATTAGAGAAAGTAAGGAAGATGAATGACAGCAGGAAAACTTCTGAAGTGGTAGAAACAAACATGCAAAGGTCAGAGCATATCATACTTTCCTTTCAAAGGGGAAAAGCTTAGGATGATGATAGGGAACAGGTCAAGATGGTCCTTATGCACCAAGTTAAAGGAGACACAGAGGTTTGGAGGGCAGAGTGCATATGAGTATGGTATCAAGCAAAGCTGTGTGATTATTCCTGATTAATGGACTGTGAGGAAGCATGACAATAGAAAGTCACTGTCTGTGTTCTCTTCCAGTCTCTGTTCCTCTGCCATATCAGATGAAGAAATGTTAGTAGATGCAAGAAGACAGATCTCCACCAGGCTGTGCTGATGAGCAATGGTCCAGATATCAGGTACCCTAAAATGTTTTTGTCTTAGAGCAGCCAATCATGCTGGGATCTGGGGATCCATTATTGCCCAGGAGAATATTGTCTTTGCTGATATTCACTCACTGAATGATCTTCCCTAATACTAAATCTGAAATGACCTCTCCCAGTGTCACCCACCATCACATCATTCATAGCAATTATCAGCACATAAAGACACATGGAACAATTTTTCACTGGTTTATTGCTTGTTGTCTATTTTTCTTTCCAAATTATGAACTCTGTAAATCAATATCCCATATTTCTTTTTTTAACCTTTATATTTTCCAGACTATTATAATCTCTAAGACAAAGCTTGAAAACGATGAGTGTGATTTGAAAACAGTTTTATATAAGTAGTGAGCAAAGAGCCCGTGATGCTTGAAGAAAGAAATTAGAATTTGCTTTTTACATCTTGTGTGAGATGTGGAAGGAGGGAATAGAAAACTTTACACCAATGGTTTCTCTTAGGCTTGTCTACAAATTTGGGTGTAAAGATAACAATAAGGGAGCTCAGAATTCAATTAACTTGAGTCACTGCTGCTGTCATTTTGAATTTACACTTGATGATAGTAGTAACTTATGGTGGCAGGTCTTGGGACTTCCATTGGTGCTTTATGGTTTATGTGTATGTCCCTCAGACTGTCCCTTTGCTATTTGTTTTGCACAAGTACATTTTCATTCCTGATTTTTGTTACTGATAGGACTATTGCCTCTATTGCTCTTATTGATTTTCTCAAATTAAGATATAAAGTTGCCTTGACAGAAGGCATTGCCTTATTGTGGAGACTAGATGTACTGTTTTCTGATTCATTGACCATGGATTTTGGAGCAAATGAATGCTCGCTAAACAAAACAAATTAGTGGTGTACCAATGACCATTAAGAAAGGAAGATGAGTGTTCACTAAAAAGTCTATAGGAAATGCTATGATTTTTGTCTTTAAAATTAAAATAAATTGGGCAGGGTCTAAAAATAAAAAGCCAAAGCTGGCCTGGAACATGTTATATAGATAAGGCTGGCCTTGAATTTACAGTAATGAACTTACCTCTGTTTTTAAGTGCTTGATTAAAGGTATGCACCCCCATACCTGGCAAGATTTGATTTTTGAAAAAGTCTTATTAATAAGCAGATTTTTTATTCCTGACATGTTTATATGGATTATAAAGAATCTTAGCCTCTACTGTTGAATTGTTGCTGGTACTACATATTATTAATTTGGTCATTGTCCATAACTGAAAATAGGGATCAAATAGATTGTAAAGCTATATAGTGTTAAGAATCAAGTTTTGAATCAGTAAAGGGCTTTGCCATACTCTTTGACTAAATATTGGATATTTTATTATCTTGAGGATGATGCATTTGAAGCATTATCTTATTTTGTTTCTGGATTGGTAGTGTACAGAAGTCCTTTCTTTGGAAAGTGATATTACATGGCTTGTTTCTCCTCATCTCTGTGAGTGAACAGTACTTCACTGTTGACTTGATTTGGCTTTATAGTAAGGGAAAATAATTTTTTTCCTCAATGATGGGATAGTAGATATGGTACAGCCAAGCATGGACCTGAATTTGTATTTTATGTCTGCAGAATTCACTTGACCAAGGAGGACAGGAAACAGAAATTGAAGGTGACAGTCATCTCATCAAACACGTCAAGGTTTGCTGACCCCTCTCAAACTCTAAGCTTGGAGACATATAAAAGAGAATATATTATAGATGTTTTATGCTGCTTAGCTTTCAACTGATATAATGACAATATTTACTTGAAAAAAGAAGCAAGAAGAAACAGTAAGACCAACTTTGAGCTTATGAAAAGTGTTGGCTACCCATGTTCTTAGAATAGCTGTAGAAATTAAGCAATGGAAGTAGACAATTCAGGCATTTTTGTATTAACCTCAAAAGATCCCTTTTTCATTTTTCCAAGTCTCTTAGAGCAGGCATCAGATAGTGTGCCTTCAATGGCAGCAGTGAGGTAGCACCAGTAGGATGAGGTGGCCTAATATTGGCCTAAGATGGCGATTGTTTTTTTTTTTTTTGGCTGTTCTCAACTTATATGTGACAGGAAGAAATTCTAAGCTATGTTTTAGGGTAGATAGTTTTGAGAGAACTGATGGACTTATATTTAACTAAATATAGCCAATAAACAAAGGACTGGAGTATGACAAAGACAGGAAAATGAAGCTGCAACCACAAGTTTCATTTCAATGACTTCCTAAGCCAGAAGGAGAGCATCTGAAATTGCATTAGATGGTTACTGTTGACATGTCATCAGCTGGATTTAGGAGGATTTTTATACTGCCCGTGAGAAGCAGGTAACAGCAGGAGGAGAAATAAATTTTTCCTCTAATGCCCCTCATCTCCTCATGTTCAAGTACATCCTTGGGCCACCTAGAAAAGAGACATGGAACATGAATCCCCTTGAAAGAGAATTATAACCTGACAGAATTTAAAACCAAAGAAGTTTCTGTTGGAGAAAAGCCTTTGTTCTCCCCTGCATTCAGTGGGAATGCGAACTCCAGAACAAGGTGAGATCAAGTTATAGAAAGTAATTCATTTACTTAAGTTATAGAAAGTAATTCATTTACTTCTTGCACATCTAGTGAGAACATATACTCTTGCACTCTCATAATCCAATAGTTATATTTTATTGAATAGAATATGAGATTATTTTCAATACTACTTTAGAACTCCTAAACATCACCAGACATGTCACATTTATTAACTTAACCCATACTATTTCCATAGAACTCCAAATGTTTGAAATTATTTCCTTATACAGCTAAAATGTGTCTTTTTGTACTTCTAGGCATTGTCTTGTTTTTATTTCCTAGAGTCATAATGAAATTTCAATTCCTTTTTTCATATGACTGATGGTCTTATGGCAAGAGAAAAGATGCAAAATTTTACTTATTCATAGATTTAATCATGGTTCTCAAATTAAACCATAATTCACAAATCCTTAAACAAAAGTATAAAAAGCTTAGAAACACCTTAGATTGGAATAGTGAGCTAAAAGTTAATCATAAAATATAAGTTTGGAAAGCATTAGCTCAACAGATATTTATGAAAAGAAAGACCTGATAATTCATTATTATTATATTGAGAGAGAAATTATCTTAAGCTATTTGATGGAAAGCCTGTACCTCACATATTAAAAGTAAATTTTAATATTTTCTGTGTTGGCAATATGATACATAAATTATTTTATATTCATTCTCAATTCTTGATTGCCATCTTTCACAATAACCTCTATATTTAACCAAATGCCAAGTTTCCTCTATAAGATGTCCTCTGACTTAAACACACACACACACACACACACACACACACACACACACACACATACACACACACACACACACTCTACATATAAAAAGTTCTCAGTACTGCTATGTGACTTCTTATGGCTCCTGAAGTTTGGTAAGTTGGTTTATTGTCACTAACGCTTCAACAGGGCTTCTGTAGAAATATTGTAAGTGGGATTAAAATTCACACTTATTTTCTGAAAAAGCAAAACAGAAGTGCTACCTACGGAGGCATGAACTCGAGCAGAGGAAACTGGACAATGCTTTGGGCTTGCACAGTTATAGAATTATGGTTGGAACTGTTTCACTTAGTGTTTAAAAGGCTGAGAGCTCATGCTGATGTTTGAGTTATACAATTTATAGTGAATAAATGTAGATTGAATTCACAAGCAACACTATTTGAATGTTACTTAGTAGTAGAAACCTGCTACTTTTTTTTCAAATCTTTATGATCACCATAGAGTAATTACTTTATCTACCCTTGAAGTAGTATTGTGGTATAGAAGTCCATTTCTTTATGTGTCTACTCATGTTTTCTGTCAAAAGCTGGATACTAGGGAAAGCTCACTCATTATGCACTCAGAAATAATTTTTAAAAATCAGTATAAGCAAAATCTATCAAAACATTCTAGAAAACTGTTCATAATTTCAGCTGTAATTCATTGATATTGATTTAAACTAAGGGGGTCATTATTCTTGGCATTGCCTTATTTTTGTGAAGCAGAATATTAGAGTACCTGTACTGACTCAGTATATCCCATACTATTTTTAGTTGGAAAACACAACAACTACTTAGAAGAGAATAATAATTCTAGGAGTAGGAATGCTAATAAATAGTCTTTAGTGAATAATTTTTTTCAGTATTGTATTCAAGTTTTATTTTAAGTGATTTTAATTACAGCATTTGAAGGGGAGGAGCTAATTCCACACAAAATGGAAGACTGTATAATGTACCCATTAAATTGCTGAAAAACAGTGATGAGGCTACAGGAGGAGTCAGATGAGATCCCTAGTGTTGTCAGGGTGTGACCTCAATCACCCGCCCAGCTCAGGGCCGGAGAACCCGGAAGCTATTTCATACTCTGGTGCAATGGTAAAAGAAGGAATTAAAAAAAAAAATAGAAGAAGAAAGAAAGAAAACCACACCATAACACAAGGAAGAATTAAGTCCTGAATGACTGGCTCCATCATGCCTACCCTCTCCACCCTAAAATGGCATCAAAGAAATAGCTAACCACACCCTAGAGACTACTTTTGGTGTAAAACAGGTAACTGATGGGCTAGGATGGGAACAGGGCATGATGGGAACAGGGCATGACAATCTAAAACATGTCCCTTTCACGCAAGTGGGTACATGCTCCGGAGCATATAGGATCGGGACACCAGGGTTCGATTCTCGGGAAGTCACAATTTCATCTGGATACAGATTTTCAAAGGGTCCACTCACTCCTGGCTTCCACTTTCAGCCAGGCATCTCTAGAAGGGCTCCTCCCAGCCCACGCCTACAGCTGAAAAAGCCCCTTTCTGGAATGGGTTTCTGCTGTACCTCTGAAACGGTAAACACCTTAAAGCCCAGTCATCCTTAGCCTGGAGGTCTAACGCAGTATTTATCAACTCTCCCATCCCCAACACACAACATTAAAAGGTACACTAAATTCTGAAGGTAGCTATGCTGCAAAATAGTTTAAAATTAAACGACTGTACAATATTCATCGATGCTTGAAATTCCAGTCCTAGACCAAGCTTGTGGCCGCCCGCATTGACGTTCTTGCCATCCAGCAGGGCTGACAGCCAGTTTGATACCTGGTTTTAGGGTCTAAGCCAATCAGGCTGGAGTTCACTTTGGCTGAAAAGCAGGCATCATCATGATACTTGGCTGCTATTCCAAAGCGAATGTTACTGTTTCCGGCAGTCCAGGCGAGATTGAGGGCAGTCTCCAACTTCTTGTTCACCTTTTGGCAAATGGAGCCACCAAACTTTGTCTCGTCATTCACCTTAGTATGTGGCTGGAATTCGTCCTTCTTATAGCCAACTGCAAAGTTGCTCTGGGTCACTTGGGACTTCGTGGTCTCAACATTCATCTGGTAGCCAGCCAGCCAACTCTCATAGCCAAGCATCAGAACACTGCAGATTGAGGGCCCAGCGATGTCAAATACCACATCACAGCCCAGGTTGATATGTTCCCTCTTGTACCCTGTCTTGATTTTAGCATTTTTTTTAACCCAGTGTTAGGCGAGAAAGATGAACCAAAGGTCAGCTTCAGTCCACGAGCAAGCTGGTCTTCCACAGGGATCTCAGTGCTCAGGGTGTTGTCTGTGTTCCACTCCTCTGTAAATGTTAGCCCATACTCAGTTCATCTGTACTTGGTTTCCAGACTGCCTTTCACTTTCGTGGTTTCCGTGTCGGCAGAGCCTGGGCTGGTATATTCCAATCCATTCTCGGACTTCGTTTTCAAATCAAGTTTTATTAAGCCGAGCAGAAGCCCTTGGTGAAGACATCCATGGTGGACTTGCCAAGATCAGCATATGTGCGAGGTACAGCCATGTTCTCAGAGACAGTGATGGTGCGAGCAGCGGCAGCTACCACGGGGAGTTCGGGCAAGGAGGCTGGGAGCGCAGCGAACGGGTTTAGTAAATAATTTTGAAGTCAAAATTTATGGAGAATGCTTTGGTCTGAGTATCTCTGTTTATCCAACATTCTTGCATTGAAATATAAATTCCAAAATGGTTATATTGGGATAGGCCTGTTGTGATGATTGGTCATGAGAGTCCTATCTTCCCGAATGGGATCTTAGAAAAGGTGTTTGAAGAGCTGCTTTGCTCTTCCCTGTGAAGATGCAGGAGTACCAACTCAGAGAAAAGGAGCCTTTACGAGAACATGAGGTTTAAACTTAAATTTGGATTTCTTAGCTTATAGATATAACTAGCAACTTATGTTCTTGTCAATTATTGTAGCTTGAATGCACTTACAGGTTGATGTACATTATCTTATTATTTTTTATTAATCATTTTATTTGTTTATATTTCAAATGACATCCCCCTTCAAGGTTATACCTCCACAAACCACCCTCTTTTTCCCCTCCCCTTAGCCTCTATGAGGGTACCCACTCATCCACTCCTGCCTCAACCCTCTAGCATCCTGCTTCGCTGGGGCATTAAGCCTGCCTCCCCTCCCATTGATGTCAGATAAGGCCATCCTCTGCTACATATGTGTCTGGAATCATGGCTCCCTCCATATATACTCTTTGGTTGGTGGTTTAGGTCCTGGGAGCTCTGGGTGGCCCAGTTAGTTTACATTGTTCTTCCTATGGGGTTATAATACCCTTCAGCCCTAGTTCTTCCATTGGTGTCACCGTGCTCAGTCTGATAGTTGGCTGTGAGTATCTGTGTCTGTATTGGTCAGGGATGCATATTTTTTTAAATAAGTATATTTAAAATATTTTTAAAAACAAACTAACAAATCACTGTGTTGTCTGAGAGGAAAGAGGCTAGCATCATGGATCATTCACTTAATCAGAGACCTTTTTCCAACATAGTTTGTCATCTAAACTAAAGGTTACAAATACTGCGCCACTCTAACTCTGTCTGTCTGCTCTCTCTCTCTCTCTCTCTCTCTCTCTCATACATACACACACACACTTTTACATTGTATTTGATCTTTATCAGTTATATACATTTATATTTTTAATTTTTTTAAAAGGAAGCATTTGATTTACCTTATGGATTCAGAGGATTACACTCTTTCGTTTTTTATTGGATGTTTTCTTTATTAACATTTCAAATATTATCTCCTTTCCCCCTCCCAGAAAACCCCTTTTCCATGCCTTCTCACCCTGCTCCTATGAGGGTATTCCTGCACCCACTCACCCACTCCCATCTCCCTGCCCTTGATTTTCCTACGCAGGGGCATCTATCAAGTCTCATAGGACCAAGAACCTTTCCTGTCACTGATGCCTGACAAGACCATCCTCTGCTACATGGAGTATACATGCTAGAGCCATGCGTATTCCTTTGTTGATGGCTTATTCCCTGGGAGCTCTGAGGGGTCTGGTTGGTTGATGTTTATGTTTTTTCTATGGGGTTGCAAACCTCTTCAACTCCTTCAGTCCTTTCTATAACTCCTCTATTGGGGACCCTGCACTCAGTCCAATGGTTGGCTGTGAGAACCCACTTCTGTATTTGTAAGGCTCTGGCAGAGCCTCTCAGGAGACAGCCATAAACCACAAACGTGTGTGCATTTATGTGTATGTGTGTATGTGTGTGTGTGTGTGTGTGTGTGTGTGTGTGTGTGTGTGTATGTTTGTTGTATCCTTACCCCATCTGAGATCTGCCCACCTGGTGCTGGGGATAGAGGCATGGATGGTCCATGACTGGCTTTTTTATGTGGATGCTCAATATCCAAACTCATGCCCTCATACTTGCCCATTAAATACTCTCACACATTAAACTATCTTCGTTTTCCCTAACTGCTATATTTTTAGCTTTACCTAGTAAACTTCCAGAAGTTTCAGGAAGAGAAGACTGGAAAATGTCTACAAAACCCATTTGAGAGAATTGTTTATATCCCAGTACTCTTTGTTTTTCATATCCTTTGAGGTTCCATTCTCCTTTCTCTTGATCTCCTTTCTGTTTTTTTTTTTTTTAACATATGAACACACTTGTATAAACACACACACACAAACGTATAGAATTTTAAATCTAGTTTGTGCATGAGAGAGTAAATGTTACATTTGTCTTTTTAATTATGGATTTTTTTCTTGGCATATAATTTCCAGTTGATTCCATTTCTTCAAATGTTCATGACTTCAGTTTTCTTTATAGCTGTCTAAAATTCTATTGTGTATATATAAACACACACACACACACACACACACACACACACACACACACCACATTTTCTTTATCTGTTTTTCTGGTGATGGATATAGAGGCTGGTTCTGTTGGTCATTGTAAAGGCGGATACGCATGTGTCTTCCCATGTGGGAAATTGTACTCTGATTTTAGAGTATGTGGGCCAGAGCAATTGAACTATGAATCATCCTCTGGAAGCCTTTTAATTCTTGAGAACACTTTGCTCCCTACAAAAGAAAGAAACAACCTTCAAAAGGATAATTTATATGACAGATAATAAATGTACTTGGTAGTACTTTTCCATCACTTTGCTTCTATAAAAGATTAATCTTAAAACTAGTCCAAACCCTTCCTAAAGGGTTTGAGAACTGGCTGGTGATTTTGAGAAACGAAGACTCAGAAGTCTGACCTGTATTGTACATATCCCTCATTAGGTATGCTTCTATGGGATATGAAATATTTTTAAATTTATTTCTCAAAAGTAACAATAATTGAATTAGAGACATGTGGTTTCAGAAAGTTGCTTTTGTGGTCATTATTTTTAAGTAGAGAAATAATTTTATAGCTATTTTTCTATTTGAGAAATCAACATTTAATAACTCATAACTCTTGATAGCTCAATAAACACAGGATGTGTAGAAAAACAAAAAGCACTGGGTATTTCAAATGCTTCATATTAAAGTATACTTGGGAGTATGTTTATGCATAACATTGCGTAGTGTTTTATGAATCTGTGCCTTCCAGTCATCTTGGCTTTAAAGACTAGAGGAAAATCCTCCTAATTTCTGCAAACCCTAATTGTGTAGCAATTGTGTATAGTTAATCTAGTCACACCTACACATGGTTTTGCAGAAGGTTCAGTATATTGGCCATGGCATGCTGCCTGGATTTGTGTCTTTATTGGCTCATTACTAGCTATATGGTTTTATTTGCCATATGCAAGTCATACAATCTCTTTTGTAGCTCTCTTATATGAGAATACTGCCATTGCCTATTTCATAAAGTTTTTATGTCATTAGATGAGGATAAAGCATGTAAATAAGGTTCCCAGCATAATACTTGGCATATAGTAAGTATTCACCGGTAATCCAGTCCTCAAGGCTGAGGAAAGGGAAGTGAGTAAGGTGTATACAGAGCAAAGAAGAAGCCTCTGGAGTTTATATATTCTCATCTGCTTTTCTTTAGTCCACCAATAGTGCATAGAGCTGCTCGAAAAACATAGCAAGGATGAGCAGAGGTGCCTTCCAGAGCTGCGAATGCATTTAGAAAGACTAACATGATCCTGTTGTGTGGCACTAATCACAACTGCAGTACGGCTACTGTTTGTATAAAAATCCACAGTGTCACTTAGGCCCCCAAGTAGTTAAGTGATCCAATTATCAGAACTGTTGAACACAATTATTACAAAATGGAAAAAAGGACTTCATCCAGAGATGAAATTTAAATAGCCACCTCTAGTAATGTGCTTCTAAATATAACTCGGTTTCTCACGCTCTTCATGGCTCATCTTTCAGCATGAGATTCACATATGCCTCTATCCATAAAAGTGGCAGATATTTAATTTATGGTAACAGGACATATAGTTTAAATGTTAGATTTAATAGACTAGATAAAATGTAACAATTATATATGAAAAAAAATTAATTGAGTCTGTTGTAATTCATTCAAATAATGTTCATAATACAGGATAAGAAGGGAGTAAAGCATTTAGAAGCTCTTGCTTTATTGCATTTGGTCGTTATACAGTTGTCATGGTATAATCCTTATTAAAGAGCCATACTATTTAAGGACACAGTATAGAAGAGAAAATGACTGAAAAATACAGATCATGATAAATGTTGAGCTTTCCCTTGCTTTTTTAAAAAATAACTAAATATTTTATTCATTTACATCCCAAATGTTGCCCACCCTCCTGGTCCCCCATTGCAGAGTTCTTCCCCCCTACCCTCTCCTCTTAGCCTCTGAGAGGGTGCATCCTCCACCCCTGGGGCATCAAGTCTCTACAGGATTAGGCTCATCCTTTCCACTGAGGCCAGACAAAAGAGTCCTCTGCTATATATGTGCCAGGGGCCTTAGACCAGCCCCTGTATGCTCTTGGGTTGCTGGCTTAGACTCTGGAAGTGCCCAGAGTTCCAGGTTAGTTGATACTGTTGTTCTTCCTATAGAGTTGCCTTCTACTTCAGTTCCTTCAGTCCTTCCCCTAACTCTTCTATGGGAGTCCCTGACCTGAATGCAATGGTTGGCTGTGAGTATCTGCATCGGTCTCAGTCAGATGCTGAAAGAGCCTCTCGGAGGACATTCATGCTAGGCTCCTATCTGCAAGCACAATATATCATCAGTAATAGTGTCAGGGTTTGGTGCCCATTCATGGGATACATCCTAAGTTGGGCCTGTCACTAGTCTGCCATTTGTTCAGTCTCTGCTCCATTTTCCCCTCTACATTTCTTTTAGACAGGAACAATTTTGGGTCAAAAAATTGGAAGATGAGTTAGTGTCTCCATCCCTCCACTGGGGGCCCTACCTACTAGAGATAGTTTTTTCATGTTCCACATCCCCACTGTTGGCTGTTTTGGCTAAGGCTGACAAAAGTCTCTGGGACTTTCTAGAGGTTCCCCCTCCTGTCCCTACTTCCATCAGCTGCACATTTCAATCCTCCTGGCCCTCTGGGTTTCTCTCCTGTCCCCACTTATACCTTATCCTGTCCCCCCTTTCCCCTCCCCTTCCCCTCTCTCACACAGATCCCTCCCTCCATCTGCCTCCCATGATTGTCTTATTCCCCCTTTTTAAGTGTGATTGAAGTATCCTTACTTGGGCCTTCCTTCTTGTTAACCTTTTCAGGGTCTTGGGTACTCTTTACTTTTTGACTATTATCAGCTTATCCATGAGGTCAGACCATGCATGTCCTTTTGGGTCTGGGTTGCCTGCAAAATTCATGATGTTCTAATTTTTAATAGCTGAACTCTATTCAATTGTGTAAATAACTCACATTATCTGTATCCATTCTTGAGGGACATCTGGGTTGCTTCCAGTTTCTGCATATTATAAATAAGGTTGCTATGAACATGGTGGATCATGTGTCCTTGTGATATTGTGGAACATCTTTGGGTTCTAATTGAGACCAGCAGTCTCAATTAACCTGGACCCCAGAGATCTCTCAGACATTGGATCACCAGCCAGGCAGCATACATCAGATGATATGAGGCCCCCAACACATATACAGCAAAGAGCTGCTGAGTCTGTTTAATCAGAGAAGATGCACCTAACCGTTAAGAGACTGAAGGCCCCAGGGAGTTTATAGATCTGGTGGGGTGGGGTAGGGGGATGTCCTCATAGAGACAGGGGAGTGGAGAGGAGATATGGAATGTGGAACAGTCGGAGGGCGGACCCAGGAGCAGTATAGCTGGGTATTTAGGTAGAGCTATTTCCAATTTTCAGAGGAACTTCCAGGTTGATTTCCAAACTGGTTGTGCAAGTTTGCAATCCCTCCAGCAATGGAGGAGTGCTCCTCTTCCTCCACATCCTCACCAGCATGTGCTGTCACTTGAGTGTTTGATCTTAGCCATTCTGATTGTTATAAGGTGGAATCTCAAGGTCATTTTGATTTGCATTTCCCTGAGGACTAAGGATGTTAAACATTGCTTATTTATTTATTTATTTATTTATTTATTTATTTCTCTCTCTGTTTTTTTTTTTCACTCCAGATTTTATTCCCCTCTTGGTCCACCCTCTGACTGTTCCACATTCCATATCTCCTCTCCACTCCCCTGTCTCTATGAGGATATCCCCCTACCCCACCCCACCAGATCTATAAACTTCCTGGGGCCTTCAGTCTCTTAACGGTTAGGTGCATCTTCTCTGATTAAACACAGACTCAGCAGTTCTTTGCTGTATATGTGTTGGGGACCTCATATCATCTGATGTGTGCTGCCTGGCTGGTGATCCAATGTCTGAGAGATCTCTGGGGTCCAGGTTAATTGAGACTGCTGGTCCTCTTACTGGGTTGCCCTCCTCCTCAGCCTCTTCCAGCTCCTCCCAAATTCATCTGGAAAGGCAAAAAAGCCAGAACAGTGAAAACAATTCTTTCTCACGCCTTTAATCCCAGCACTTGGGAGGCAGAGGCAGGCAGATTTCTGAGTTTGAGGCCAGCCTGGTCTACAGAGTGAGTTCCAGGTCAGCCAGAGCTACACAGAGAAACCCTGTCTCAAAAAACAAAACCACCAAAAATATTAACAATAAAAGAACGACTGGGGGAATCATCATACCTTACCTCAAGGTCTACTACAGAGCAATAGTGATAAAAACTGCATGGTATTGGTATAGAGACAGACAGGTTGATCAATGGAATAGAATTGAAGACCCAGAAATAAAAACCACACACCTACAGGTACTTGATCTTTGACAAAGAAGCCAAAAATACACAATGGAAAAAATAAATAAATAAAATCAATAAATGGTGCTAGTCTAAGTGGCTGTCTGTATGTAGAAAAATAAAAATTGACCCATATTTGTCACCTTTCACAAAACTCAAGTCCAAGTGGATTAAAGACCTCAACATAAACCTGATACACTCACGAGTGGCTGTGAGCTTCTACTTCTGTATTAGTCGGGCTGTTAGAGCCTCTCAGGAGACAGCTATATTAGGCTGGATTGTCCTTCCTTCAGTCTCTGCTCCATAGTTTATCTCTGCAACTCCTTCCATGGGTATTTTGTTCCCCCTTTTAAAAAGGAATGAAGTGTCCACATTTTAGTCTTCCTTGTGGTTTGTAGGTTGTTCTTCCTGTATTCCGAACTTCTGGGCTAATATCCACTTATCAGAGAGTGCATACCATGTGTGTTCTTTTGTGATTAGGTTACCTCACTCAGGATGATATTCTCCAGATCCATTCATTTCCCTAAGAATTTCATAAATTCATTGTTTTTAATAGTTGAGTAGTACTCCATTGTGTAGAATACCACAGTTTCTGTATCCACTCCTCTGTTGAGGGACATTTTGCCGGTTGTGGTGGTGCACACAGGTAGGATTTGCTGAAGGAGGCAGAGGCAGGAGGATCATGAGTTCGAGAGGAACATTTCTTTAAGTGCTTCTCAGCTATTTGAGATTCCTTTGTTGAGAACTCTCTGTTTAGCTTTATACCTCAGTTTTTTGATCGGGTTAGTTGGTTTGTTGGAGTCTAACTTCTTGAGTTCTTTATGTAGTTCGGATATTAGCCGTCTATCAAATGTAGGGTTAGTGAAGATTTTTTCCCAATGTATAGGTTGCCAATTTGTTTTATTGACTATGTCCTTTGCCTTACAGAAACTTTTCAGTTTCCTGAGATTCTCTTTGTCAGTTGTTGATCTTAGAGCCTTAGCCATTGGTGTTCTGTTGGAGAAATTTTCCTCTGGGCCAATGTGTCCGAGTGGCTCATTCCCACTTTCTCTTTTATTAGATTCAACATATCTGGATTTATTTTGGGCTCCTTGAGCCACTTGGTCTTGAGCTTTGTGCAGGGTGATAAATATAGATCCATTTGCATTCTTCTACATGTGGACTTCCAGTTAGTCCAGCACCATTTTTTTTGGAAATATTTTCTTTTTTTTCCACTGTATGGTTTTGACTTCTTTGTCAAAGATCAAGTGTCTGTAGGTGTGTTTGCTTATTTCTGGGACTTTGATTCTATTTCATTGAGCAACCTGTTTCTGTATCAATACGGTATAGTTTTAATCACTGTTGCTCTATTGTACAGCTTGAGGTCAGGGATGGTGATTCTTCCACAAGTTCGTTTATTGTTCAGGATTTCTTTGGCTATCTTTTTTTTTTTTTCTATATATAAAATTGAGAATTGCTCTTTCCAGGTCCATGAAGAATTTTGTTGCAGTTTTGATGGGAATTGCATTGAATCTATAGATTGCTTTGGTAAGATGGCCATTTTCACTACATTAATCCTACCAATTGTTTTTTAGTACAGGTACTATCATAATACCAACCATTAATTTAATTTGTTTAAGTAAATTTAAGGGGGATAACTCCCTATTTCAGACTCATTTTGCTAATACAAGGTAACTTAAAAAATGGGTAGCAAGTCAGGTAGTGTTGGTACATGCCTTTAATCCCAGAACTTGGGAGGCAGAGGCAGGCAGATTTCTGAGTTCAAGGCCAGCCTGGTCTACCGAGTGAGTTCCAGGACAGCCAGGGCTACACAGAGAAACCCTGTCTCAAAAACAACAACAACAACAACAAAAAAATATGGGTAGCAGATAGTTTTGGGGCTGCATATTGGACCTAATGTGAGCTAGGCAGAAATCTAAGGTGTTTCCCAAACTCCTGTCCCCTTGTGCTGGCTAGTTTTGTATTAAATTAAAACGAGCTAGTGTAATTTTGGAAGAAGTACTTCAATTGAGAAAACACCCTACTATATTGGCCTTTGGGCAAGTCTGTGGTGCATTTTCTTGGTGATTAATATGGGAAGGCCCAGCTCACTATGGGTGGGACAACTCCTGGTCTAATGGCCCTGGATGCTAGAAGAAATCAGGCTGAGCAAGCCAAAAGGAGCAAGTCAACTCTATTAGCTCCTTCCTTCAAGTTCCTGCCTTGCTTACAGTTTCTGCCCTGACTGTCCTCAGCAATGGTGTGTGACCTGAGAACTGAAAACTGAAATAAATCCTTTCCTTCCTAAGTTGCTTATGGTCATGGTATCTTACCACAGTAATAGAAATGCTCGGCAAGACACCCTTGTGGTGGTTTTAATAAAAATGGCCCCAAGAGACTCAAATATTTGAATGTTTGGTAGACTATTTATCAAGGATTATGTGGTATGGTCTCATTGGAGGAGGTGTGTCCCCGGGGGTGGGCTTTGAGTTTCAAAAGTCTCAGGCAGGCTTTTGTCTGGCACTTTTCTGCTTGCTGTCTTTGGATCAGATGTAAGTTTCCAGCACTACCTCCAACACCATGCATCCATATTCCTTGCCATGATGATCATGGACTAACTGTCTGAAACTGTAAGCAAACTCCCAATTAAATATTGTCTTTATAAGTTGCTTTGCTCATGGTGTCTTTCACAGCAATAGAACAGTTACTAAAATAATCTCCGATATTTGTACTCATCTGGATTATTTAAACACAAACAACGGTGCTTCTGAAGAGGGATTTTGCAGGTTCCATTAAATTTTCAGTGAATTGACCTTAAGAAAAGAAACTTATCTCAGTTAATTATCTGCACTCTTTAGAGTAGAGATTTCTATGCCTGTGGAAAAAAAGAAAGATAGATTGACTCCTAGTGGCTTGGAAGACAGTCAACATTAATCTTGCCCAGGACCTGGGGCCAGGGAGTGTGTTGGAAGGATGTAACCAAAGAAAGTCAGCAGCCTGTGTTTACTGAGAGCAGTTTCCAACTGCTAGTGTGGAAATCACAGGAGACTTCTGTCTTCGAAACACCAATAAATAATTCTGCAAACAGTCAGGGAGCTTGGAAGAGTCCTTGAATCCAGATGCTAGCTATAGCTCTGGCTAATGTCTTAGTTTTAGACCAGTGAGACTTTGAACAAAGAATGTAGTTATTCCATGTCCGAACTTCTGAACGTTTAGAAACAATGAGCTAATAAATAGATGTTGTTTGAAGTTGCTGCACATAGTAATAAATTGTGTATTAAATAAAATGATATGTATTGTGGTGAGCCAGAGTTACCTTATGAGCATGCTGCCTCAAAGATTCACTTTCTACCCTAGAAGTATTGTTAGTACCATGGAAGCTCCCTTGGTTCTTTGTGAAGAATCCATCATACTCACAAGGTATTTTCACATTCACTTTCTCTTCTCATTCTTGTAACCATCAAGATCTTGTTGATATTCTAATGACACTGGGCTGATCTATAGCATGGATGTTATAAAAATTACTTTTAAGCAGTAATTACTAATTTAGAATTTTCTTATTTAATAATGTCAACATCTAAACAAAATTTAAATACTAATTTATTTCAAATTATTTTGTTTTTTTACATGCAAACTTGCTGTTGTTTAGTCTGCCAATTCCAGAATTGTTAAGCATTCTTTTCTATAAAGAGATAGCACATAGCTTAATGAAGAGTGAAAATTTTCTTCATTTTTAGTATAGTAATTTCATTTATTTTATATTGACACTATTCAATTATGTTAAGAAATTGGGAGATTTCATATGAGATTTGTAGTTGCAACGGATATTCTGTAGAAATTTTAAACAAATTTTAGGACCTCAAAACTGCAGCATAAAATTTTACCCTTATATCTAAGATGAATTCTGCCTGACCATATGCTAGGAAACTGTCCTAACAGGAACACATGAAATCACTTTGGGAAAACCAGAGAGTTTCTGGAAGATCATTTCTCTTTCTGTGATATGTTATCTGAATTTCTACTGCTTAGTTATATACAAGGATTTAAAATAACTTTGAGAGTCATTTCTTGCTGCCTTTTTCAAATCTCAAAGAGACCTCTGTTTGAGGTATCACAGTTGCTTTGTAAAGAAATGGTTTCTCATGTTACCATTGGAAATCATGACTTCAGGAAGGGAAAAGTAGCAATGGAAAGAGAAGTCATATGAAAGTATGTATCCAAGAAAAATAGAAAGCTTGTAGAACTGGCCTCAACTTTTAAATTCTGTTTCAGAACTTCTCCATAAGCCATCATCACTCTTCTGATGTACTTTGTACCCTGTACTTTGATATCTTTAGTTGTAGCTGTTTAAGCTTTTTTTTTTTTTGTTGTTGTTGTTGTTGTTAACATTTTGCTTTTTAAAGAACCAATCTGTGTTAGTGGATAGCCTAGTGCCTTACACAGTTGAAGACTAAACTCTGGAGATTGTATTAGTCAGGGTTCTCTCTCTCTCTCTCTCTCTCTCCCTCTCTCTTTCTCTCTCTTTCTCTCTTTCTCTCTCTCTCTGTATATATATATATATACATATGATATATTTATATTATACATTATTACATTATGTTATAATTATATTAATTTTATTTATATTTAATTAATTAGAATAGATTATATGCTGTGATCCATCTAATCCAACATATTTTTTTTTTAAACAAGGGAAAAGCCAAGAATCCTGTAATTGTTCAGTCCACAAGGCTGGATGTCTTAGCTGGTCTTCAGTGTATGCCAGAATTCTGAAAAAGTAGACTGTAACATCAGTAAAACAATGGACTTGCTAGCAAGATGAGAGCAAACAGGCAAAAAGAGTCAATTTCTATGTCCTTTATATAGGCTGCTAGCTGAAGGTGTGGCCTAGATTAACGTGGATCTTACATCTCAAAAGATCTGGATTAAAATGTATCTTCTTGGGCTGGAGAGATGGCTCAGTGGTTAAGAGCACTGACTGCTCTTCCAAAGGTCCTGAGTTCAGTTCCCAGCAACTGCATGGTGGCTCACAACCATCTGTGATGGGATCCGATGCCCTCTTCTGGTGTGTCTGAAGACAGCAACAATGTATTCACATGTATAAAATAAATAAATAAATCTTAAAAAAAAAAGAAACATATCTTCTCACCTCAAAGATACACGCTAGAAGTATTCTTCCCATTTCAAATGATTTAACTCGGAAAAAAAAAAAACCCTCACAGGTATATCCAGCCAGTTTGGTGTTAATTCCAGTATAGTCAAGTTGACAACCAATAATGTCCATCACAAATCCAGTCCTTGCAACTTAACACACATGCATATCTTTTTATGTCATGCTTAATTTCCAAATGAAAACAATAACCAGGTCACAATTATGCCTAGCATGCTATAACTATCCCGATACAACTGTAAACACATTGTACATTTAATCAGATCATAAGTATGCTTAATATGATATAATTATTCTTCACATAATTGAAAACACATTATAAATCTAGAATAGACCACAATGTCCCTTGAGATACATTTTAATATCTCAAGCATAATAACTATCAAGATTCTCTTAATTGATGTTTTATTACATGATAAATTGAGAAAAGAAAACACAAATATCTGTACAAATACATTCTTAATATAATCCAGCAGAAATACTCATGTCAATCATAATCCTCATTTATAAACTGATCAATGTCTGTAGCTAGTATTTATACATACCTTCCTCTACTACCAGTCCGTATTTCTATAGGAGAGTTAAACACTTTGGAATCTGAGGGTTCAAAGTTCTTGGCTTCAATAAGTTTCTCCACATAGCCCCATCCCAAGTTATATGATCCCATTCTTTACTAATCAATGCCCTTACTTTAACTGCAGACACCCTCTGAATTCATGCTGTATTTTGGCCAACCTTATAATGAAAGCTTTGGTTTGGTTTTCTGCAACTTGAGGTCTGTGGCTGCTGGGTAAAAGATTCTCTTCCAGGTTACACTTAGAAACTTTTAGGCTGTTTGTGTACTTCTGGAGGTGACCAACTGTTTATATGATATCTTGTGAATTTTATGTGAATTAATTTTTCATTGAGCCTGATTCAGACAAATGGCTCAACATATATCAATTGATGCTATAAATAAACCAATTTTATTAATCATAACAAAGATTTTTACGGATCCATCAAAGACCTAGGAGATCGCATTCATGCTCATACCATATACAACTAACAAGCCAGACCTGTGATTTTGAGAATAATGGTTGTGAAAGTATCATCATTTTGAGTAAGGGTAAAGGACAAACTCAGCCAAAGAATTATAAGTAGAACCACTAAATTGTGAAATAAGTCACTCTGGCTAAATCACTTATGAATGCAAATTCTTTAGGGAGTCCAGCATCAAGGGATGTGATTATAGAACTGCAGTTGAGTTCAGGGGGGATATTTCAGTGTCCAGAAATTCATGACATTCATTTTGTTCATCTCTACAAATGGTGCTATCTATCACAATGGCTTAACACAACTTCATGAGGACATTTTAGACTTTCAGATGAGGCTATTTCAGTATCTGGATATGGCTTCATCAGCTACATAAACTTATAACAAGTAGGTAAATGTGTGTGTATGTAATTACATACATATGTATATATACATATATCAGATCTTAAATTCTCTTACTAACAAGGGTAAGAACTATAAGAAGAGGCCTCAGTTTACCCAGCCATATGTGTCTCCCTAGGAAAGGCTCCTAAGAAGTTCTGATAATACAAAGTCATACATATAGTATCTGAAATGTAAGAATACTATTTAAACTTAGTATTTCTGTATGTGTTTTAGAAAAAACTTGAATATAGGATGTTAGTCCCTCTTGTGTATAATACAGGCTATGTTTTCTCCTTGTCATTATACCTCTGGTTCTACTTGTGTCTCTTCTAACACATATTTAAATATTTTCTCATTTTTATTTTTTTTCCATTTGGGAAGCTGAAGAGGTAAACTGATAACAGGGATGATTAGTTTCTATAGCTGAGAAATGGTGCTGTGTTAGCCTTGTGAGTAGCAGTACATCAGTATCAGTGAAGGCTAGAACTGTGTCTTTAGCATCTCATTAGACTCAATATCTGCGAAAAGGCCTGAATAAAGTGAACTTCTCTTTCACAGATCTCTGGCTATCAATCACCCTGAGAATTTTCTAAATAAGTAGCAGTTGGCCCTTTCTGAATTCTGTAGTATGGTTTTGAAGTCATTTCTAACCCTTTAATGAAAATAAAAGTTGAATAATTTCTTTTTAAAATCCAGGCATTTGACTTAATTCTATTTTTTTTTCTCTTCCTCATATGAATGATATTCAAAATGGCTGTTCTAGATTTCTAAACAAAAGGTCTTCTTTTATACCACGGGCTAACACTATTGTTGTAGAACATTTCTAAGCATAATAACCTTCATTAGAACACTTGTAAGGAGGGACTGGCCAGAGTCATTAGGCCCTCAGCTGAGATTACAAGGAGAGTGGTGATCTCAGGACAAGATGCCACCCAGCTCAGTTAAGCAGTGAAGGATGCCATCAACTGGATTTCCCATCAACTTGGGAACTGTGGGTTCCTAAGCCAGATAAGGGACGGTAGAGTATTTTCCATACCCCAGACAGCAGCTCTCAGAGAACACAGAAGGAATAGGGCTGCTCCCTCACGAAATTGGGCTTAGACCTACTCAACTCTACAGAGACCAGAAGCCAATTAGGCTTCTGTTTCCCAACCAGAGAACTGTCTACAAATACAGCTGATATGCTTGGAAGGTCCCTGACCCCACTGCAACACTTCCTTCTTTGTCTTCCTGTCCCCCTTGATTGAGATATATAAGCTATCCCCCACTATTTCAATAAACAAGTTCTCCTCTTAAACAGTTTCCCATGTTGTTCACACCCACTGCACTCACTGCAGGAAGAGGCCCTACTCCCCAGATCCTCCACACCCTGAGACTGCAAGTGTACAATAGCTGATCAGGAGTGGGGACCCACCATCAACAACAGAAGGCTGATGCAAATGTAATTGAAAGGGAGACAAGTGGTGGCCTAAGCAAGAAGAAAAGCTTGGAAGCCTTGGGCTTGTGGTTCTGGATTTGGAGTCAAGGATATAGGAAAGTAGTTGTGGAATCTCTTTGTGGCTAAGGAAAGCCAGAGTTCAGGTGAGTAGCAGGAGTGTCCACTTGCTTTGGTCCAATATTTCCTCACTATGGTTCTTTTTTTTTTCCCGTTTGGAAGAGTGATATATGTGCTGTGTTGTTGTATGTTGGAAATATATAATCTGCTTTTTGATTTTGATTTAAAACAGGGTTACAGGTAAGAGATTACTGTAGTCTTAGAAGAGACTTTGAACTTTGGACTTTTAAATAGTATTAATTCTGTGATAGACTATGGGAAATTTTGAAGTTGTGCTGAAAGTAGTTTTGGGTTATGATATAGTTACAAGCCTATGTTGGCCAAGGAGTAGGATGTGGTAATATGAATAACCATAACTGTTTGGGCTTTTCTATGTCCACCCCAGCTCCCCAATAATAACAGTGAGGTTTAGTTCTATTTGCAATGCTTATGTCTTTAGCTTAAACTTTTTCCCTAACTAGATCTTAACTAGTTGCTAATTAGTATTAACCTGTTTATACTAATCTAAGTCTGCCACATGTCTGGTTACCTCTCCTCTGTTTGATATATCTGACTTCCTCCTTGTCCCCGTACCTGTCTTTTTCAAAGAACTTCCCCCATCTCTCTCTCTCTCTCTTTCTCTCTCTCTCTCTCTCTGAAAGATGTTCTACCTTTTCCTATAGGCCATACTTTTTTATTTTAACCAAGAGGAATGTTCCTTAGGTAGCCAAGGAAGGATAGATAGTGTACAAAAACATCACTCTAATATCTCCCCCCTTTAGTCCAATAAGAGGCTCTTTTTCTAATATCAATAAACTATATAAGAATAGTTATGAAAACTATTACATAGGAATTACATTCATAATGTCAAGTCTATATATATTTGGCAACGTTAGAGAAAGTACTCTACCATTTATCCTATCTTAGTGAGTCTAAAGTTCTGTACCTAATTCACATTCTATCATAACTTGTATCTATCAGTGCAATGCAATAAAATGTCTCCTTAGACCTTAGATTATTTTCTTAAACCTTAAACAACTTAAATTTAATGGTGAAATGATAACTATTTAGTCTTCAACCCCATCAGAGACCTGAGAAGGACAAATATTGCCTGACTATACAGGAAATGCAGAGCAAGCAGCTTCCAATACTAAGAAATGACGAAGTTGCTGGCTACATGGATAGTCACCCAACCTTTCTCTGTGTTGTTGGAGCATCATATTCAGCCTTATGGCCCAGTATATGACAGACTATTTTGTGAAGCAAGACTATTGCAGGATTTGTCTAGCTTGCCTTGAGAAAGCTCACCAATCAATTTCCTTCATGTCCTGTGGATAGTTTTTTTGTCACATTTGAAGAAAACTTCATATGGAGGTTCTTTGATGACCACCATCTTTTTTGAAGTAGTGTGGGGGTGCTGCTAGGAACATTCATGTCTCACTGTCATGAAAAGCCTTTTGTTAATAAAATATCTCCCAATGCCATATTCTGTATACCTCTGAGATTTTTGAAGGCCATCTGAATAGGCAAACATTGCTTATTTCTATTTACCCCCTATCTGTTCAACTTTGAAAACATCTACAGGAGGCTAAACAAAGCTTATTTCTGTAATTAACTAAACTAGTGCCTAATATGACTACAAGTTTGATTGACTGATTACTAACTTACATTTAATTATCCTAAACAGTTTGTAATAAGAGCTTTCAAGAAGGACTTCACATTGCATCATTAAGTGAGTTACATAAGTACAAAACAAAAGTTGAAATGTAAATATGCTAAGTATAATCTTACTTTTGTATCAATATATAAAATCCATACCAGATGTAAAGTATTTGGCTTGTTAATGCTCTTTAGTCTAAGTGTAGATTCAATAACCAACTCTTTTATAGTATCATTCCTATATCTCTCTTTTTTTCTTTACATCCCCCATCACCTTTTGCCCCAACATTAGGTAGGAGAGAAAGAAGAACAGAAGAAAGAAAAAGAAAGTAAGAAAGAAATCTCTGAATCCATGATCATGACTACTAACAACTATGACTACCCCCTGTGAAAAGACCACAAACATCATCACTCACTGAAGGACCAAACACTCCCCATGGCACCTCTTGGGAATTAGGCATTGCTCTCGTAAAATTTCTTCCTCCTATCTTTAAGTGATGTTCTCTTTTGGGGGCCCTAAGAAAATTGGGATATTGGATAAATCCTATGAAAGATAGTTGTATCATTTGCTGTCCAATTCTTATGTGAAGAAACGTTAAGCGCTTAACTGAGTTTGTGGTTGAAACAGCTTGTAAGGCTGGGCCATCTTAGCTAGCTATTGAAATTGTTATGGATTTAGATTTTTGAGGAAACAGTATCTTCCTTCCATTCTGAGGTTATTATGTATATATGCTGATCTAATTCAACAATTCTTTCCAACTTCCAGTGTTTTTCAGTATGTGCGTTATCTGTCTCATTGGCATTTAAAAAACTCTAATGTCAAAGCATTATTTAATCTGTCTCTGGGAGATCTCCTATCGCTCTTCTATTCTATGAGAACTTCTTTTAAAGTATGGTTAGATCTCTCCACAATTGCCTGTCATCTAAAATTTATTGATAACATTTTCTGTCCCATAAGGTTTTTTAAAAAAATTGCTTCACTTTACTGAATACATATGTTGGAGTATCATCAGCTCCAATCATCAAAGACATTTCCAAGATAGACACAACCTCTAATAAATGTGCTATCTCAGAATCGTCCTTTTCAAAAATTAAAGCAAAAGCATATTGAAATTCTGAATATGAGTCAGCTGTATGATGCATTAATGTATGTACATATTTTAATTCGCTAAACTTTACAAAATAATACACATAAGCTGTTGTATGATATTACTCTCCAAAGTAGTTTCATTAAACAGAATCCATATTTGCCATTCAGCACAGAGACCTTTATCTAGTAATTAATCCTTGACAATATTAGCCTGATTGTGTTGATTTATAGCTGAAGCCTCTTTGTTAGCGTTTGAATAGGCTGACATTATGCAAACTTGGCACAAGGTGGCGTGATAGACTTTACATGGGACTTCTTGGACAGTCCTTTATTCAGAATCAAAGGATTTTTCAATCTCTTTTTTACTGTCTCCATTCTAGCACTTAATTTTCAGTTTTTCCCTCTCTAAATCTGATTTGTCTTGATTTCTCTTAAAAAGTATATAAAAAATTGCAATTTTCTTTTATTGAAAATATAGTTACTTGTATGTTGATAAGTGAAAGAAAGCTATACGGGTCCAAGTTCTTTCTTCTACAGTGTTTTCCATTTTTCTTAGGGAAAATGCTTTTTTGGTGTCTCGCTCTTCTTCCTTCAGAGACTTTCCTTTTTATATTCAAACTCAGTATTTCTCTCTGTGATGGTCTCCGTTCAGTGTCTTTACTGTCTTTACACCTTTCGAAACATTTCTATCGATTTCCCTTTTATTGTTCTCAAACTTAATATATATTACCAGTTCAGAAGTGTGGTAGCTCCTCAGCCACACACAATAAACAAAATGGGAAACCAATCCTCTGCCTTCCTGTGTGTCTGCAAGCTCCTCAGACCAGCACATGTCTATGGTGGCTGCTTCAGCTCCATTGGATTGGCCTAGCAGGCTACCTAGACTGGAGTTACCATTTTCCCTTCCATGAGAGCCTAGCCTTATACCAGGAGGCAATGGCTGGGAGCCAGTTCTGGGAAATTGTTGAGTTCAAGCTGTGGCCAGCCATTTCTAAGACTGGAATCCTCTGTCTGCAGCCTGGGAAATTCTGTGGTTTCCTCCTCACAACTGGCTGGAAAACCATGTCCAGCTCTGGGAAGTGTCTGTTCCATGCATTCCAACCGGGACTTTTTCTCAGGCTCTGTCTAAACTTGGGTTTTACAGTCCCTTATGTTGGACGCCTTTTGTAACTTTGCTTTTTGGTGCCTGCCCCAGTTTCCAAATAATGATACGAAGGCTTCTTTTTATTTACAATGCTTATGGCATTGATCGCCAACTAGCTTCTAATTTATATTAGCCTGTTTATACTAATCTAAGTCTGCTACATAGCTTGTTACTTCTCAGTTTCATAAATCTCTCAGTTCCTCTTTGGGAATGAATCCTACACATCTGACTCTTTCCCCAAGTCCTTCTCTCTCTCTGCCAGATATCCCACCTTCTATTCTACCTTTCTGCTATAGGCCATAGACATTTTATTTTGAACAAGAGGAAGCTGCTTTCTCATAGTGTACAAAATCATCACTCCAACATCCATGGGCTCCTAGATTTCAATATTTTCTCACCAGGGAGTGGCATTATTTGAATGGGTAAGTAGGTGTGGCCATGTAGGAGGAAGTGTATCACTGAGGGTAGACTCTGAGGTTTCCAAAGCCTGCACCAAGCCCAGACAGAGTCTTTCTATCTATTGCCTGTG
>NW_022196909.1:21056317-21064188 GCF_008632895.1 Mastomys coucha
ATATATATATCATCTTTAGCACCATGTTTGTCTGTGAGGGAACCATGTTTTCCTCCATGGTGATAAAAGAAGAATCCTCTGAAACTGCAAGAAAGCCTCAGTTAAATGCTTTCCAAATTTCAGAAATTTCAGAAGTGGTAGAGTTGTCAAGGTCATGGTGTCTTTTCACAGCAATAGAAGACTTAGACAAAGCATTTGTATATGTCTGCAAATTTTAATGAATATAGAAAAATTACTCCTACTATACATAAGAAAAGTGTACTTCATTTATTTATTTTAAATTTATTTTTCAAATGCATTTTATTAGCATATATTTGTTATATGTAGTAATGGGTTTTATTATGATATGTTCATACATATCATGTATCCTTTACTGTGATAATGGACATTGCCTGCCTGCCTTCCCACTTCAACTGTAATCTTCATTTTATTAACTAGTTCTCCTTTTACTTTCTCATCTTTTTCTTTTTGTGATCTGATGACCTTAGGGAGGAATTTTCTTGAAATATAGTTTTTGTTCATTGTATATGTTTAAGTCTGCATATTTGCATAGATACCACACATGTGTAGAAGTCAGAGGCCAATCTTATAGAATTAGTTCTCTTCTTCCACTTTTATATGAGTTCCAGGGACCAAGTTCAGATTTTTCAGCTTCTAAACCAAGCCTTTGCCTGCTGAGCCCTCTCAATATCCTCTGGAGTGGTTCATGATGAAAGCATGGGTGATGGTTTATTTACGGGGGGTATTGGCAATTTACCAGTGACTATATGACAGAAGAAAATGTAATTTTCTCCCCTAGCAATCAAAACTACCTATAAATTCACAAGAAGGAATGGAGCCATATGAGTCCTTATCTTTCAAAGATAAAACATTGATGGGCTCAATCTTTTGCAGCTAATCACAGCTGCATAAATGCAGTATACTACATCATGTCTAAAAGGCCACTTCACCCCTCTCTCTGACTTTCATTCTTTCTGCCCCCTCTTTGGAAATGGTGTATGAGCTTTGAATGGAATGTTATGAATTTATGCTAAGTGTAGTAAGAAGTTTGATTTCTTAGATGAACTAGCTATGTTATTTTAATATATTTTAGTTTTAATCCCAGGTTTTAATCCTCATATCCCAGGATATGAGGTTCCTTCATATTATCCACCCCTGCTAACTATAATTGTCTTGTGCTCTAGGAGGGGTATGATTTTTGACACTTGCAGATAATTTGTTTGTAATTCTGGGGACTCATAAGAGGGTCCAAATGCAAGAGCCCTGTGAGTGCCAGTGGCCACTGCTGCTCCCCTTATTGCTGTCCCCACTGCTGCTGGTGGCTCCTCCTGATGCTTTTGCTATTGCTGGATTGCTGTTTTGCTGGATTGCTGGTTGGAGATATTCTGACAATGGAGATTTGACTTTCCCCAAGAAAATGGATGCCCCTTAATAAGCAAGAAGTAGTTGAAAGTGTTCTACACCTCCTTTCCCCTGGAAACTACTTTCTATCCTACCTAGTGTTTGGGTGTTGGAAAGGATTTGGGTAGAATAAGAGTTGGAAGCATGGTAGATAATAGAACCTGATAAAGTAGCCACCCTTCAGTACATAAAGAAAACACCCAGTAGTACCCAGATATGTGGCTAGGCAGAATGGGAAACTTGGTTTTTAATGCTATAGAAGAGGTGGTACAAATGAATGAATATACTGTTTCAAGATATCAGCAAAAGATATATTGTGGCTGCTGCTACTGACCTCTTTCCTGCTTTGCTCTCAGATGGGATGTCTATACTTTATTTCTCCTCCATTTCTTCCCCCTCCTCATCCCCTCCTCCTCATCTTTCTCCTTCTCCATTTCTTCCTCTTCCTCCTCCTCCCCTCTTCCTCTTCTTCTTTGTATTCCAGTTCAGAGAAGGTTGGAAGAATGGCTGAGCAATCAGAAAAGTTGTAAGTGGATATGGAGGACTCTGAGAAACAAAAAGTGGGTAAAATAGGAAAATCAGAAGGGCTTCTCAATTCTCTCATTTTTTGAAAGGATGGCAGAATTGGTTATGTAACTAGAGAGGTTATGGGTAGAGGTTAAAGCACTTGGGAAGCAAATAGCACTGGAAAAGAGAGAACAGACGAAGTCAAACCTGGGCCCTGATAACAGGAGCTTCCTGAAGGATGAGAGGGAAACAGACTGGGCTAGGAGACAGATTGCCACCCTGTCTTGCATTGAGAACTTTCAGTTTCAAGTCCCTGCAGGCCTTAGGCAGGGCAGGGAGCTGAGAGAAGAAGGATCTCTTGTAGGGTCACAGGGTTCTAGAGAAACAGCCCATTTCAAGAAACAGGGTTGATCTTGAGTCAAGTGCTCTGCTTGAGGAGTGGCCTGACATTATGAAATCGCCATCGGTTTTTCCGTTAAGTGTGCAGCACATGCCTGCTCATGGTCTGACCATGATTATCATGAGATAACGTGAATAAAAATAATAGAAGTAGAAATGATAGAGCTGAAGTGTTTTAAAGAGACTATTATTTCTTGTGGAATGCACTCTCCTTATGTTAAACAAAGTCTAGTTATTTCCCAAGACTGGAAATGTTTGGTGATAGCTGTGCTTGAGGCTGAGCAGTAGTTTCTGTGGTTAATGCCATGGAGGGAAGGAGCCTCAAATATAGAACACAACATAGAGCAAAGAGAATAAGTATTGTTAGGTATCAATTGCTTTGTGAACTAAAATTAATTTGATGATGCCATTATAGAGCAATATGACTTGACAGCTTTAAAACCTAGGGACAAGGTTGAAGAGTCTAGGAAAAGGTCTGTCTCATTTACTAAAATAATACAAGGCTCTGAAGAAGCCATTACAGATTTCTTGTAGAGATTGGTTTCAGCTATGAACAAAGCTATAACAGACTCTGATGCTAGCAGGTCTTGATAGAGACCTTAGATTTTAAGAATGTGAATAATGAATGTAAGACAGTTACTAGATCATTAAAGGCAGGAGCAGTGCCAATAGATGAGCAGATAAAGGACATGACATGTTCATGGCTCTCATGAACAGCATGTCAGCATCATAGGGCAAGCTATAGCTAGAGTTCTCAGGTATTAAAATACTCAGTGCTTTAATTGCACTGAATCTGGCCATTTACAAAAAAGAAATTTGTGAGGCTAAAAGCCTCCTAGTTTAAAATCCTGTGCAGTAACCATGAAAAATATGCTACTTTCCAAACTAGATCGCAAATTGACCTGTGCCATTAACTCTGAGGAATATGGCATTTCCCCCCATTGAAACAAACAGGTTGTTTCTGGTGGCAATGGGTTCTCTGGAGGAACACCTAGGCTTTCTGGGTTTGCAGATACCGTGGTAATGGGTATTATTGGACTAATTAATGAATGCAGGCTTGGGGGGATATATAACATAACTGGGAAACAAAATGAATAGCCTGCAGCTTAGGCTCCACAGAAAAAAATATGAGCCATTACCCTCTGGTCAGCCAGGGGGTAACAAGCAGGCAGAGAAACCGTAACTAAAGATTGCTAACCTCATGCATGCTACTGAAGGTACACATATACCTTTTCCCTTATCCCCCTCAACTCAATGTTATAAAATAATCTTGGGAAGATCTTCCCAAGGATTCATTGTTCATCCAGGTATTATAGATGCGGATTTAAAGGACGAAATTAAGATTATAGCATATGTGGAAAAAAAAAAGAGATGTAAACTAACATAAGGGACAGCATTGTTCAACTGCTTCTGTCTCCCCATATTAAGGGCAAAGCTGCACCAGTAGAAAGAATGGGGCTTTTTGGCTACTGGGAAACACTTTCTGGCAAACAGTGGTTAACCCAAATTAAAACTGCAAATGAATGGTGTTGAACTAGAAGGTTTGAAGGATACAGGAGCTCCTGGAATCCAGAATGGCCACTTCAGAAGGTTTATACATAGTTCATAGGAATTGAAAAAAATCATCTCATGTAAAACAAAGTGTAGTATGGGCTAAGTGTGCATGACCAGAAGGTCAAACAGGGACATTGTGTGGCGATATACCCGTGAATTTATGGGCAAGGGATCTTTTATAACAATTGGGTACCCAAATTAATATTCCTGCAATCCCAGAGATGGCTCACAATGAAGCTATAGGAGAATTGGGAGATTCTCTTGGGGAAGGTATTGATATGTATCATCAAAAATACTCTCAAGTCATGCCCATTGGCTCATTGTCTAAACACAGGACATAAGAGGAATGGCGTTTCCAAATTTATGATGGGGGGGTACTGTTGAAATACCAACAGTGCTACAAGCCTGTGAGGGTAGATAAGTGACCCTTAACTAAGAAAATATTGCAGGCATTTGAACAGCTGGTACGAGAGCCACTGAAGGCTCAATATATAGAAGAGTCTACGAGCCTATGTGTTTGTTATAAAAAAAGAAATCAGGAAAATGGAGGATGTTAACAGATTAAAGAGTGGTGACAGAGCAATTCAACCAATGGGCCTTTTATAGTCTGGAATCCCTTTATCTTCTTTATTACCTAACTCATAGCCTATAATAGTAATTGATTTAAAAGATTGATTTTCCACAATCCCTTAGCATGAGCTTGATAGGGAAAGGTTTGCTTTCTCAGTATCTACTTTTAATAATAGTGGTTGAGTAAAGAGATATCATTGGAAACTTCTTCCATAGGGAGTGTTAAATAGTCCAATTTTATGTCAATATTTTGCGCAACAACCACTAGAAATAATTCATAGGCAATTTTCTCAATCTATTATTTATCATTATTACATGGATGATATTTTATTGGCAGATTCTGATGCAGATGCTCTAGAGAAAATGCATTATGAAACATAAACAATTCTGCCATTCTGGGGGTTACAGATTGCTCCTGAAAAAATACAATGAAGAGATTCTACTAATTATTTGGGTTATAGGTTATAAAAGAAGTCAACAAAGAATTCAGCCACAAAAGGTACAGATCTACAGAAAGTTTTAATGATTTTCAAAAATTAATGGGCTATTAATTAGCTACAACCTAAATTTGGATTAACTACAAAATACACCAACAGCTGAGAATTCAACAGTAATTTATTCCTAATGATCAGTTGTCAGTTCTGCAGTTACTGATGATCAATGCAAGAGTAGACTCCTGTGACAAAATATAACAGCACCATAAAAATAATAAGTATTCAGAAGACAATTTGATGGATACATCATGCCTACTTTGTAAGATAACAGCAGTAGGTTCCTCCTAAGGACTATATGCTCATTTGGGCTTTTAGCCAATACTAGATTTTAATTCTTTATTGTGGAGTGGGTCTCAAATTCAATCAGAGAGTGGCTAGTTACTCTCATACCAAGGGGCACATCTTTCCTGGTATGCCAGCATTGTAGCATGAATAGAACTGACAACAATTCTCTTCAGGAATCTGCATATTACCTTCTGGCAATATAAAACTAGCCATTAGGACAGGAGCTTCCAACCAGTTCCAGATTGGCTTCTATATGTCCTGCAACAAAAGCATGTAGTATCTTTAGTAACAGAATCTTATTATCAAAGTTTGATTAGCAACCAACAGCAGTACATTTTTTTTTCTGTATTGTTTTGAGGCCCAGAGTTGCCTTCCTAGCCAACAACTCATATGATAGCCTTACTCTTCTAGCTTTGCCACTTGCAGCACACACTGACTCTCTCTGGAGCTGTCTCTAGTCCAAGTATGCAGCTTCCATTAGTTGGAATCCCATGATTCTGGCATTTTCATTATCCTGCTGTCAACTTAAACTTTAACACCTTCATTCAGTGGCCTCTAAAGGCTTTCTAGAAGAGACTTTGACTGAGCCACCCATTGCTTGACATTTGTGGCTCTGAAACTTTGGATGATGCACATGGAGGATACCATGTGCATGGTGGCATTGCTAAGTTCTGCTGGTAGTTTGTCCACTTGGATGACAAATATAATTTGTCAGCTTCTCAATATATGTCAAGTTTCTGTCTTTCTCACTATGAATTGTAATCACCCTCATCATGGGTTTAATCCAAAATTCTATTTCCAGTAGAAGTTTTCTTTTTTTTTTTTTGTTTTTTGTTTTAGTGCTTGAAGTTGAATTCAGAGCCTTTGGCATGTGAAACATATGATCTACCACTAAGCTATATCCCCCAGGCTCTCTCATGGAAGATTTCAGTACAGATTAGGAAGAAGTTCATTAAATTACTACAGTGTTTGGCATTTTGATGGATGGTACTACATAGTCATACAAAAAATATTGCCACAACTATAAATCCTTCCTATATCTCTAAACTTTGCATTGTGTTCTTACTGTCACTCCCACTACTACTACAGACACATTAGTAAATTATGTAGAAATGAATGAATGTTACTTCCTGCAAGATTCTTATTCTTTAGACATTTGTATGGATTAGTACATCATCTTCATCTATAATTGCTTCTTCCTCCTAAGTGTGAATTTTACTTTCTTGTTCATTGAGGTTCATATTATGAGAGTGATCAAAGATATGTGAGTGAAAATGGTATATCCCACTTTTAGGCAGAATCTTTTGTTTTTATTAGATATTTTCTTTGTTTGGATGTCATATGATTTCTCCTTTCCCAGTTTCCCCTCAAAAAAAAAAAAAACAACAATAACAAAAAACAGACCAAAACAAACCCAAAAAACAACAAGAACAAACCCCTGTTGCCTCCCCCTCCTCCTGCTTGCCACCCCAGCCTCTCCCACATATTGGCCCTGGCATTCTCCTACACTGAGGCACAGAACCTTCACAGGGCCAAGGGCCTCTCCTCCCATTGATGCTCGACTTTGCAATCTTCTGCTATACACATGCTGCCAGAACAATCAGTCCCACCATGTATAGTCCTTGGTTGGTGGTTGAGTCCCTGGGAGCTCTGAGGGTACTAGTTAGTTCATATTGTTGTTTGTCCTAAGGGGCTGCAAACCCTTCAGCTCCTTTGGACCTTTCTCTAACTACTTCCTTGGGGACCCTGCACTCAGTTCAATGGATGGCTGTGAGCCTCTACATCTGTATTAGTCAGGTACTGTCAGAGCCTCTCAGGAGATAGCTTTAACAGTCTGGCTTGTCCTTCCTTCAGTCTCTGCTCCATAGTTAATCTCTGCAACTCCTTCCATGGGTATTTTGTTCCCCCTTCTAAGAAGGAATGAAATGTCCACATTTTGATCTTTCTTCTTCTTGAGTTTCTTGTGGTTTGTAGGTTGTTCTTCCTGTATTCCGAACTTCTGGGCTAATAACCACTTATCAAAGAATGCATACCATGTGTGTCCTTTTGTGATTGGGTTACCTCACTCAGGATGATATTCTCCAGGTCCACCCATTTCCCTAAGAATTTCAGAAATTCATTGTTTTTAATAGCTGAGTAGTACTCCACTGTGTAGATGTACCACAATTTCTGTATCCATTCCTCTGTTTAGGGATATCTGGGTTGTTTCCAGTTTCTGGCTATTATAAATAAGGCTGCTATGAACAAACGCCAGGTTGCACTTTGACACATTTTCTTTTCTTATTTACCATTGTAAGTGGCAATTATTTCACACAGAACTTGCTCCATCATTTGCAGAAGGAATACATTAAAATTCAACCAACCTTGATGGACATTTTGCATGAGCAAGACAAAACTACTTGCTTGTTATTACAAGCCACTGAGACCCTGGAGTTGTATGTTACTTTGGCATACTCTGCTTAGTATGATCAAATATGTAGAATAATCATGGTATCTTGTATATTATTTATGCTTGTGTGCCCCATTTTTGCACGTTATTGGTACAAATACAACATAATATTAAGTAAAACAACCTTAAAATTCCTTTAAAAGTCAAATATATTCCTGAGATACTCATTAGCAATTATATATATATATATATATATATATATATATATATAT